>NC_029789.2:46154889-46156245 GCF_000816755.2 Arachis ipaensis | reverse complement strand
GGAGGCTTCATGGTTCTTGGTTGTCATTTCTTGGTGTTTCCACATTTTGTCTATCAAGGTTTCCAAGTTGGTGAGGCTTTGAGATTCAGGTGATGCTTGTGGTGGGTTGTGAGATGTGGGTGGTGGATGGTAGGCATTTTGGTTGGTTATTGGATTGGTACTGGTTGGGGTTGGGGTAGTTGTTTTGAGGTTTTCTGTAGGGGTTCTGGTTAGTTTGCTGCTGATTGTGGTTTTGGTTGCTTCTTGGGTTGTTTTGGTTCGAGTTCCTCTGCCATGGTTGTTGGTTTTGGGTGTGATTATCTCCCGATCTGAGGTTTGGGTGGTTCTTCCAGGATGGATTGTATGTATCACCATACACTTCATTTGGTCCTTGGTTGTGCATATACTGCACTTGCTCTTGTTGTTGTTCTTCTTGAGTTTCTTCATTTTGCCCCCATGTGGATGATGGTTGGCTTGTGTTAACTGCTGCAACTTGGAGGCTATCAATCCTCTTGGCCATTTGCTCAAATTGTTGTTGAATTTGCTGCTGCATCATTTTGTTTTGAGCTAAGATTGAGTCCACTCCTTCTAGCTCCATTACTCCTCTCCTTTGTGATGGCTGGCGATTTCTTTGGTGAGCAAAGAAGTATTGATTGTTGGCCACCATGTCAATAAGATTTTGAGCTTCTTCTGCTGTTTTCATCAGTTGCAATGATCCTCCAGCTGAGTGGTCAAGTGATTCCTGAGCCTTTAGAGTGAGTCCTTCATAAAAGTTCTGTAGCTTGTCCCACTCAGTGAACATTTCTGGTGGACATTTCCTCAGCAGAGCCTTGTATCTCTCCCATGCTTCATACATGAATGTCTGCACCTCAGTTTTCAGCCTGATGATCCTTTGGGGTGGATAGAATTTGGCTAGAAATTTAGTCACCAAATCATCCCAGCTTCCCAGCTAGTCTTGAGGAAAAGTTTTAAGCCATTGTGCAGCCTTGTCCCTTAATGAGAACGGGAACAGCAGAAGCTTGTAGGTCTCAGGATCTCAGGATTTGGACTTGACAATGTCACAAATCCTTAAGAAGGTAGATAGATGCTGATTTGGATCCTCCAATGGTCCTCCCCCAAACGAGCAGTTGTTTTGGACCAATGTAATGAGTTGTGGCTTCAATTCAAAGTTATTTGCATTGACATTAGGGGTGAGAATGCTGCTTCCACAATGTCTAGCATTTGCAAAGGTATAGGAAGCCAACACTCTCCTCTGTTGTGGTTGATTATTGACTCCTTCTCCTGGATTAGATGTATCTCCTTCCATCTCGTGGAATTCTTCGTCTGATTCCTCTTCTCCAATAATACTTTTCCCTCTTTCAGCTCTTCTTAACCTCC
>NC_029789.2:46143177-46148963 GCF_000816755.2 Arachis ipaensis | reverse complement strand
AAGATTGAGTCCACTCCTTCTAGCTCCATTACTCCTCTCCTTTGTGATGGTTGGCGATTTCTTTGGTGAGCAAAGAAATATTGATTGTTGGCCACCATGTCAATAAGATTTTGAGCTTCTTCTGCTGTTTTCATCAGTTGCAATGATCCTCCAGCTGAGTGGTCAAGTGATTCTTGAGCCTTTAGGGTGAGTCCTTCATAGAAGTTCTGTAGCTTGTCCCACTCAGTGAACATTTCTGGTGGACATTTCCTCAGCAGAGCCTTGTATCTCTCCCATGCTTCATACAGATTTTCAGCATCCAATTGTGTGAATGTTTGCACCTCAGTTTTCAGCCTGATGACTCTTTGAGGTGGATAGAATTTGGCTAGAAATTTAGTCACCAAATCATCCCAGCTAGTGATGCTTCCTTGAGGAAAAGTTTCAAGCCACTGTGCGGCCTTGTCCCTTAATGAGAACGAGAACAACAGAAGCTTGTAGGTCTCAGGATTCACGCCATTGGACTTGACAGTGTCACAAATCCTTAAGAAGGTAGACAGATGTTGATTTGGATCCTCCAATGGTCCTCCCCCAAACGAGCAGTTGTTTTGGACCAATGTAATGAGTTGTGGCTTCAATTCAAAGTTGTTTGCATTGACATTAGGGGTGAGAATGCTGCTTCCATAATGCCTAGCATTTGCAAAGGTATAGGAGGCCAAAACTCTCCTCTGGGGTGGGTTGTTGTTGTTATTGTCTGCTCCACCAGGTGGATTGGTTGAATGTTCCTCCATATCTTGGAATTCTTCTTCTGATTCCTCTTCTCCAACAATATTTTTCCCTCTTTCAGCTCTTCTTAGCCTCCTGAGAGTTCTTTCGTCTTGTTCATGAAAATTGAGTATGGTTCTTCTTGTACCTGACATGCAAGCAGAACATAAGAAACACACAAACCAGTGACACTTCAATCTACTTGCTAGAATGAAGTTTTAGTTAGCTTAAGCAAAAATTCAAACAGTTAGTGGGTTAGTTGAAAATTAGAGAAACAGAAAATAAAAAATGCTAGATCTAGATCTCCACTTCACTTAATCATTGTCAATCTAATCAATCCCCGGCAACGGCGCCAAAAACTTGATGGGATATTTTTGTGGAAAAAACGAATTTCACCAAAACACCCAAAACTAACCGGCAAGTGCACCGGGTCGCATCAAGTAATAATAACTCATGGGAGTGAGGTCGATCCCACAGGGATTGAAGGATTGAGCAATTTTAGTTTAGTGGTTGATTTAGTCAAGCGAATCAAGATTTGGTTGAGAGATTTGTGATTTGCAGAATTTAAATTGCATAGAAAGTAAAGGGAATGGGTAATTGGCATGAAATTAAAGAGAACTGAAATTTAAAGTGCTGAATCTTAAAGAACAAGAAATTAAATGGCAGAAACTTAGAATGCAAGAAATGTAAATTGCAGAATCTTAAAGTGCAAGAAAAGTAAATGGCTTGAATTGTAAAGGGAATTGGGAATTGGATTTGCAGAATTTAAACAAGGAAAAGTAAATTGCAACAAATAGAGAAGTAAAGGATGACTTGAATCGAACCGGATCTTAAAACAGAAATGTGAATGAGATTTAAAAACATTAAACAGAGGATGTAAAATTGGAATTCAGATCTCAGGACTCAAGAGACTAGATAACCAAGTCTAGATCTCAATGCCTTCCTAGATCCAACAAGAGTAATTGCAAAGGAAATGTAAATTGCAAAGAAAGTAGATGAGAGAGCAAGTAACAGAAACTGAAATTCAATTAAGCAGTGAATTAAACAAGATCCCAAGGTGAGATTGAAACAGAAGTTCTTCAATTCTCCACCCAAGATCCGAAGCAAGAAAATTTAAAGAGTGCTGGACAAGAACAAGGAAGAAGAGAGATCAATTCTCCTCCCCAATTCTCTTGAATTAAAACAACAATGCTAGAATGTAAAAGTGAGCTCTCTACAAAACTCCCCAATCAAACCCGAAAAGAAAGCTCTATGAAAACTAAAAGGGAAGCTCTTGAAAAACTTAAATCCTATGCTATTTATACACTTTCTTCAAATGGTCTTCAAGCCTTCAATTGGGCCTTTGCTCTTGATGAAATTGGGTTGATAGAGGCCTTGGTTGATTGCTCTTGGAGTTTGGAGAAGAACCGAATTGAACCGGGTTTGGAATCATGAAAGCTTGAGTAAAAGTTTGAGTAAAAGTTTGAGGCAAACTTTTACTCCAACTTTTCACATCAGCCACCCTCTTTTGCTGATACCAACGTTGGGGCAAAAGTTTGGGGTCAAACTTTTGCTCCAACGTTGGCCTCCCCTTGCACCCTCATGGCGCCAACGTTAGCCAAAAAGTTAGAGGCTAACGTTGGCGCAAACTTTTGCTCTCCAGGGTGTTGATTTGTGATGCCAAAAGTTTGCCAAAAAGTTTGAGGCTAACTTTTGCTCTAGCTTTTCGCCCAAAAGTTTGCACAAAAGTTTGAGGCAAATTTTTGGTCCAGCTTTTTGCTCCCTGGTTCATTTTCACTTATTCCAAAAGTTTGAGCTAAAGTTTGAGGCAAACTTTTGCTCAAACTTTTTGTCCTCTTCTTCCTCCTAGCCATTCCTTCTTGCTTCAACCTTTCTCCAAGCTTTCTTCACCTATCATTAATCAACCAAACACATCAAAGCTATGCTCAAAATCATGAGATATTCATTCTTTCATAATATGTGACAATTATAGCATAAAACCTCATGAAATAGCATGAATTCATACATGGTTGATTAAATCAAAGGAAGCATGAAAATCTACCCAATTGGCTTGCTTATGGCTCAAGAAAGTGCATAATTCAATTGAAAACAAAAGAAAAAGGCTAGTGAAACTAGGCTAAGATGACTTGTCATCAGGCAGCAACGCGTTCGCGCAACTCTCTGTCTCAACCTCATTTTGCCAAAATATTTGGGTGACGCGATCGCGTGAATGGCCATGTTTGGAGGACGACGCGGCCGCGTGGGGCACACGGTTGCGTGGTAAGGCTGGTCCTTCCAGCACCATTCTAGCCTCACTCCATCATAACTCTCTGCCATATACCTCTTTTACGTCAATTTTTAGGGTCACGCGTTCGCGTGGTTGACGCGGACGCGTAGGAGGCCATTTTCCAAACGACGCGGACACGTGGGCATGGTTGTGCCTAAGGCACGCCTCCAGCCACGCTTTCGCGTGACTTTCTGTTCAATTTTCTTTTCTTCCTAACGCAACTATGATGCAGACGTGTCAGCGGCGCTGGCGCGTCGCGTGCCTCTCTTCTTCTTCTTCTTCTTTTTTTATATATGCAGAATGGAATTGCAAATGCAGGCTATATGCAGCTATATGCAGAAATTATGAATGAACACTAGTAAAAATAAAATAAAATAAGATTAAGAACAAAAAGGAAAGAATATACCATGGTGGGTTGTCTCCCACCTAGCACTTTTAGTTAAAGTCCTTAAGTTGGACATTTGGGGAGTCCTTTGTTATGGTGGCTTGTACTTTAACTCATCCTGAAACTGCCACCAATGCTTGGACTTCCAATAATCTTTATTATTCTCAAGTGAATTTTCCAAGCCTTGAGGGAGTTCTTCACAAGCCTTGAGCTCCCAAAGTGGATCCTCATGTATGCCTGGATCCCAAATCTTGTTTCTATACCCGTCTTCAAGTGGATCATGATGATTCTATCCGGGTGGTTCAGCCTTAGAATTCTCATTTAGGCACCCAAACATCCTCCTAGACCCAATTAATTGAGAATTATGCCAACCCTTGTACTTCAATTTGGAACATGCAACCATATTGAACCTTGCAAGATAACTCTTACCACTAACCATCTTCCTCTTGCTCTTATAGCCACAAAGAGCTCTAAGTTGACCATCTGTCTCAAGTAAACCATATTCAAGTGGAATGAGAAAGCTAAGGGATATGAATTTTACCCACTTGAATGTTGTATTGGGTGGTAATGGCCTTTGGGGAGAGGTCTCTAGCAACTTTGGCAAGGTGATTTTAAGCTTCACTCCCTTGTGCTCTTCTTGGACAACTTCCACCTCATTGTAAGCTTCTTCAATTTCAACCTCTTCCTCTTGGTAGCTTTCTTCCAATCCAATCTCCTCTTCATTGCTTTCCAAGGGCATGGGAGGTTGTGCTTCTTCTTTTTTAATTTCCATCTCTTGACCAACTTCTTCAAAGTCTTTAGCCATGATATGCCTTGGAGGTTGTACACCCTCTTTGGCATCAAATTCAAATGTCTTGGAAGGAGGTTCTATGACTGGACTTTTCCATGGAGTTTCTGCATCTTCCAAGTCTTCAACCTCTTCTTCTTCTTCAATAATTGCTGCTTTGTCCAGTTATTTTAGTATAAAATCGTACTCATCCTTGATGATTTCCTTTCCATGACAGCTCCTTTCAACTATTCCTTCATCTGCAAGGGTCTCTTCCACCTTCACCTTTTGGGCCTCCTCTTGCTCTAAGACAAGATTAGACTCCTCCTTGATGTCTTCCTTCACTAATTCTTCAACCACTCCTTCGACTTCAAGGGTTTCAACTACCTTCATCTGTAGGGCCTCCTCTAGCTTCTTATGAAGTATGGATTCGCAAAGATGATTCCTTCTTTCTTGTTCCATATCAATAACATAATTGGGATCATCTTGCTCTTGGATTAATGGATGTGGGTGCTCTTCCATGGAGGGTGGTGATGGGATGGGAAGATTATTATGTGGTTGAAAAGGAAGCGCACTAAAGCTTGAGGGTTGAATATTGGAGGTAGAGGGTTGGTCCATGCGGGATATAAGTGCTTAAAGAGTATAGGTGAGACTAGTGATAGAGGCAAGTGTGGTATGAAGCTTTGTTTGCCCTTGTGAATAACACCAAGGGTGTTGTCATCCAGTGGAGGTTGGGGTGGATAAGGGTTAGGGTCATATGGAGGTGAATGGTGTAAAGGAGCTTGTGAGTTTAGTGGTTCAAAGGTATGTTGTGGAGGTGGTTTATAAGCATATGATGGGACTTGTTGGTAACTACAAGGGGGTCCACCATATTCATCATCTTGGTACGCTCCCTGGAATGGCTCTTGACTATAGTAATTTGGTGGAGGTGGTTTGTCACGAAAGGGTCCACCATAACTATTGTCTTGGTATGCATCACAGAATGGTTGTTGGTTATAGCGCATTGGAGGGGGATGTTGCTAAGAGGGTTGATCAAATCCTTGTGGCTCCTCCCAACTTTGATTCTTCCAATCTTGATGCCTATTTTCATTATAGTTTCCATTTCTTACAACAACATTAGAACCAAACTCAAAGCGATGGGGGTGAGAACTCATAGTAACTAATGAAAACTAAAAAAAAAACAAAAATAAAAACAAATAAACAAGCAAAATAAAATAAAATAAGAGAAAATGTTTAAAAAAGATTTGATTTTAAGAAAAGATAAGATAAGTTAGGTAAGAGAAGATAAGTTTTGAAATTAAAAGGTTTTGAAATTTAAATTTTGAATTTGAAAATTAAATTTTGAATTTTAAATTTTGAAATTTGAATTTTGAAATTTGAAATTTGAAATTTGAATTTTAAATTTTCAATTTTGAATTTTGAAAAAGTCAACAATATAAGATAATTAAAGATTTGAAAAAGATTTAAATTTTGAAAAGGTTTGATTTTTAAAATTTTAAATTTAAATTTCAAAAATTTGAATTTTGAATTTTGAAATTTGATTTTGAAATAAGATAAGATTTTGAAAAAAATATGATTTTTGAAAAAGATTTGAATTTTGAAATTTAAAACTAAGATAAAGGATAAAG
>NC_029789.2:46111477-46143153 GCF_000816755.2 Arachis ipaensis | reverse complement strand
GTAATTTAAATGACAAGAAAAATAAATTAATAATTATAAAAATCTCTTGGCAAGGTATAAGAAATTGAAGTCCTATCCTAGTTGTCCTTATCAATTGTGATGAGAATTGGATTTTACTCCCACCTTATTAACCTCTAACTATGAAGGTAAGTTAAGTGGATGAATCAATTTGATTCCTCAGATCCTAGTCAATTTCTAAGAAAAGACTAGAGTTATTGGAATTCAAATTAATTAGCAAAGATAACAATTAGCAATCACAATGAGTTTGATAACTCAAGTGTTACCAATTACTTAACCAAAGCCAAAGGGAGAAAATAAAACAATAATTAAATTAAAAGTATCATAAATAAAACAATCATAAGTCTAAAATACCTTAAATTGCATTAATTAAGAAAATCATAACATGAATGGTTCATAACCCAAATTTGCAACATAAATAATTAAACAGAGAGATAGAAAAATCAAAGCACTAGAATAAATAAAAGTAAAAGAGAAATTAAATTAAAAGAACATTGAACCTGGAATGAAGAAGAAGTAATCCTAAAATTAAGAGAAATCCTAATCCTAAATCCTAAGAGAGAGGAGATGACCTCTCTCTCTAAAGCTACATCTAATCCTAAAATTATGAATTATGAATTATGAATGTTGTATGAATTGTTGTTGTTTTATTGAATGGATGTATTCCCTCACTTTATAGCCTCTAATATGTGTTTTCTGGGCCGAGAACAGGGCCAGAAACAGCCCAGAATTTGCTGGGGGCAAAATCTGCCACGCTGATTTTCGTCACTGCGATGCGTCTGTGTGAAGCACGCGTTCGCGTCCCCTATCTGTACGGACACTATATAAAATTATATATTAAATCGAAGCTCCGAATGTTATCTTTCCAACGCAACTGGAACCGCGTCATTTGGACCTCTGTAGCTCAAGTTATGACTGTTTGAGTGCGAAGAGGTCAGGCTGGACAACTTAGCAATTTCTTCAACTTCTTGTATTCCTTCCATTTTTGTATGCTTCTTTTCCATCCTCTAAGCCATTCCTGTCCTGTAATACCTGAAATCACTTAACGCACATATCACGGCATCGAATGGTAATAAAAGAGGATTAATATTAGCAAATATAAGGCCAAAGAAGCATGGTTTCAATCATAGCACAAAATCAGGAAGGAAAAAGTAAAATAATGCAAATAGTATGAATAAGTGGGCAAAGAGTTGATAAAAACCACTCAATTGAGCACAAGATAAACCATAAAAATAGTGGTTTATCACTGCCCCGAAGCCAGGCGATGCGCACGCACGGATCACGCAGACACGTGACTTGGCAAAAATCCAATTCGTGCGAACGCGTGACTTTGTAGCGACCTGTACGTAGGGCGATTTCTGGGCTGTTTTTGACCCAGTTTTCGGCCCAAAAAACACAGATTAGAGGCTATAAAGTGGGGAATCGATCCATTCATAAAAAAACAACATAACACAACATTCATAATTCACAATTTTTGGTTTTAGATGTAGTTTTAGAGAGAGAGAGGCTCTCTCCTTTCTCTTAGGATTTAGGATTAGGATTTCTCTTAATTTTAGAATTGCTTCTTCATTCCAGGTTCAATATTCTTTTAATTTAGTTTCTCTTATCTACTTTTATTCATTTTATTACTTTATTTTGTTTATTTTCCCAAATTGGTTTATGGATTCCTATGTTTAATTTGATTTTCTATTTAATATAATTTGAGGTATTTCAGAATTATGATTGCTTTCTTTTTATGATATAAATAATTTAGATTTTTCCCTTTTGGCTTTGGTTGAGTAATTGGTGACACTTGAGTTGTCAAACTCAGCTGTTGATTAATATTTGAAGCTTGCTGATTGATTTGGATCCCTCTAAAGCTAGTCTTTCCTTAGGAGTTGACTAGGACTTGAGGAATCAAATTGATTAGTCCACTTGACTGTCCTTTATTTAGTAAGGGTTAACTAAGTGGGAGCAACGGACAATTCTCATCACACCTGATAAGGATAACTGGGATGGGATTTTCAATTCTCATACCTTGCCAAGAGATTTTCTAATTATTAATTTATTTTTCTTGCCATTTAAATTACTTGTTCCCTATTTCAAAAACCCAAAAATATATCTTTTTCCATAACAAATAATAAACACACCTCCCTGCAATTCCTTGAGAAGATGACCCGAGGTTTAAATACTTCGGTTATAAATTTTATTGGGTTTTGTTACTTGTGACAACCAAAGTTTTTGTACGAAAGGATTCTTTGTTGGTTTAGAAACTATACTTACAACGCGATTATTCTTATAAAATTCTTTACTAGCAAGAGAATCTAATTCATCACCTGCCATGGAATGAATCATCAGAAGTTGGAGTAGATGGTGAGAAAAGTTGATCTAGAAGGAAGAAGTATCTCCGAAACCTCAAGCATTCTCTCATAACTGATTTCACATCTATCTAGTAACATTTTATTTATTTATCTATTTTATGCATTCTTCACAACAACTATCATCTTTTTGAATCGCTTGACTAAGATCTACAAGATAGCCATTGCTTGCTCAAACCAACAATATCCGTGGGATTGACCCTCACTCACCTGAGGTATTACTTGGATGGTCCAGTGCCTTGCCGGTCTATCTGTGCGAATATTGTGGAGTCAATTTCGTGCACCACTCAACATAGATCAAAATAAACCCAAAAGTAATAATCTGACAACGGGATAGAATCCGAAGGTTCCCAGTAGGATAATAATTCCAAATAGAGACTATGCAAAAAAAATATGAACCTGCTAGGCAATCCTATACTCCAATGAACACAAGGTCCAAGCCTAGGGTTTTGCTAAACCAAACAGGAATAACAGACTAAATCTCAACTTGTTTTTAGTGATCTCTAAATATCAGTTCTTCCCAATACAAGTCATCATTTCTCTGTATATCATAATTGTCCAAATTCAGTAATTCCAAATCAAAACTCAGTCCCAATGGTATCGCTTTCTTCTCCGTGTTTAGTCTCAACCTCTTAAATTTCCAATTCGTTTCCAATGATTAGTTCAGTAGTAGCAAACACAAGTAAAGCAACTCAAACACAATCGATAAACCACATCGTATTAAGAACAACTCTTAGCATCATCATCACCAGCATAAGGGATATCTCAGTTATTCAAACACATACAAAAATTACAAACAATACACAAATAGAAAGAACAGATAAGGCAACAAGCTCAAATGGCATATAAATACAATTATTCAACAAGACAAGCTAAATACAATATGCACACCTAATCAATACCTAAAATGCAAATGATGCATGCCTGTACTATTGGAAATGAGCTCACGCGTCGATTTTATTGCCAGAACCCGACACGAGTAAGCAGGATTAACCAATCGTCCTTACCCGTAGGTTCCACAAAAGCAAGCAGGATTTACCAACCATCCTAGCCCGAAATATTCTTAGATCAATTATGCAAGCATAATTTACCTCCGTCCTTGCCAATCACATAAGTCAACGAGTAAGCGGGATTAACCACCACCTTACCGGGTACCTCGAACAAGCGGGATTAACCACCGTCCTTGTTCGGAACAAATATCAGTCAATGCACAAGCGAGATTAACCATCATCCTTGCCATTGCAGTAAATTTCGAGCAAGCGAGATTAACCATAGTCCTTACCTGAAAAACCACAAACAAGCAGGATTAACCACTATCGTTGTCCTGGCATAACTCAGCTCAGTGTGCAAGTAGAATTCACCACTGTCCTTGCCACGAGCAAACATCAGTTTACAGTAAAGTCTTTAATTGGTTTTTGAAATCATTAAGTTCATTTAACCACATTCTCATTCAGTTTACGAATTCCTTTGTCTCGTGAGTGGGATAACACCAACGTTCTCACAACGAGCTAGATAAAACCTCGTCTCCACAATTACACCACAACCACAGAACAAGCAGGATGAGACCTTGCTCGGTCTAGGTGCAAAAGCAATAACAAATCAGTACACAAGAAGGAAAAGACCCAGACCTTGCCAATTCAGCCATTCAAACCATAATCAATCATTATCAGTGTTCTTAAGTAATTTCATAAGTGATTTAATTCATTAACCCTAATTAGTTACCATTTCATTAATTGGAATCCATAAATCCTCATTCATGTATCAGTTTCTCAATTCCTTTAACATGTGAGCAGGATGGAACCTTCGTCCTAATTGCGGACAAGAAAAACTACCATTCCCGCAATATGTCCTCCAGTTTAAGTATTTATCTAAGAATAATTCAATTTAATGCCTTCAATATACTCCCACTCATTCCAGAGCCTAAAAACTAGTTCTCGGACCTTAAACAGGGATTACAAAGGTAAAAAAGCAAGTTCGATAGGCAAAAACAGTTAAAAGTAACATTTTTTTTAATAACAGGACAGTCATGCGTACGCATGCCTCGTGCATATGCACGAATCCATTTTTGTGCGTACGCACAGAAATGTGCACGAAAATTATTCAGTTCTGAAATTCAAGTCGTGCATAAGCATGGGTCGTGCGTAGGCATGATCTGGCTTGTGCGTATGCATAGTATGCGCACGAAACTATTTTACTTCTGTAACACCACTCATGCGTACGCATGGGTCATCCATACGCAAGACTCTAGCTTTCTACAACATTCAGGTTTCAGTTTTTAAATCCCAATTTTCAATCATTCATAACTTCGTCTACAAAATTCTATTTTCCTTCATTCTTAGATATTTTTAAAGATCTTTCCAATAGCTTTAATTTAAGATGACTTTCATTTGATTCTGAACTCCGAGCACCAAGTTATGCCCCGTCAAAGTTGGTCAACAATTCGTTTTTACCAAATTCTCACATTTGTCCAATTTCACTAAACCTCAACTCAGTTTAGTTTTATCCTACTCCAAAACCATTCAAAGCATCTCAACATTCATTTATTAACTTATATACATTCAACACCTAATCAAACAAGTTCCAACACAATCGTTCCAGTTTCATAAGTTTTCATTAACAAATCAATCACATCTTAATTAACTAACCAAACCACATCATTCCATAGTCATTGGTAAATTTTCCAACTTACCGCAACTTACCAAATAGAGCATACCTCACCTTATTAAGGCCTCCAGTCCAATTTCACACCAATCAATATAATAACCACCATACTATAACATTCGTACCAATTTCATTCACATGACTATATATTGCTCAACAAGCACACAATTCTCATAATCATACAAAATCACAATTCATCGTCCATACACAACATTCAACGCTATCCTAGGGCAATTAATCTAGGTTTTTACATAGTGTTACACATTGTCAACCTCGGAAAAACCTCTTCTCTAGCAATCCCAATGTCCAGTGGTTCAAACTCCACCAAATTCCTCACCAATGTGATCTTTGACTCAATTTCGCACTGAATTTACACCAGGCTAATCCATTCCACGTCAATACAAGCCAACTCAATCCTATTCAATCTAACCACATTCAATTTTCACAACATTCACACTATGTTCATAACTCAAATTTGGGAAAAACAAAGAGAAAAGATTCTCTTATTTTATTTCATGTAACCTTGGATCAAAATCTCACTAGAACTCAAGATTCAACTTCCCCTAAACCACAAAATCACAACATTCTCAACACTTATCCCCAAAACACAAATTAAATTATAGAGGAATTTCGAAAATGGTTCAAGATCCTTAGGTAACCCCAATTTTGTGATTTATCTTGTGCTTATTTTGGGGGATTTTATCACCTTTTCTTGCATTTATTCAATGAAATAGCATGGTTTTGCAATTCTCCCTTGATTTGTGTTTAAATGTGAAAACATGCTTTTTAGGCCCTAAAATTGATGATTTTAATTCATTTTAATTCCATTCGATGCCTTGATGTGTTTGTTGAGTGATTTCATATTCATAAAGCAAGTATTGGAAAGAAGAAGTGAGGAGAAAAGTATGCAAAGTGGGAGAACTCATGAAGAAATGAAGGAACCGTAAAGCTGTCAAGTCTGACCTCTTTGCACTCCAACGACCATAACTTGAGCTACAGAGGTCTAAATGAGGCGGTTCCAGTTGCGTTGGAAAGCTAACATCCGGGACTTCGAAATGATATAAAATTTTCCATATGTTACTTGGCGCATAGGGGCGCGCACGCGCCATGTACGCGCACGCACCGATTCTGCCCGTGGGTCCACTTTAATGAAATCGCCCCCAGCGATTTTGCAGCTCATTTTGGGTCCAATCCAACCCATTTCTGATGCTATTGAACCCAAGGATTGAAGGGAGAATGAAGGGAGTAGTCATAGTTTAGTTTTCATCATGTTTTAGGTAGAATTCAAGAGAGAGAAGCTCTCTCTTCTCTCTAGAATTTAGAGTAGTTTAGGTTAATTCTTCTTGGATCCAAGTTTTAATTCTTGTTTTGATTTAGTTTATCCTTTTAATTTCTTGTTGTTACATCTCTACTCTTCTAGTTTTACTTGTCATTTCCTTTATTTTGTTACTTTTATGTTGATGAACCCTTGTTGGATTTCCATTTTCTTTAATGCAATTTTAAGTTTTCATGTTCTTTTATTGTTGATTTGAGTTGTGATCTTGTTTCCTTGCAATTGGTAGTTGGTAGATTTATTATTCTTGCACTTTTATTATGCTTTCCTTTATTACCCACCAAGTGTTTGACAAAATACTTGGCTGGGCTTTAGAGTAGATTTTGAGCATTCTTGGCTTGGAAAGAGTAATTGGGCAATCTTAAGTCATGAAAACCCAACTCATGTTGGTGATCTAGAGTTGTTAGCTAATATTATTTCCATTGACGCTAATCTTTTGCTAATTTAATTAGTAGGTTGATTAGGACTTTTGGATTGAGATTAGCTAGTCTTATTAGACTTTCTCTCATGGAAGATAATATGATACCTTCTTCCAATGTTGGAGATGACGTAATAACATAAATTCTTGTTATTATTGTGGTATTATTGATTAGTCTTGTTTGACTTTCTCCCTATTTGTTGGAGTTGACTAAATAAGATGAATTAATCATTGCATGACTAGGATAGAAAGCCTATGATCTCAACACTTGCCATGAATGTCTCTCTTTATTACTTGCTTTCTCTTATTTACTTGCTTGATTTACTCTTCTTGTCATTTAAATTCTTGCCCCTTTATATTTTATTGCCCCTTTTATCAACCAAAATCCCCTTGTTCTTCATAGCCAATAATTAAACACTTCATTGCAATTCCTTGTGAGATGACCCGGAGTCCAAATACTCCAGTTAATTTTCATTGGGGTTTGTTACTTGTGACAACCAAATTTTTTATGTGAGAATTGTTTGTTGGTTTGGAGCTATGCTTACAACGAAGTTCTTATTTCTAGAAGAGAAATTCTAAACCATCGAGCAAAACTCAATCATCAAAATGGCGCCGTTACCGGGCAGTTGCAATGGTGTTATATTATTGGCTATTGTATATATTGTGAATAGCTTGATTTTTGGTTTTGTCTCTTAGTCTTCATTAGTTTTAGGATTTGATTTTCTTTGTTTCTTATTAGAAATTGTTTTTGTTTTCTCTTATCACCATGAATTCTTATCACTTTGGCCATGAGTTTGGTTCAAACTATGTTGTAGGAAATGGAAGCTTCAATGAGGATGTGCATCAAGGATTTGGAGATCAAAGGTGGGAGGAGCCCCAAGCTTATGGACAACCTTCTTGGCAACAACCTCCTCCGGATTCTTATAGGTATAATCCTAATCCTAATGCATACCAATCTAATGTATGTGATGACCCTTATTGTGATTGTCAACCACAACCACCATATACATATGACCCTTTCCTTCAACATAGCCCTCAACAACCATACTCACAAGCCTTATATCACCAAACACCTCCATATGGTCCCAACCCATATCCACCATACCAACCACCTTGTGAACCATATGAACCATATGAAGAACCACCCCAATTCCACCACCAATACCCTCAAGAACCACCACCTCCATACTATTACCAAGATGAATCACCTCCCATGTATGATAACTTTCAACCACATAATGAATTTCCCTTACCACCACAACCCTCCGTGGAAGAACACCCATATCCATCCATCAAAGAGCAAACGGATCGTCTCAAGGAAGAAATGGATCGGCTTCAAGCAATAATCCGTCAAAAGGAGCAAGAAGAAGCCCAAAGGAAGAATTATGAAGCTATTGAGGCTAACCTTGCCAAAATTAAAGCCAACTTGGACTCATGGGACTCATGCAACAAGCAAAGCATCTCCATGGATGAATGTGAGAAATCAACCAAAGAAAGGAGCATGAAGGAGATTTTAGAATCTCAACATGAGGACAAGGAGATGGGGTATGTTTTGCAACAAGTGGTGGAGGAAGAGATTGTTGAAGAAGAAGAAGTGGTTGAAGAGTTAGAGGAAGTTGAATAAGAGGTGAATTTCAAACTTGAGAGCACTTCCACACCAAGTGACATTGTTGATGATTTTGTGGAAGTTGTTGAACCTTCTTCCAATGAGCTTGAATTTGATGTTGAGGTGATACACACGGAAACTTGTCTCTCAACAATTTTCCTTCGGCAAGTGTACCGAATTGTCGTCAAGTAATAACTCACAAAAGAGTGAGGTCGAATCCCACAGAGATTAATGGATTAAGCAATAAATGGTTAATTGATTATCCTAGTTAGACGAATCAGATTGGAGTGATAAGCAACAAGGAAATATAAATGGCATAAAAGTAAAGAAAGCAATAAAGTGCAGAAAAGTAAAATGGCAAGAAAAGTAAATGTAAGAACTAAAAATAAAATGAACATTGAGATCAAGAGATATTGCAATCCTCCGGATCAAGTTCATTCTCATCTCTTCCTCAATCAATGCGTTCATTGATCTCCTTGGCAATCTTAAGTAATCGAATTACAATTCCTTGTAATTCAATCTCTCAAATCTTGATCAATAGCCAATTCCTTGGTCAATTGCTCATGAGAAGAGATGAAGTATGGTCACTGATTATACCACATGCTTTCCCAAATCAAGTGTTGGTAGGGTTATAGTCACATACCCGTCCAACCCCAATTTGGTCCAACATGAGAAAGCATTTCTAGCATGATCTCTTCATTCCTCTTCCAAGGTTCAGAAGAGATCCAAGTATGAATAGCTTCTTTTCTAAGATAACTACCCAATTGGATGAAGATTGAAAGCTTTCTAGTAAAATCAAGAGAAAAGATAGAAGAAGAATAATGAAAACTAATATTGATCCATCAAATTACAACAGAGCTCCCTAATCCAATGAAAAGAGTTAGTTGATCATTGCTCTATCAAAATAGAAAAGAAAGTAAGTGTAGAAAAGTAAAGATGAAGATTAAAACTGGAATTGAAACTTCAAAATTCATAAATGAGAAGTACAAGAAAAGAAAGAAAAGGAAAAGTGTGTGAGGGGAGGGAGTCCGAAGACCCCTCTCTAATCCCCCCTTCCAGAATAAATCTTTGAATGTAAAAGCTAAGGCCCTTATATAGGCTCTCCTAAATTACAAAATGAAATTAAAAGCAATTTACAATTAAATGAAAATTCCTATTCTAGATGCTTCTTGTGGCCTTGATTGGTTGACACTTGTGGGCTTGCTTCCTTCAGGTTGGGTGGTCCTTGAAAGAGAATCAAGTTGAGGTCCAGGTGCTAATGTCAGTGCTAACGTTAGCCACACTAACGCTACAAGTGTGGCGTTTGTGCTGAAGTTAGTGTGGCTAACGTCACACTTGCTACCCAGTTGGTGTTTTTAGGGCTTAAAAGATGCCTCTGGTTTGTGCTCCAATTTCATGCCCACTATAGAGTATTATATATTGTTGGAAAGCTCTGAATGTCAACTTTCTAACGCAACTGGAATCACCTCAATTGAATCTCTGTAACTCAAGTTATGCTCCTTTGAAGGGGACAAGGTTGCTGGCATAGTGGCTGGCGTTATTGGCAAACGTGAGTGCCAATAACGTCCGTGATCAGGGGCTGAAAATTGCCAGTTTCTGAAGCTCAACTTAATGTCTACCCCATACTATTATATATTGTTGGAAAGCCCTGGATGTCTACTTTCCAACGCCTTTGGAAGCGCATCATTTGGAGCTCTACAACTCGAGTTATACTTCTTGGAAGGTGAAGAGGTTAGCTGGCCTTACTACAGGTTGATACCATGTTCATCTTTGCACTTTCGGGGCAGGTTTTCTCCCTCAAATTTAGTGTCCACCATATAGTGCCATATATGCTTGGAAAGATCTGGAATCCTACTTTCCAATGCCACTAGAATCACCTCATTTAAAGCTTTGTGGCTCAAGTTATTCTTGTTTGAAGAAGGCATGGTCAGGCTGCTGGGTGAGACTTTTGCCCACGTTAACTACCACGTTAATGTAGTTAACGTGGAAGCTAACGTGGGTCTTTTTACTTCGCAAACGTTAGTGGAGATCACCTTTTCCACTAACTTTGGCATCTCCCTTTCCTTCCACGTTAGTTCCCACGTTAATGTAGTTAACGTGGAAGCTAACGTGGGTCTTTTTGCTTCGCAAACGTTAGTGGAGATCACTTTTTCCACTAACATTGGCATCTCCCTTTCCTTCCATGTTAGTTCCCACGTTAATGTAACTAACGTGGAGATTAACGTGGGTCTTCTTGCACCTTCGCTAGCGTTATTGGCACTCACTTTTGCCACTAACGCTGCTCTTTCTTCAAAGTTGATGCCATTAACGTTCCAACTTTCCTTCCTTCCACGTTAGTGGCCAAGTTAGTGGCACTAACGTAGCCACTAACGTGGCTCTTCTCTGCTTCTTGTTACCTGAAATCAATCAAACAAAGTGCATTAAAGTCTTGCTCTTAATCATGTGATCATACATCATCCATTTTATCATTCAATTCATGCATAATTCTCATGAAATCATTCAAAATTCACAATGTTTGCTTGAATCATGGTATGAATGCATTTTCAACCAAATACTTGCTTATTTCCTAAGAAAATGCATGAAACCAACCTAAAGCATACAAAAAATGGCTAGTAAAACTAGCCAAGATGCCCTGGCATCATGAGGAGGATAATGCGCAACCTCCAAGGCATAGTATGAATGATGAAGGATTGGAAGAGGGTGATCAAGAGGCAAGCTCCACCAATGAAGAATGTGTGGAAGAAGTTAGTGGGCAAAGAATTGAAGTTGAAAAAGCTTGCCAAGAGGTGGAGGTAGTCAAAGAAGAGCACAAGGGAATGGAACTTACAAGACCATTGGAGATGTCCCTTCCTAAGTTCCCATCCAACATAACATTCAAGTGGGTAAAATCCTTATCTCTAATCTTTACTTTCCCACTTGAATATGGTTTGATTGAGACGGATGGGCAACTTAGATCTCTTTGTGGGGTTAAGAACAAAAGGAAATTGAGTAGTGGGTGGAAATGCTAATCAAGGTTCCTTATGGTTGGAAACTCAAAGTCTAAGTGCAATGGTTGGTATAGTTCTCAACTAAAGGGGTCTAGGAAGGTGCTTTGGTGTTTACTTGAGAATTCGGATCACTTGCCACCCAAATGGAATTGTCTTGATCAACTTGAAGATGGGTGTAGAAACAAGATTTGGGATCCGGGTATATATGAGGATCAATTTTGGGAACCCTTAGCTTGTAAAGGACTCCATCAAGACTTGTTGCAACTCATTAGAAATTTTGGAGCACAATGAAAAACCAAGCATTGGTGGAGATTCCAAGATGAATTCAAGCACAAGCCACCATAACAAGGAGCTTCCCAAATGTCCAACTTAAGGACTTAAACTAAAAGTGCTAGGTGGGAGACACCCCACCATGGTAAACTCTTTCCACTCTCTTTTAGATTTGGTTAATAAGTGATTGGAGTTGCCATTGTAGGTAGTTCTTCTTATTTTCTATACTCTTATACATTTTGCTTTTATTGATAGGTTGTTTGTTGCATTCATGCTTTGATTAGTCTAGTTATTGTTGAATTGCATTTTACTTGTAGTATAAGTTTTATTTTTAGTGTATTTGGAAATTTTTCAAAAACCAAAAAGATTTTTTTTGTTAAATTTGATTTTTGATTGTTTTAGAATGTTTATAGGTTAGGAGAGTGTTAAATTCTGTTTTTATGCTTTTTTTTTAAAAAAAAAAGGAAAAACGGGCATCCGCGCGCGAGCGCACTGTGCGCGCACGCGCCGGTGGTGCATATCGCACTCTTGGTACAAAAACCAGAGAATTGTGCCAAAGTTGTGCCCACTTTGCGCCGCGACCTGACGCGCCAGCGTACATGACGCGTCCGCGTCGGTCGCCATCTTCACATCCACGCGTATGCATGCTATGCGCGTACACGTCGCTTGTCCCGTCTGCCCACCCGCGTGCACGCGTGCGTGACGCGTACGCGTCTCCTTCCATGCCCTGTTTCTCCCCTGTTTTCTTTCTTCCTTCTTTCTTCTTTCTTCTTTCTTCCTTTCTTACTTTCTTTTCAAAATTCCACTTTTCATTTTTCTTATTTTCATTTTCTTTTATATGTTGCATTTGCATATTATCACCCATTGCATTTTAATTTTGTTTTTATAAATTGTTCTTATTTTCTTTTCTAAGTTCTTGTTTTAATAATGGTGTTGGATTCTTGTATTCAATTGTTGAGGATTTCTTGGTTAATCTTGGTGCTTTGTGACTTGTTTAACATTAATTATAATATTTGCTCTACACACAAGATTAGTGCTTTAGTCTTTCCTGACTCATGATCCCTTGTTTTTATACTTCATCATCATTGAGTTAGGATGGGACCAAATGCTCTCACGCTTACCACTAATCTTGTTTGTGTCAATTATTGATTAAGCTTGATGCTCAATATGCTCTTCATGCTTTAACTTGTTCTTGCATCAAGTATTAATTGATATGCCCTTTGCCTATATTGTTCTCTCACTTACATGCGTAGCTAACATGTAGTGAGAACCTCACTCTTATTTGGCATTAGCCCCCGCCTATGTTCTACTTGCTTTGATATCTTTGTTGTAGGCTTAATTTTCTTTCTTTTTCTCTCCTTTGAGGTTGGCCACCAAGAAGGAAAGGAATGGAAAAGCTTCAAATGGGGCAACAAACAAGTTCATCCGTACAACCTTTTAAAGGAGCTCATCAATTGTAGCAACCCGTCCAGCTTGCTCTTCTTTGCATGCACCGAGGACGGTGCAAATTTTTAAGTGTGGGAAGGTCGCCCGACCGACCTCCATGGGTAACAACTTCCTTTTTCAACACCAATTCTTAATTTTTGTCCTTGTTAGTTAGTTATTGCATTGCATGATAGGTTGCATCCTAGTTAGAAATTGTACATATTTTACCACTTCTTTTTATGTTAGGACTACTTGGTTAGGGTGATGATTTCTTTTCCAAGAAACTATTTTTAGGGCACCCTACCAATTTGAAAAAAAAAATTTTGTTGAACTTGCTTGAAGAATTTATTTTGGAACATGGTTTTTGAGCTAAGAACACAAGCATGTGAGTTTTGAGCCTAATTGTGTGGTTACATTTTATAACCACTTATTTTCATTTTTGTGTGCATTGTTCTCTTTCTATGATTGTAATCTTTGATTTGTTTGATTCTATATGTCCATTATTCCATGTATATATGCATTTATATGATTGAGGCCATCATTTCATTTAGCTCACTTACCCAAATAGCCTACCTTTCATCAACCATTGTTAGCCGATTTGAGCCTATTTAATCCCTTTCGTTCTTAATGTTAGCACATCACTATCCCTAAGTGAAAAACAATAAATGTCCTTAATTTGGATCTTTGATTATCTTAGGCTAATGAGAGTGTTTATCATTTAGGTATGGAAAACTTGGGACATTGGTTGAGGTAAAAGTGTAATTTTTATTTTTGTTAAAAATATTGGAAATTGGGTACAAATTCATGCACCATATGTAAAACCATATGCGTTGATATGTTTGTATATACTTTAGAAAAAAAATTATAAAGAAAAAGAAAAAGAACATATATATATATATATAAAAAAAAAAAGAGAAAAAGAAATAAAAAGGGGACAAAAAGGCCCCAAAATAAAGTTCAATAAAAATCAATACATATGGAATGTGAATTAAAGAGAATGCATGAGTATATGAAAAAGTGGGAATCATGGGTAGCTAGGTACTATATTAGAATTTTATAGGTTGTTGTATGTGTTTAGTGAGATCTTAGGCTAATCAGAGATACAAATTTCAAGCTCACTTGACCATATGCATCCCACCTTGACCCTAGCCCCATTACAACTTATGAATAAGTCCTCATGATGAATGTATGCATGCATTGAATAATTATTGATTGTTAGATGAAAAACAAATCTTGGAAAGCATGAGTAGAAGAGAATTGAGTGAATCGATCCTATACACTTGAGCAACAAGAGCGGATACACTTCCGGTGAGGGTTCGATGCTCAATTCCTTGTTCCCGGCTTTCATGAGCTTTTCTTCTTGCAAGTCTATTTGAACCTCATTTTTATATTTGAATTGGTAGAGTTTGTGAGTCGTCATATGACCTTTGCCCTACTTGCTTATATATGTTCTTGGAAATTGATTTGCTTTTGACCAAGTAGGTAGAATCATTCTGCATTTAGTTACATTCATATAGATAGGTGTATATAGTTTATTTGCATTGAATAAATGTTCATACCCTTTTCTTGTCCTTCTTTATTCTTAGCATGAGGACATGCTTGGTTTAAGTGTGGGGAGATTTGATAAACCCCGATTTTGTGGTTTATCTTGTGCTTATTTTGGGAGATTTTATCACCTTTTCTCGCATTTATTCAATGAAATAGAATGGTTTTGCAATTCTCCCTTGATTTGTGCTTAAATGTGAAAACATGCTTTTTAGGCCCTAAAATTGATGATTTTAATTCATTTTAATTCCATTCGATGCCTTGATGTGTTTGTTGAGTGATTTCATGTTCATAAAGAAAGTATTGGATGGAAGAAGTGAGGAGAAAAGCATGCAAAGTGGGAGAACTCATGAAGAAATGAAGGAACCGTAAAGCTGTCAAGTCTGACCTCTTCGCACTCAAACGACCATAACTTGAGCTACAGAAGTCCAAATGAGGTGGTTCCAGTTGCATTGGAAAGCTAACATCCGGGGCTTCGAAATGATATAAAATTTTTCATATGTTATCTCGCGCATAGGGGCGCGCACGCGCCATGTACGCACGCGCACCAATTCTGCCCGTGGGTCCACTTTAATGAAATCGCCCCCAGCGATTTTGCAGCTCATTTTGGGTCCAATCCAACCCATTTCTGATGCTATTGAACCCAAGGATTGAAGGGAGAATGAAGGGAGTAGTCATAGTTTAGTTTTCATCATGTTTTAGGTAGAATTCAAGAGAGAGAAGCTCTCTCTTCTCTCTAGAATTTAGGATAGTTTAGGTTAATTCTTTTTGGATCCAAGTTTTAATTCTTGTTTTGATTTAGTTTATCCTTTTAATTTCTTGTTGTTACATCTCTACTCTTCTAGTTTTACTTGTCATTTCCTTTATTTTGTTACTTTTATGTTGATGAACCCTTGTTGGATTTCCATTTTCTTTAATGCAATTTTAAGTTTCCATGTTCTTTTATTGTTGATTTGAGTTGTGATCTTGTTTCCTTGCAATTGGTAGTTGGTAGATTTATTATTCTTGCACTTTTATTATGCTTTCCTTTATTACCCACCAAGTGTTTGACAAAATGCTTAGTTGGGCTTTAGAGTAGATTTTGAGCATTCTTAGCTTGGAAAGAGTAATTGGGCAATCTTGAGTCATGAAAACCCAACTCATGTTGGTGATCTAGAGTTGTTAGCTAATATTGTTTCCATTGACGCTAATGTTTTGCTAATTTAATTAGTAGGTTGATTAGGACTTTTGGATTGAGATTAGCTAGTCTTATTAGACTTTCTCTCATGGAAGATAATATGATACCTTCTTCCAATGTTGGAGATGACGTAATAAGATAAATTCTTGTTATTATTGTGGTATGATTGATTAGTCTTGTTTGACTTTCTCCCTATTTGTTGGAGTTGACTAAATAAGATGAATTAATCATTGCATGACTAGGATAGAAAGCCTATGATCTCAACACTTGCCATGAATGTCTCTCTTTATTACTTACTTTCTCTTATTTACTTGCTTGATTTACTATTCTTGTCATTTAAATTCTTGCCCCTTTATATTTTATTGCCCCTTTTATCAACCAAAACCCCCCTTGCTCTTCATAGCCAATAATTAAACACTTCATTGCAATTCCTTGTGAGACGACCTGGAGTCCAAATACTCCGGTTAATTTTCATTGGGGTTTGTTACTTGTGACAACCAAATTTTTGATGTGAGAATTGTTTGTTGGTTTGGAGCTATGCTTACAACGAAGTTCTTATTTCTAGAAGAGAAATTCTAAACCATCGAGCAAAACTCAATCATCAGTGCTTACCTCAAAAGTGGTGTTAAATCGAAGAGCACGACGAGAGCAGCATGTGGCCACAAACTGGTTTTCGATCAGAGCTACGTATTGAAAGTTATGAGGGATTGAAGATGGTGGTAAATAGTATCTAAGGCTTCTCTTTTCTCTTCCTCTCTTCCTCTTTCAGCTGCCCTCTCTATGAATGGGGACTATTGGATGCTGAAATGCTAAGTTATGAGCTTATGTGTCATGGGCTTTAGCCCAACATGGGCCTTTTGGTGATTTTTGGTCCCTTGGTCCTAGCCAAAACCTTTAAGATGAGTATTCGGGCTTCCATTTTAAATATTTTTCCTTATCATTTTTACAATTTCAATTTTTTCACTTGCAGTAGCTGAAAATTTTAAACCGATACAACCAATTTGTTAACGTTGGTACACATTCTTCCATAATCAGTTATATTTTTGCGCTCAAGTTTATTTTCTAAATTAAATTCTCACCGGTGATTTCTCAAATTATAAATTTTTAACTTTCTAATCCTTTTTGCTTATAATTAATTTATTAATTAATTATTCAATATTTATCGGGTTTTACAAAATAAGTTTTAAAAACAAAAGTGGGATTTATGATAGTCCTTGTGGTTACATTCGGCTTCTCTTATCTTTGATGAATCTTGCATACTTAGGATTTGAGAATTTTCAAAACTTGGATCTGAATTGTAATATGAGAATTCTTTTGAGCTTATATGACTTGAAGGCAGTTACTTCACTTTTAATTCGGAAAAAGATTTTTGAGGCTTTTGACTCTAAGTGTTCTGTCACAAGGCAACTCTTAATGGGCTTTCGATCGATAATCTCGGGCCAGTTGGCCCAAATTATCCAAATCTCTCCTTGATACAATCTCACCACAAGCACATAACTAGGACTGTTGCTCTAGACATTGATGTCCAGAGTCTCTTTGGTCTTCTTAATGTTTTGTGTTAAGGTAACTCTTTAAGCGGGCTTTCAATCGATAATCTCGGTCCAGTTAGCTCAAGTTATTGGGTAATAAAGCACCACTCAAATTTATTTTTCCAAGTCTTTCCTTATACCACAAACATCACAAGCACATAACTGGACCTAGGCATTGGTGCTCAGAGCCTTATTTCTTTTAATTTCTTTGATCTTTTTAGACTTTTTTTTTTCACTACTTCAAGAAATTGATTTGAATTCTTTTAATACTTCTTCAAATTTTTATTTTTAAAGATTCTCCTTTTATTTTCACAGGATTTAAATATCTTAAGTTCCTCAAATGTAACTACATATTCTTAAGCACAAACACTTTTATTTTGAATTTATTATTCAATCTTTTCATTGAGATATCCTCCATACAATTCGATCACTGGAGAAACAAACAAGTTTTAGCACTTAAATAAAGAAATAGAAACAAAAAGATGCAGTGCATGCAAAAAGAAAAAAAAACATAAACACGAACCAAAAACTAAAAAGGGAAAAAGAAATAACTAACCACCAGAGAGACTTTAACTTACCCAATCTTTACTGCCCTCTCTATCCGTGTTCTTCTTTATTATCCAGAGGATCATGGTATTACTAACACCAAAATTAAAGACTTAGAGTTTAAAAAAGCTTTAGAAATAGTTGTGAGTTATATTTAGAAGCATATTTGCATGAAAAAGAATCAACGTGGCTTTAAACAAGGAGGAACGTCCTTGAAGACGCTTGGCTTTAATTTAGGATGCTGGGCGTCCTTGAAGTTTTCTCCCCTGGGACTTGCTCTAGCTAGACGCCAGGATTCTCGGAAGATATGCCGGGCGTGTGGCCTTCCCCTGGCTTATAGACACTGAGCATCCATTTTGAATACCTGGCGTTCACCCCCTCTTTTTTTTGAATTTAAAAGAGTATGTAAACCAAATGATGCAGCAGAAAGAAAAAGAATAATAGATTAATGCAACTATGGGAAGGAAAAGAAAAAGAACGAGAAAAGAAAGACTAATCAAGGTTGGGTTGCCTCCCAACAAGCGCTTCTTTAATGTCACTAGCTTGACATTGAGTCTTCTAAGTTGGAGGTTGGGATGAGCTTTATTGATCTACTTCCCCAAGATAGGGGTTCAATCTTTGTCTGTTGACCACGAACTTCCTTTTAGAATTTTCCTCCATTACTTCAACATGTCCATATGGGGATATTTTACTCACCATGAATGACTCAAACCACCTTGATTTTAATTCTTCAGAAAACAACTTTAATCTTTAATTAAATAGCAACACCTTTTAACTCAGTTCAAATTCTTTTGAGAGGATTTTCTTGTCATGCCACTTTTTTGCTCTTTCTTTTTATAACTGGGAATTGTCGTAGGCTTGATTTCTGAATTTATCAAACTCATTGAGTTGCAGAAGTCTATTTTCTCCCCTGACTTTGGCATCAAAATTCAAGAATTTGATTGCCCAAAATGCTCTATGCTCTAGCTCAACAGGTAAATGGGATGCCTTGCCATAGACCAGTTGATAAGATGACATGCCAATTAGTGTCTTAAATGTTGCTCTGTAGGCCCATAAAGCATCACCAATCCTTCTGGACCAATCCTTTCGAGAGGCATTGACCATATTCTCCAAAATTATTTTCAGCTCTCGGTTGGATACATCCACTTATCCACTAGTTTACGGATGATATGGATTTTTTACTTTGTGTCTGACTCCATACTTTTGAAGAAGAGTTTTAAGCTGCTTGTTACAGAAGTGGGTCCCTCCATCACTAATTAGTGTTCTTGGAACCCCAAATTTGTTGAAGATTGTCTTTTTCAAGAATTCAATTACAACCTTAGTGTCATTAGTAGGTGATGGCATGACTTCTACCCACTTGGAGACATAGTCAATGGCCACTAGTATATAGAGGTTTAAATTTGAGGAGGAAAAAGGTCCCATGAAGTCAACTCCCCATACATCAAACAACTCTACTTCAAATAATTTTATGGCATCTCATGTCTTTGGGATAGATTTTCGGATCTCTTACATTTATCATATTTTTCGACGAAAGATCGGGTGTCCTTGAAAAGAATGGGCCAATAAAGGCCGCTTTGAAGCACTTTAGCTGCCGTCCTCTCTCTATTAAAGTGGCCACCATAGTCTAAACCGTGGCAATGCCATAAACTCCTTGAATCTCTTCCTTAGGGATGCATCTCTATATGATGTTATCAAAACATCTTTTGAAGAGGTATGGGTCATCCCATATGAAGTATCAAGAATCATTTCAATTAAGCTCCTTAGGAATGATTCTCATAGCCTTGTAGTTAGCCATATCATCAAACCATGAGGTCATCTTAATGGCTAGGATTTGTTCATCTAGGAATTCTACCTTGAGAGGTACTTGTGGTGCTTCAGTTTTTTCGGATAAATTTTGGAAAGATGGTCTGCTACTGGATTTTCTGTCCCTTCTCTATCCCAAATTTTGACATCAAATTCTTGAAGCAATAACACCCATATTATCAATCTTGGCTTGGCATCCTGTTTAGACAAAAGATACTTAAGAGCAGAATTATCAATGTAGACTATTACTTTTGAACCAATCAAATAAGATCTAAATTTATCAAAAGTAAATACTATAGCTAACAGTTCTTTCTCCGTTCTTGTATAATTTTTCTGTGCGTCATTCAAAACACGACTTGCATAGTAAATTGCATGTAATAGCTTGTCTTTTTTTGCCCCAAGATTGCGCCTATGGCATAGTCACTAGTATCACACATTAATTCAAAAGGCATAGACCAATCAGGAGGAGCAATTATTGGTGCACACACAAGTTTGGCTGTTGAAGTTTCAAAGGAATGCATGAATTCTCTATTAAAAATAAATAGAGCTTCTTTTATTAATAAGCTGCTTAGTGATTTTACAATTTTTGAAAAATCCTTTATGAATCTCCTATAAAAGCCAGCATGTCCCGAAAAACTTCTAATTGCCTTCACATTCGTTGGTGGTGGCAATTTTTCAATTACCTTCACCTTAGTTTTGTCAACCTCTATGTCTTTAATTAAGATCTAGTGTCCAAGAACTATTCCGTCAGTGACCATGAAATGGCACTTTTCCCCGTTCAAAACTAGGTTTGTTTCTTGGCACCTTTTCAAAACTAATGACAAGTGGTGCAATAAAGTATTGAATGTGTCACCAAATACAGAAAAATCCTTCATAAATACTTCTATAAAATTTTTTATCATATCAGAAAAGATGAAAAGCATACACCTTTAAAAAGTGGCGGTTGTATTACACAATCCGAAGGACATCCTTTGATAGGCAAAAACTTCATAGGGACGTGTGAAAGCAGGCTTTTCTTAATCAAGGGGGTCAACCACAATTTGATTGTACCCTGAATACCCATCAAGAAAGCAATAAAATGCATGACCAGCAAGCCTTTCTAATATTTGATCAATGAATGAGAGGAAAAAGTGGTATTTCCTTGTCGCTAGGTTGAGCCTCTAGTAATCAACGCAGATTCTCCAACCTGTGACAGTTCTTGTAGGGATCAATTCATCTTTCTCATTAGAAATCAATATGATTCCTCCTTTCTTTCACACCACTTGTACCAAACTTACCCATGGACTGTCGGAAATGGGGTATATGATTCTAGCATCCTACAGCTTTATTACCTCCTTGTGAACTACCTCTTTCATTGTTGGATTGAGTCTTCTTTGTCCTTGTACCACTAGTTTAGAATTTTTTTCAAGTAAAATCTTGTGCATGCACATAGTGGGACTGATCCCCTTTAGATCCCTGATTGTCCACCTAATAGTGGTCTTATGACTCCTTAATACTTGTAACAATCCCTTTTCTTCATCTTGATTTAAAGAGGAATTTATAATTACTGGGTAGGTCTCTTGGTCTCCAAGAAACACAATTTTGAGGGTGTTGGGTAGAGGTTTTAATTTTAACTTGGGTGATCTCTCTTTCTCTTTAATATTGTTTGAGAATTCCTTTTCTGCTGAACAAGTGTCTGTCAACTTTTTTTTCTTCCTTGGACTGTTGGAGAGGATTAGTTAGAGCTTTTGTATTGGGCACTTCTTAACTTAATGGACAAGCAAAATTTCTTCCTACAACCTCTTCTTCCAGTTGCTCGACAATATGCTTCACTTGCCTTTCTATCTTCTTGATGAAATCTTCATGGTTTATGAAACTTGCTTTTGTCTCTTGCATGAAGTCCTGGGTTTGTTGAATAAACTCGTTAGTAAATTGGGGTTGTTTCTCCACAACGAGTTCAAGAGGACCTTGTTGTTGCATCTGGCTTTCTTACTGTTGGCAGGCAACATTGGAGTACGCTTGTCTTTGATTCCACCAACCAACATTAGGATATTCTCTATGTCTAGTGAAGAAGAATTTTTCCGTAGTCTTGAGGAGTATCCCATATAATTAACTTTTTTGGTGGTGAATAGTTTACATTTTTCTCTCTTGTGTGCTCCTCCATACAAACCACACATAGCAATTTGTAAAGCTTGCAAGTATTCCACTTGTGTTGTGAGAGATGTGAGTTGTTGGTGCAAGAGTTTATTGATTGCTAGGATTGTGTCTATAGCATTTGATTCCATGATTTCTTACACACACAAACAAGAAAAAATCAAACGCACCTTGCAGAATAAAAGAAAGAATAAAGAAAGAAGGATGATTTAAACAAAATAAAGAAAAAAAAAGAAAAGAAAAGAATAGAAAATAAAATTAAACAAGATCTAATTTAGGATTTAAGTGGACATATGATGTCAATCTCAATTAATCCCTAGCAATGGTGCTAAAAACTTGATGAGCAAAAATTAAAGCTCACGGATAGCGGCAAGTACACCGGATTATTTCAGTAATACCATGGTTAGTGGATATATTTTCACGAGGATTAACGGATCGAGAAAAGCAACGTCTAATTAAATATCTAGTTAGATCGATTAAACCTTGAATGATGAATTTTGGATCTTGATAAAAGAAGAAACTGAAGAAGAGAATTAGGAGAGAATGCTTCAAGTTGAGAGAAAATGAATGGATGAAAATGTTGAAGGCTTCAGAGATGTTTGATTCTTGGAAGAACAATGCTTATGCTTTCTTTTTTTATTCATGCAAAAATATTTTCACATCAAATTATTTATAACTAAATCTTAATTCCTTGGTAATTTAATTTTTCTAAACCCAATTAATCACTACTCCCTTGATAAACTAATCGAGAGAAAAGGTAACGAACAGTTTCAATTTTATTTCCACACAATCCTTAAGAACTATCACTAGCCGAATTATACGTCGCTTATTTGAACTAGATCTATATAAGTAAAGATTATGAGATGAGTTTTAAACTAATTTCGAGATTAATTTTTCCAAATATAAAATCAGAATCCAAAATAGATTTGGTATATTTTCCAATAGTTCTAACCTTTATTGATGAAAAACAAAACTTAATTTTGAAAAAGTAAAGAAGCATGAATTAAAATAAAGAAAGCACTTAAAATATTAATCCTACAACTAAATAGAGCTCCTAACCTTCAACGGAGGAGGTTTAGTGACTCGTGATAGAAACGAAACTAATCCTAGTGAGAGAGATTTGTGATCCGATGGATGATCGCCCCCCCTGTGAATAAGGTTCACTTATTTATATCCCAAGTTCTATCTAGAATTCAAATTCAAAACTAACCCTAATCTTTATCTTTCGGAAAGATAAGATAGCTAACTTCCTACTTCAAATTCAAACTAAAAAAGTCACCAAAAAAAAAAAAAATTCAAACTAAAACAATAATTCGAATCTAATCTAGAAACAAGAACTCCGCAGTTCTTACCACCTATTTCCACCCGTTTCAGCTACAGGTGCAAAGGTTTAGTGCGGAGCTACATGAGCATAGAAGATTATGTTTACGAGTTAAGTTATTAGATTTTATTTTCCTCTCATCGTTTATTGTTTGGGTTTTAGAGGGGTAGGACTTGTATTTGAGAATCTTTGAATAAGTCTATGTATATATTGCTATGTGAGTATATATATTTTTGTGATTAAGTGGTTTAAAATAAAGAATATTCATTTTCTTAATTAAATTTTTGGTTTGTATTTGCAAAGAATCAATATTAAATAAACATAGTATAAAATAAAAAAGGTTAGCGATAAGTAACGCCTGAAATTTTAGTAAGATCATAAGGTGCTAAAAGTTAGGGTGTTACATGGGGGAAGGGTTATTTTTAGAAGTGAAGGAGAGAGGAAGACAAATTTGATTTAAATCAGATAATTATCGTTGGTATTACCATTGAATTTATTCCATAGTAATACAGAACATTAAAGCGTTTTCAAATTGGGATTTTTGTCGAATAAAAATTAAGACTTGGTGCCAACTTATTTAATTACGCCCATAATTTTTTTGTGAAATTTTTTTTTTGAATTACTTGTCCAATAGTAACATTAGGCGAAAGCTAAATTCGATAGAAATTTCAGTCAAAATTTTTCTCAATAGTAAATTCATCGATACTAGGTGTGCTTTTAGCAAGGTTACGAGAACTGGACCGGTCAATGAACCGGTAGAGTGATCGGTTCACTAGTTCAAAGGTTCGATCGAGGTTCAACCGGTTTAATTAAATATTAAATAAAATTATTAAAAATTAAACATACAATGAAACATGTAGCATGACCTTTTTTTGTTACCTTAATAATATCTGGTAAGTAAACTAAAATCTGATCTCTTCTTATTCTTTTCAAAATTAAAATAAGAAAAATCTACACCAATGTTTAATTTCTTAAATTTAGGGTAAAAGGAGAAATTAAAGAAAGAAATCATTGTAGAATTAACAATGCTGAAATGAAAGGGAATAAAGATGACGGCATGAGGGTGAAGATTTTATTCTGTTTCTGGGTATGTCTTTTGCAACTTTTCTGTTGGGTCTAACAAATTTGTATAAAGAAGTTGTAACACATGTATGTCCTCATATGCAGATCATATGCAGATCAATGTAAAACACCATGACAAAATTAATCATACCACCACCAACTCTAATTCAAAAGTTAAAACTCAGAACACAACAAACAGAAAAAATATCAACTCACCCTAATTCAGATTCAGAACACAACAAACAGAAAAAGAAACAGCAACTCAAGAATCAAATCTCAGATTTCAGTAACTCAGTAAAATTAACAAAATACACTACCATAAATTGAAGCAAACAGAGTTGAATCTTTAAAAAATAGAACCTCAAAATCATAGAAATTAACAAAAGGGAAAAACTAAAGCAGAGCTATCGACGACAGAGGAACAAAACTGACGTGACGGAGGAACAAAACAGGCTGCAAGACTACCGGCAAAGGAGGAACGGCGAGACAGACGGGATCGAGCAAACTTACCAACAATAGAGGAATCCAGCCGACCGCGCTTCGATCTGCAAGTCCACACGACGAAGATGAAAACAATGTAGAGAAGATGAGGATGGACGGCCAAAGGAGACGACGTGGAGGAGACGATGATGGACGGCCAAGAGCTCGAAGCACCCTCTATCTGTCACTGTCGGCGGCGAGGCACCCTCTGGCTGACGAGAAGAGTTCGGCGACGGCGGAGGCGGTGACTACTGTTGGTGATGAACGAACTTTTGTGTGGTCTAGAATTCCACTAATGAATTCTCGTTGTAAAGTATAATTTCTAAACCAAACAATAGTCCTTTCATGCAAAAATTTGGTTGTCACATGTACAAACCCCAAATAAGAATTAACCGGAGTATTTAAACTCCGGGTCGTCTCACAAGGAATTGCAATGAAATGCTCAATTATTGGCTATGAAGATGTGGGGGGTTTGATTTTATATTTTTGCAAGAAAATAAATGACAAGAAAAATTAAATGACAAGAAAAATTAAATGACAAGAAAGTAAAATGACAAAAACTAATGAAATAAAGGAAAAGTACTCTTGGCTAGACATAGGTAATTGAGATCACCATCCTTGTCTACAAACCAAATATTGATAATTATGAGGTACTAACCCATTAAGTCTACTTCCAAAGCCTTAAGTACGTAATATCTACTCCTAGGCTTGAAGTACGTCAAATAGGCTTGATCACATCAACCCATAAGTCCCAACCTACCTACTAATTAGATTAGTAGTGGGTTGGCGTCAATGAGTATCAAATTGATCACCAAGGGTTCTCAAATCACCAATTCAATGAGACCCAATGACTCAAAGTCACTCAATTCCCTTAGCCTAGGCCAAGAGCAAAGAAAACTACCCAAAAACTAGAGGAAACATTTTATCAAACACTTAGTGTGCAAGAAAAGTAAACATCATAAAATGCAAGAATTAAAGGAAATCATAACCAACATAAGCAAGAAATCAATAATAACAACTAAGATCAACATAAAAGAACATGGAAACATAAAAAATTGCATAAAAGAAAATTGAGATCCAACAAGGTTCATGAACATAAAAGCAAAAAATTAAAGGAAATGATCAAGAGAAACTAAGAAGATTAAGATGTAATAAACAAGGAATTAACAATGGAAAACCAAATCAAAACAAGAATTGAAAGTGGATTTAAGAAAATTAAACCTAAACTACCCTAAATTCTAGAGAGAAGAGAGAGCTTCTCTCTCTAGAATTCTACCTAAAACATGATGAAAAATAAAATATGACTACTTGGTTCATTTCCCCTTCAATCCATGGGTTCAATAGCATCAGAAATGAGTTGGATTGGGCCCAAAATGCTTCAGAAATCGCTGGGGACGATTTCACTTTAGAGGGCCACGGAGAGCAACGGTGCGCACGCGTACATGGCGCGTGCGCGCCCTGAACGCGAGATAACATATGGCAAATTTTATATCATTTCGAAGCCTCGGATGTTAGCTTTCCAACGCAATTGCAACCGCCTCATTTAGACCTCTATAGCTCAAGTTATGGCCGATTGAGTGTTAGGAGGTCAGGCTTGACAGCTTTACGGTTCCTTCATTTCTTCATGAGTTCTCCCACTTTGCATGCTTTTCTCCTCACTTCTTCCATCCAATACTTACCTTATGAACTGAAATCACTCAACAAACATATCAAGGCATCGAATGGAATTAAAGTGAATTAAAATCACCAATTTTAGGGCCTAAAAAGCATGTTTTCACATTTAAGCACAAATCAAGGGAGAATTGCAAAACCATGCTATTTCATTGAATAAATGTGAGAAAAGTTGATAAAAATCCCCCAAAATAAGCACAAGATAAACCACAAAATTGGGGTTTATCAAATCTTCCCACACTTAAACCAAGCATGTCCTCATGCTAAGAATAAAGAAGGACAAGAAAAGGGTTATGAACATTTATTCAATGCAAATAAGCTATATGCACCTATCTATATGAATGAAACTAAATGCAAAATAATTCTACCTACTTGGTTAAAAGAAAATCAATCTCCAAGAACATATATGCACATGTAGGGCTGAGGTCATATGACGACTCATAAACTCTACCAATTCAAATATAAAAGTAAAGTTCAAATAGACTTGCAAGAAGAAAGCTCATGAAAGTCGGGAACAAGGAATTGAGCATCGAACCCTCACTGGAAGTGTATCCGCTCTAGTCGCTCGAGTGTATAGGGTCGATTTACTCAATCCTCTTCTACTCATGCTTTCTAAGATTTGTTTTTCATCTAACAATCAACAATTATTCAATTCATGCATACATTCATCATGAGGTCTTATTCATAGGTTATAATGGGGTTAGGGTTAAGGTAGAGATGTATATGGTCAAGTGAGCTTGAAATTTGAATCTTTGATTAACCTAAGCTCTCACCAAACACATATAACAACCTATACAATTCTAACACAATACCTAGCTAACCATGATTCCCACTTTTTCACATACTCATGCATTCTTTTTAATTAACATTCCATATGCATTGATTTTTATTGAACTTTACTTTGGGGCATTTTTGTCCCCTTTTTATTGTATTCTTTTTCTATATATTTTTCTTTTTCTTTTTCCATATTTTTTTATATATATATTTTGTTTCTACATTTTTTTTTGAAAAATATATACAAACATATCAATGCATATGGTTTTACATATGGTGCATGAATATGTACCCAATTCCTAATATTTTTAACTAAAAAAAAATTACAGTTTTACCTCAACCAATGTCCCAAGTTTCCCATATTCAAATGATACACACCCTCACTAGCCTAAGCTAATCAAAGATCCAAATTAAGGACATTTATTGTTTTTCACTAAAGGGTAGTGATGTGCTAAAATTAAGAACGAAAGGGATTAAATAGGCTCAAATTTGGCTAACAATGGTTGATAAAAGGTAGGCTATTTGGGTAAGTGAGCTAAATGAAATGATGGCCTCAATCATATAAATGCATGTATACATGGAACAATGGACATAAAGAATCAAACAAATCAAAGATTACAATCATAGAAAGAGAATAATGCACACAAGAATGAAAATAAGTGGTTATAAGATGTAACCACACAATTGGGCTCAAAACTCACATGCTTGTGTTCTTAACTCAAAAACCATGTTCCAAAATACATTCTTCAAGCAAGTTCAACAAAAATTTTTTTTTTTTCAAATTGGTAGGGTGCCCTAAAAACAGTTTCTTAGAAAAGAAATCATCACCCTAACCAAGTAGTCCTAACATAAAAAGAAGTGGTAAAATATATACAAATTCTAACTAGCATGCAACCCATCATGCAATGCAACAACTAACTAACAAGGACAAAATTTGAAAAATTGGTGTTGGAAAAGAAGATGGTTACCCATGGAGATCGGTCGGACAACCTCCCCACACTTAGAAATTTGCACCGTCCTCGGTGCATGCAAAGAATAGCAAGGTGGTTGGGTTGCTACAATTGATGAGCTCCTTCAAAAGGTTGTGCGTATGGACTTGTTTGTTGCCCCATTTGAAGCTTATCCTTTCCCTCTTGGTAGCCAACCTAAAAGGAAAGAAAAAGAAAGAGAGTTACGCCTACAACAAAGATATCAAGGCAATAAAACATAGGCGGAGGCTAATGCCAAATAAGAGTGAGGTTCTCAACTATATGGTAGCTACAACATATAAGTGAGAAGGCAATATAAGCTAAGGCATATTAACTAACACTTGATGCAAGAGTAAAGTCAAAGCATGAAGAGAACACTCAAAAGCATCAAGTTTAAATAAGAAAGAGTTGACACAAACAAGATTAGTGATAAGCATGAGAGCAATTGGTCCTATCCTAACTCAATGATAATGAGGTACAAAAACAAAGAATAATGAGTTAGGAAAGACTAAAGCACTAATCTTGTGTGTGGAACATTTATTACAATTAATGCTAAACAAGTCACGGAGCACCAAAATAATCCAAGGAATTCTCAACAATTGAGTAAGAGTAATCTAACACCAATGTTAAAACAAGAAACCTAGAAAAGAAAATAAGAACAAGGTATGAAAACAAAATTAAAATGCAATAAATGAAAATAAGCAAATGCAATGAAAGAGGATGGAAGAAAAGAGAAAAAAAAATTAATTTAATTTTTTTATTTAATTTTATTTTATTATTATTATTCTTTTTTTTTTAAAAAGAAAAACATTTTTTTCAAGAGAGGAAGAAGAAGTAAAAGAAAAAAAAAGTAGAAAGAAAGAAGAAGAAAAGAAGAAAGAAGGAGAAAGGAGAAAGGAGAAAAATAGGATGCAAATCCGCGCATATGCGCCATGCGTGCTTGGGCGCGGATGCAACAGGAACAATCCCCGCGCGCGCGATGCGTGCTTAGGCGCGGATGCGGCAGGGACAATCGGCGCGCGCGCGCCATGCGTGCTTACATGCGGATCGCCTGGCACAAATTAGGCATAAAGTGGGCACAACTCTCGGGTTTTAGTACTAGGAGTTGTGAAACCACAGCGGCACGCGCGCGCACTGCGCGCTTGGGCACCGATGCCCGCTTTTTTTTTTTTTTAGAGATATAAAAATAGAATTTAACACTCTTTTAACCTATAAACATTCTAAAGCACCCAAAATTCAAATTTAACAAAAATCTTTAACATTTTGAAAAATTTTCAAAGACAAAACAAACAAAACTTGTACTTCAAGCAACCTACTTTAACAACAATCTAAACTAATCAAAACACGCTATTACAACCTATCATCGAAACAAAATGTATAAGAGTATAGAAAAGAGAGAAAAAAATTACCTATAATGGCAACTCCAATCACTTATTAACCAAATCTAAAAGGGAGTGGAAAGAGTTTACCATGGTGGGGTGTCTCCCACCTAGCACTTTTGTTTATTGTCCTTAAGTTGGACTTATGGGGAGCTAGCTCCTCTTAAGGTGGCTTGTGCTTGAAGCTATCCTTGAACATCCACCAATGCTTGAATCTCCAATAAGCTTTAGTCTTCAAAGATGATAACTCCAAGCCTTGATGGAGTTCCACACAAGCCATGGGCTCCCAAATTTGATTCTCCTTGTGCGATCCGGTATCCCACACTTTGTTTTGACACCCATCTTCAAATTGATCATCATGATTCCAATTGGGTGGCATGACCTTAGAATTCTCAATTAAGCACCCAAACATTCTCCTAGACCCATGCAATTTAGCTTTACACCAACCATTGCCATTCAACTTTAAGGATGCAACCATCATGAACTTAGAGTGATGTTTCCAACCACTACACAACTCTCTCTTACTCTTAACTCCACAAAGAGTTCTAAGTTGACCATCATTTTTAATCAAACCATATTCAAGTGAGAAAGTGAAGCTTAGGGATAAGAATTTTACCCACTTGAATGTTGTGTTGGATGATGGTGACTTAGGAAGGGGGACCTCCCCACACTTAGCCAATGTGAGATCCATTCCCTTGTGCTCTTCCTTTGCAACTTCCACCTCTTTGCAAGCTTCTTCAATTTCAATTCCTTGCTCACCAACTTCTTCTATACATCCTTCATTGCTCAAACCATGTGTTGGAGGTTGTGCACGGTCCTCCTTGTCATCAATTTCACAACACAATGAAGGAGATTCATCAATTCCAAAAGACTCATTAGTTGGTGTGGAATCATCTTCAATGATGGAGTTTGCTTCTTGCTCAACCTCCTCCTCTTGGTAGCTTCCTTCCAATTCAATCTCTTCTTCATTGCTTACTAAGGGTATGGGAGGTGAGGAATCTTCTTCCTTACCTTCTATGTCAAACCCAATTGGAGAGGATTCAATTGTACATAAGAATTCTTCAATGATTGAATCCATCTCTTGGTCAACCTCTTCAAAGGCTTCAACCACTTCTTCCGGCTCAATTGTCTTAACTTCCTCCTCTTGTTGCACTCCTTGCTTCAACTCCTCCTTTTTACCTTGAATCTCTAAACTCACTCCCTCACTATGCTCCTTGATTGCCTCTCCACATTCGTCAGTGGGAGTGCCTTGGTTGCTTAGGCTTAGTCAGGAGGAGGCCATATTGCTAACTGCTTCCACTAGGATAGCCATCTTGGCTCCTAGCTCTTTAAACTTCTTTTTATCCTCCTCTTGTCGCCTTAGGATATGAGATTCAAGATCTCTCAATTCATGTGTGAGGGCTTCATCGGGAGGTGATGGTGGAAGAGAATGTTCATTATTTGGGAGGAAGGTTTCATAATTGGAAGTTGGTTCACCTTGGTAAGGGTGTGGAGGTGTATATTGAGGTGGTTCTTGATAGTAGTTGTGTTAGAATTGTGGTGGTTCCATGTATGGTTCATATGGTTCATAAGGTGGTTGGTATGGTGGATATGGTTGGTTACATGGAAGAGAACGCACGCCCCTACACAAGGAGAGTCAACTTTGATCAAAGGTTGGACCAAGTCCTTATGGACATATGTGTAGAAGGAGCTCAATGGAAGATTGACTCCAAAGGCAAGCCGGTTCAACTAAGAAGATTGGACCTCAAGCCTATAGCTAGAGGATGGTTGGAGTTTATTCAATGCTCAATCATTCCCACTAGCAACCGGTCTGAAGTTACCATAGACCGGGCCATCATGATCCATAGCATCATGATTGGAGAAGAGGTGAAAGTTCATGAGATTATACCTCAAGAACTCTACAAGGTGGCTGACAAGTCCTCCACCATGGCAAGGTTAGCCTTTCCTCACCTCATTTGCCACCTATGCAATTCAGCTGGAATTGACATAGAGGAAGATATCCTCATTAAAGAGGAAAAGCCCATCACTAAGAAAAAGATGGAGCAAGCAAGAGAGCACAGTCATGGAGCTCAAGAGGCGCAAGAACCTCATCACCATGAGATTCCGGAAATGCCTCAAATACACTTTCCTCCACAAAACTATTGGGAGCAAATCAACACCTCCCTAGAAGAATTGAGTTCCAATATGGGACAACTAAGGGTAGAACATCAAGA
>NC_029789.2:46110171-46110342 GCF_000816755.2 Arachis ipaensis | reverse complement strand
CGTTATGTGCTTATCTATGTTTGTGCCTTCATTACATGATCATTAGTAGTTAGTAACTTTGTCTTAAAGATATGAATGTCCTAAGAATGAAACACTTAAGCTCAGCCCAAACACACACCAAGTGGGCCCCGAAAGTGGATTTATACATCAAATACTTACTCATGTAAACCC
>NC_029789.2:46102130-46109404 GCF_000816755.2 Arachis ipaensis | reverse complement strand
TCTCATAAGAAATTGCAATGAAATGCTCAATTATTGGCTATGAAGATGTGGGGGGTTTGATTTTATATTTTTGCAAGAAAATAAATGACAAGAAAAATTAAATGACAAGAAAGTAAAATGACAAAAACTAATGAAATAAAGGAAAAGTACTCTTGGCTAGACATAGGTAATTGAGATCACCATCCTTGTCTACAAACCAAATATTGACAATTATGAGGTACCAACCCATTAAGTCTACTTCCAAAGCCTTAAGTACGTAATATCTACTCCTAGGCTTGAAGTACGTCAAATAGGCTTGATCACATCAACCCATAAGTCCCAACCTACCTACTAATTAGATTAGTAGTGGGTTGGCGTCAATGAGTATCAAATTGATCACCAAGGGTTCTCAAATCACCAATTCAATGAGACCCAATGACTCAAGGTCACTCAATTCCCTTAGCCTAGGCCAAGAGCAAAGGAAACTACCCAAAAACTAGAGGAAACATTTTATCAAACACTTAGTGTGCAAGAAAAGTAAACATCATAAAATGCAAGAATTTAAGGAAACCATAACCAACATAAGCAAGAAATCAATAATAACAACTAAGATCAACATAAAAGAACATGGAAACATAAAAAATTGCATTAAAGAAAATTGAGATCCAACAAGGTTCATGAACATAAAAGCAACAAATTGAAGGAAATGATCAAGAGAAACTAAGAAGATTAAGATGTAATAACAAGGAATTAACAATGGAAAATTAAATCAAAACAAGAATTGAAAGTGGATTTAAGAAAATTAAACATAAACTACCCTAAATTCTAGAGAGAAGAGAGAGCTTCTCTCTCTAGAATTCTACCTAAAACATAATGAAAACTAAAATATGACTACTTGGTTCATTTCCCCTTCAATCCATGGGTTCAATAGCATCAGAAATGAGTTGGATTGGGCCCAAAATGCTTCAGAAATCGCTGGGGACGATTTCACTTTAGTGGGCCACGGACAGCAACGGCGCGCACGCGTACATGGCGCGTGCGCTCCCCTGAACGCAACTGGAACCGCCTCATTTGGACCTCTGTAGCTCAAGTTATGGCCGATTGAGTGCTAGGAGGTCAGGCTTGACAGCTTTACGGTTCCTTCATTTCTTCATGAGTTCTCCCACTTTGCATGCTTTTCTCCTCACTTCTTCCATCCAATACTTGCCTTATGAACTGAAATCACTCAAAAAACATATCAAGGCATCGAATGGAATTAAAGTGAATTAAAATCACCAATTTTAGGGACTAAAAAGCATATTTTCACATTTAAGCACAAATCAAGGGAGAATTGCAAAACCATGCTATTTCATTGAATAAATGTGAGAAAAGTTGATAAAATCACCCAAAATAAGCACAAGATAAACCACAAAATTGGACTTTATCTGTTGGCTGAGAGAGAGAGAGGGGCTACTGGCTGAGAGAGAGAGAGAGAGGGGAGTAGCACCGTAGTGGGTTAGGGATTTTGTGCCATTTTGGTGAGTGAGACTGATGAGAGTGAGCGAGAAGGGAGAAGGGATTGGGGCATTTGGGGGTCTTCAGTCTTCACGCGTTTTTGTTTTTTTTTTAACAAAACGACACCGTTTTTTATGTTGAATGGAAGAACCGGACCTTTGAAAAAACCGAACGGTTCATCCAGTTTGCCAGTTAACCACCAGTTTGACCAGTTTTTTTACCGATTTTTTGTAGACTGATTTTGGACGTTAACTGGACCGGCTAACTGATCGGTTCTCGGTTAACCCGGTCAAACCGACCGGTCCGGTCTGATTTTCAGAACCTTGGCTTTTAGTAATGAAAGAGTTATAAAGTACATTTAATTAAGTTTTTCACCATGAGTTCAGTAAGCAATTAAATTGGTTCTTTAGTTTTATTACTTTAAAAAGTCTTGAGAATGACTACAAGACAAATTATTTGGTCTTTGAAGAGTGATTAAATAATCTTATCGTGACATAGTTTTTGGAACTTAATTATCTTGTAATAAAATTTATTTAAGAATTTAATTGTTCTACACATATTAAAAATTTTAATAAAAGCTAAAGAAAAACCAATCTATCTAATCAAAATAACATAGTTGTCAGAACTGAACCGGTGATCGAACCGGTTAGGCTACTGGGTCACTAGGTCACTGGTTCAACCGGTGGGTCACTGATTGAACCGGTTAACCTGGTCCTATGTAAATAAAAAACAAAATATAGTACAAAAATTAGAATTAAAAATTTAAAATACATATTTTTACTAATATTTTTAAAATATCTAGCTATTCTAAACAATATGAAACAGAAACAATAAGTATTTTGTTAATTTTACTCTATTATAAATATTTTTATTTTGTTTTTATATTAAAATAAGTATTATTTTCGAATTTTAATAATTTATTAATTAGTTTATATCTATTATACTATTATATACTACAAATATTTATTGAAAAATAATATTAATAGATATTATATAATTATGAAAAAAATAATAAGTGAGTTTATAATTACTGTTAAATAAAAATATAATTAATTTAAAAATGAGTGAATTTATAATTAAAATTAAAATAAATTAAATAAAAGTAAATTATTTACCGAAAGATGTTAATATATATTTTAATTTGTATGTATATTAGTAATAGACAAGGTAGCCTGGTGGACATAGGTACCTTCTATTTCCTAGATGGATGGGGTTCAAACCCCAATTGCTTCATTTTGAGGAAATTTTAAACTGTTCCGGTTCGGTCGGACCGGTTGCTACCGAATTTGACCGGTTTCTACCGGTTCTTTGCGGGTTTGACCGATTCGCACCGGTTCTTAACCTTGTACGGTCCAATCACCGGACCGGTATAGGGTCCGGTTCACCGGTTTTCCGGTCGAACCGGCCGGTCCGGTCCGGTTCTGCTAACAGTGCAAAATAATTCTCGATAACTTTTAAATAAAAATTGTTGGAGATCAAATTATTTAATATAAAATTTATTAAGGATCCATTTAAATTATTATTCTTTAAATAAAGCGCTTGATTTTCCATAAGAGAAATAAAAACATACATCATTTGTACACACAAACAAAATGATAAATACAATTATATTATGACTTATATATTATACATTTGGATAAATCGCATGGAACAATCAACCAATTAGCATGTATTTTAAATATGTGATTGTTAGATTTTAAATATTTTATATTAAATTCTTGAATGAATAAATTCTTTCTCTGATTAATTATTGACATAGATTTTTGTTGTTCCTCTAAAAAAATTTTTTTTGATTAATTATTGACAGAAATTTTTGTGGTCACTCTAACAAAATAATCTAATTACATAATGAATTCAGGAAGACACTTCCTGAATTACAATCTCAACAAAAAAGAAAACGATAATAGTAAAATCTTGAATGGCAACCCAAATATAACACCCAACCACACAGAGTCTTATGTTTAAGTCATAAAGTTGAGGTCGCAAGGTATTACGACCTCTAAAAGTAAAAATATATATATAATAATAGTTGAAAGGAATTTGAACTAGAAGCCTGTGAAAAAGAGTTAAGCAAAACGTTAAACAGAAAATCGCATCACTCGCGTAAACGATGACTAGGAGAGAAGAATTCCAAAGATGCATATAGCAAGGCTTCTGACTCGGCTCGCAAAGCTAGAACCGGCCAAAGAAAATATATAGATATACATATATATAACCCAAAGAGTAACCCCAACTATATGAAAAAACACCTGTTTTTCCAAGTCAACCCCTAGGAGGGACAAAATACAAAATACAAGGGTAGAGAATCTATATACATACTTATATATATATATAAAGCATAAAATAAAATACAGTAATCCCAGGATAGCCGACTTCGCTTACAGAGGATACTCTAGACGCTCACCGAGCTGCATCTCGACCTGCATTTGAAAAACAACAACAATATCAAATGGGGTGAGAACTGGGGATTCTCAATATGGTTAAGGTGCCCACATATATAATAAATAAGTCCCCAAGAAAGCCAGAGGCAATCCTAGAACGCCAACACCTAGATTATAAAACTTAAGGATTTAAAACAGAAACCATAAGTAAGGGTAGATATCTAAGGTTCTAAAGTTTATCAAAATCTAATTAAAACCCTCAATCCTACGCTTGCCTCCAATCCTCTAACTCCGGTGCACAGAAAAGCAAAACAGAAAACTCAAGCACATACAGAAAACATATATAACAAGTAGGCAGTTAGCAATTAACATGAATAAACAGTTAAGTAAGCCAAGACAATGCACAATCAAACAAAACATACAAATACATATGATGAATGCCTGCCCTATGGATGATGATATCATCTGTTGGTTATATAGCCAACCCAATATGTCCTGGTAGCTAACCATGGATGGAAATACCCATGCCACTACAAGAAAAAACATTTTTTTCGACGCCAAAAATCGACGGCTATTTCTTCCGTCGATATTTTTCGACAGCTTGCTGTCGATATTGTCAAAAAAATGTAATTAAAAATAAAATATTAAAATTGACAGCCAGGCCGTCGATATTTTTATAATGAATTAACCTTAACACTATTATCGTCACAATATCGACGAACGAACACTAGAAAATACTTTTATTTTAAAATCGACGAACATGGCGTCGATTTTGTTATTTAAAATATCAACAACATTTACTGTCGATAAATATAAACAGTCTATATCGCTTTCTAAAATCAAATAAACAGTGTAGATTTAAGGTATAAAATAGACGCTTAGGGTGTTGCTTTTTTTTAAATTAAAATCGACAAAGTTGCTATCGATTTTTATCACTAAAATCTCAAATACCCGCGTCCACTTCCCGCGTCCACTTCCCGCGTCCAAAGTTCAGAACCCAATTCCACCAAATTTCCCATTTCATCCCCAAATTCCCCATTCACCAGAAACATAATTCCCCCTTGTTCTACCCCAAATTCACGGTTGCGCCGTCGTTATTCTCCGCTACCGTGGTTCTTCCGTCACGGTTACGCCGCCGTCTCTCCTCTTGCTCGCGCCGCCGTCACGCTTTGTTCCTACTGTGCCTCTGTTGCTCCTCAAGTTGGCGCCACTGTCTCTCCTGTTACCGCGCTGCCGTCGCTCCTCCTATGTTGGTCCTTCTCCGCTCTCTCTTACGCCTCTTTTCTCTCTCAATTGATCTCACAAGAACTTTTTCTGTAATTGTTACTAAACTTTTAAATTCCATTGTCTTGTTTCTCTTTTAGGTTAGATGGACTATACAGTTCAGAAATTTTATTAGGTTGGAATATTTGTGCTATGAGGATCATCAATTCAAAAAAACTAATAATGCATATTTTCTCATTCTTATATATCTGCTTTCTTTCTTTCAAGTTGATAAGTTAGTGCAATGTTGTTGTTGTTGCAGATGGGGCCAGGAGCACCTGTTTCAATACAATCGCTATCAAAAGCAGTCGATAATTACAAGAAAGTGCACGTGGTATGAGTCGGTGGATAAGGCTCAGTTATTATGGGCTCTTGATGCACCACTATTTCGTAATATATTTTATGCTAAATTGAGTGGATTTTATCCATGATTCTCACACCTATGCATATAAATTGCATGTTTTACATTCTCCTTCCTAATTCTGTGCTTTGATTGAAAACATGCTTCTTTGGCCTTAAAATTGCTAATTATTAATCCACCATTCGATACCTTGATATGTTTGTTAAGTGATTTAAGGGTTTATAGGGTAGGAATGGCTTAGAGGATGGAAAGGAAGCATGCAAAAGTGGAAGGAATACAGGAAATTGAAGGAATTGTTAAGTTGTCAAGCCTGACCTCTTCGTACTAAATCGATTATAACTTGAGCTACAGAGGTCCAAATGAAGCGGTTCTAGTTGCGTTGGAAAGCTAACATCTGGAGCTTCGAAATGATATGCAATTTGCCATAGTTGCCATGCTGTTAGGCGACACACACACATGATGTAAGCGTACGCGTGACACGCGTAGAAGACCATCGACGCGCGTGACATGCGCCACGTGCAGAAATTACAGAAGACGCTGGGGGCGATTTCTAGGCTCCTTTTGGCCCAATTCCAAGCCCAAAAACACAGAATAAAAGCTGCAGAGTGGGGGAATCATTGATTGATTCATTCACACAACTTTCATGCACATAATTTTAGGTTTTAGATGTTGTTTTCTAGAGAGAGAGGTTCTCTCCTCTCTCTAGGTTTTAGGATTTTAGGTTTAGCTTTTCTTAATCTCAGATTTCTACTTTGCTTTAATCTAATTCTTCTACTCTTATTTGTTCTAGTCCTTTAGTTTATCTATCTTCTCTTATTGATTTATTTATTCTCCAATTTGGTTTATGAACTCCATGTTAGATTTAATTTCTTATTAATGCAAGTTGAGGCATTTCATATTTATTGCTTCTTCTATTATTTGTGAGTCATTGATGTTTGCAATTGGTTGTTTGGATTTAATATTCCTTGCTAGTTTTCTATGTTTTTATGTTATACCTTCCAAGTGTTTGATAGAATGTTTGATTGGATTTTAGTGTAGATTTCTCTCCTCTTGGCTTTGGTTGAGTAATTGGAGACTCTTGAGTTATCAAACTCCTTTGTTGATTGATAATTGAAAGTTGCTAGTTGATTTAGATCCTTCTAAAGCTAGTCTTTCCTTAGGAGTTGACTAGGACTTGAGGAATCAAATTGATTCATCCACTTGACTTTCCTTCATAGTTAGAGGTTAACTAAATGGACAATTGATGTCACAATTGATAAGGATAGCTAGGACAGGACTTCTAATTCTCATACCTTGCCAAGAGCTTTCTTAATTATTAGTTTATTTTCTTATCATTTATATTCCTTGTTCAACCTTTCAAAAAAAACCCAAAAAGATACAATCCCATAACTAATTAGTAGCATACTTCCCTGCAATTCCTTGAGAGACGACCCGAGGTTTGAATACTTCGGTTATTATTTTTATAGGGGTTTGTTACTTGTGACAACCAAATTTTTGTATGAAAGGATTATTGTTGGTTTAAAAACTATGCTCGCAACGAGAATTTATTGTGAAATTCTTTACTAGTAAAAATCTGTTTATCAAAATGGCACCGTTACCGGGAAAATGCAAACGTATGCCTTATTATTGGTTATGCCTTATTATTGGTTATTGTATATATTTTCTTTTTGCTTATTTGTTAGTTTTTGTTAGTTCTAGGACTTTGTTGCTTATTTTTATTAGTTTTTATTTTTATTTGCTACTATGAATTCTCATCTCTTTGGCTACGACTTTGGTTCAAATTATGTTGTAGGGAA
>NC_029789.2:46043720-46102048 GCF_000816755.2 Arachis ipaensis | reverse complement strand
TTTTCTCTTATTTTATTTTATTTTATTTTATTTTCCTTTGCTTGTTTATTTGTTTTTGTTTTTAATTTTTATTAGTTACTATGAATTCTCACCCCGATGGTTTCAAGTTTGGTTCTAATGTTGTTGTATGGAATAGAAACTATAATGAAAATATGCATCAAGGTTGGGACAATCAAAAATGGGAGGAGCAACAAGGATTTGATCAACCCTCTTGGCAACAACCCCCTCCAATGTGCCATGAGCAACAACCATTCTACGATGCATCCCAAGACAATGGATATGGTGGACCTTTTCGTGACAATCAACCTCCACCAATTTACTATAAGCAAGAGCCATTTCGAGGTGCGTACCAAGACGATGGATATGGTGGACCCCCTTGTAGTTACCAACAAGCCCCACCATATGCTTATGAACCCCCTCCTCAACATAGCTTTGAACCACCATACTCACAAGCCCCTTTCCACCATTCACCTCCATATGACCCTAACCCTTATCCACCACACCAACCACCATACAAACCATGTGAACCATACCCAGAACCACCACCTCAATCTACACCATCTCTATACCCTTATCAAGAAGAACCACCATTATGAGCCTTTTCTCCGAACAAATGAACCCTCCTATCCACCCCAAGCTCCCATAGATGATACCTTTAGTGTTATTGGCCAAGGGCAACAGGAGCTTCAAACCACACTCATCTCTACTTTCACCGGTCTCACTTCTACTCTCCAAGCTCTTATATCCTGTATGGATCCATCCTTTACCCCCAATACTCAACCCTCAAGCTCTGGTGCACTTACTTTTCACCCATATCCATCAATCCAAGAGCAACATGATCCCAATTACGCTATTGACATAGAATAAGAGAGAATGGATCGCCTTAAGGACGTAATGGATCGGGTTCACGCATACATACTTCAAGAGAAGCAAGAGGAGGCCCAAAAAGTGAAGATAGGAGAGACCCTTGAAGATGGAGTAGTTGAAGAATCAGGGGGAACTGAAGGAAGTTGTCAAGAGGTGGAAGTTATCAAGGAGGAGTTAGATTTTTTAGTAGAGCAAGTGGAGAAAACCAAAATTATCGAAGAAGAGGAAGTGGCTGAGGACTTAGTAGATGCGGAACCTCCATGGAAAACTCAAGTCATAGGGCCTCCTTCCAAGACATTTGAATTTGATGTTGAGGAGGGTGTACAACCTCCAAGGCATATCATGGTTGCAGACTTTGAGGAGGTTGGTCATGAGATGGGTTCAACAATTAATGAGTTTTTACCTACAATTGAACCCTCTCCCATTGAACTAGAGGAAGAGGTTAATGTTGCAGAAGCTTATCAAGAGGTGGAGATCATCAAAGAGGAGCCCAAGAGAGTGAAGCATACATTGGCAAGGCTGCCACTGGAGATACCTCCCCCCAAGCCATTACCATCCAACACAACATTCAAGTGGGTAAAATTCTTATCCTTAAACTGTACCTTCCCACTTGAATATGTGATAAACCACTATTTTATGGTTTATCTTGCGCTCAATTGAGTGGATTTTATCAATCTTTCATACAATTGTTCATACAAAATGCATGGTTTCACATTCTCCTTCCTGATTTTGTGCTATGATTGAAAACATGCTTCTTTGGACTTATATTTGCTAATATTAATCCTCTCTTATTACCATTCGATGCCTTGATATGTGTGTTAAGTGATTTCAGAGATTATAGGGCAGGAATGACTCAGAGGATGGAAAGGAAGCATGCAAAAGTGGAAGGAATACAAAAAGTTGAAGAAATTGCTAAGCTGTACAGCCTGACCTCTTCGCACTCAAACGATCATAACTTGAGCTACAGAGGTCCAAATGAGATGGTTCTAGTTGCATTGGAAAGCTAACATCCGGGGCTTCACAACGATATATAATTTGCTATAGCTGCTCCGAAGCCAGGTGATGCGAATGCATGGATCACGCGGACGTGTGACCTGGCAGAAACGCAATCCACGCAAACGCGTGGACGACGCTTCCGCGTCACTTTCCCACGACCTGTACGTACCAGAATACGCTGGGGGCAATTTTTGGGCTGTTTTTGACCCAGTTTTTTGGCCCAAAAAACACAGATTAGAGGCTATAAAGTGGGAGAATGCATCCATTCATGAGACAACTCATCAAGTCTTCCATTATTCACTTTTCATAATTTAGATGTAGTTTTTAGAGGGAGAGGTTCTCTCCTCTCTCTTAGGTTTTAGGATTAGGATTCCTCTTAAAGGAATTAGAATTTCTTATTATTTCAACTTATTATTTCAACTTCCTCTCAGGTTCAATATTCCTTTTACTTTATATTTCTCTTTTACTTTTTAGATACTTTAATGCTTTTCTTTAATTACTTATGTTGCCAAATTGGCTTATGAACCATTCATGTTAGGATTTTCTTTATTTTGATATAAATTGAGGTATTTTAGATTTATGATTCTTATTTATCTTTTTTTTATATTCTTGGCTTTAATTGATTAACTGGAGGCTCTTGAGTTATTAAACTTATCGTGATTGTTAATTGTTAATTTTGCTAATTGAATTGAATTCCACTAACTCTAGTCTTTCCTTAGGAGTTGGCTAGGACTTGGGGATCTAACTAATTAGTCCACTTGACTTTCCCTTGCTTTCGTAAAGGTTAACTAAGTGGGATTAAACTCAATTCTCATAAGGATAACTAGGATAGGACTTCCGAATTTTCATACCTTACCAAGAGTTTTATTAGATATTAATTTATTAATTCCTGCAACTTATTTTCCTTGTTCAAACCTTTCAAAACCCAAAAACACTATTTTCCATAACTAATAATAAGAACACCTCCCTGCAATTCCTTGAAAAGATGACCCGAGGTTTGAATACTTCGGTTTATAAATTTTATTGAGTTTGTTACTTGTGACAACCAAAACATTTGTAAGAAAGGATGATTGCTTGGTTTAGAAACTATACTTGCAACGGAAATTTATTCTGAATTCTAAACCGTCAATCATTCGTTCTTCAAAATGGCGCCGTTGCCGGGGAATTGCAAATGTGTGCCTTATTGGTTATTATAAATATTTGCTTTTTGCTTGTTTATTTGTTTTTATTTTTGTTTTTATTTTTGCTTTTTTCATAAATTAAGAGGTTATTGGGTTTTATTTAGTTATCAAAAAAATTTCAAAAATTTGTTCTTTGTGTTCATCTTGACTTTCAAGTTGTTCTTAGTTGTTTTCTTTGTTTTGATCTAAAAATTTTAAGTTTGGTGTCATTTTATTATTTTTCTCTTTCCTCATTTAATTCAAAAATATCTTTTCTCTTTATTTTAATTGAATTTTTTAAATTTGCATTAAAAAAAATTTCAAAATTTGAATCTTTTTCAAATCTTTATCTTATATTGTTGACTTTTTCAAAATTTAAAATTCAAATTTAAAAATGTTCAAATTTAAAATTTCAAAATTCAAAATTTAAAATTCAAAATTTAAATTTCAAATTTCAAATTTCAAATTTCAAAATTTAAATTTCAATAACCTTTTAATTTAAATTTGTTTTTATTTTTAATTTTTATTTGCTATTATGAGTTCTCACCCACATCACTTTAAGTTTGGTTCCAATGTTGTTGTAAGGAATGGAAACTATAATGAAAATAGGCATCAAGGTTGGAAGAATCAAAGATGGGAGGAGCCACAAGGATTTGATCAACCCTCTTGGCAACAACCCCCTCCAATGCACTATAACCAACAACCATTCTGTGATGCATACCAAAATGATGACTATGGTGGACCCCCTTGTAGTTACCAACAAGTCCCGCCATATGCTTATGAACCATCTCCTCAACACAACTCTGGACCACCATACTCACAAGCCCCTTTCCACCATTCACCTCCATATGACCCTAACCCGTATCCACCATACCAACCACCTTATGAGCCAAATGAACCATACACAGAACCACCCCCATTCCAACACAACTACTCTCATGAACCACCACCTCAATATACACCATCTCCTTATCATTATCAAGATGAACCACCTTTCTACCATGAACCCTTTCTCCCAACAAATGAACCCTCCTATCCATCCCAAACCTCCATGGAGAAAGCACTTACCGATCTAAACTCTACTATACAAGCTCTCGTCGCCTAAATCAGACCACCAAATACCTTCAGCAATCAACCCTCAAGCTCTAGTGCACTTCCTTTTCAACCACAGAATGATCTCTCCATCCCATCACCACCATCCATGGAAGAGCACCCACATCCATCAATCCAAGAGCAACATGATCCCAATGATGCTATTGACATGGAACAAGGGAGAAGGGATCATCTTCGTGAATCCATACTTCATAAGGAGCTAGAGGAGGCCCTAAAGGTGAAGGTAATAAAGACCCTTGAAGTCGAAGGAGTAGTTGAAGAATTAGTGTAGGAAGACATCAAGGAGGAGTCTGATTTTGTCTTAGAGCAAGAGGAGGCCCAAAATGTGGAGATAGGAGAGACCCTTGAAGATGAAAGAATAGTTGAATGGAGTTGTCATGGAAAGAAAATCATCAAGGATGAGTACGATTTTATATTAAAACTACTGGACAAAGTAGTAATTATTGAAGAGGAAGAAGTGGTTGAAGACTTGGGAGATGCTGAACCTCCATGGGAAAGTCAAGACATAGAGCCTCCTTCCAAGACGGTTGCATTTGATGTTGAAAAGGGTGTACAACCTCCAAGGCATGTCATGATTAAGGACTTCGAAGAGGTCGATCAAGAGATGGAGATTCAAGAAGAAGAAGCACAATCTCCCATGCCCTTGAAAAGCAGTGAAGAGGAGATTGAATTGGAAGAAAGCTACCAAGAGGAAGAGGTTGAAATTGAAGAAGCTTACAAGGAGGTAGAAGTTGTCTGAGAAGAGCACAAGGGAGTGGAGCTTGCAAGTTCATTAAAAACACCTCTCCTAAGGCCATTACCGTCCAACACAACGTTCAAGTGGGTAAAATTCTTATCCTTGACCTTTACCTTCCCACTTGAATATGGGCTACTGGAGACGGATGGTCAACTTAGAGCTCTTTGTGGCATTAAGAGTAAGAGGAAGATGGTCAATGGTAAGAATTGTCCTGCAAGGTTCATTATGGTTGGAAGCTTTAAATTTAAACACAAAGGTTGGTGTAGAGCTCAATTGAATGGGTATGGGAAGTTGTTTGGACGCTTCAGTGAGAATTCTAAGGCTGAACCACCTGGATGGAATCATGATAATCAACTTGAAGATGGGTGTAGAAATAAGATTTGGGATCCGGGAATATATGAGGATCAAATTTGGGAGCTCAAAGCTTGTGAAGAACTCCATCAAAGCTTGAGAAATTTACTTGGTATTGATAAAGCTTATTGGAAGTCCAAGCATTGGTGAAAGTTTCAAGACGAGTTCAAGCACAAGCCACCATAACAAGGAGCTCACCAAATGTCCAACTTAAGGACTTTAACTAAAAGTGCTAGGTGGGAGACAACCCACCATGGTATGATCGTCCCTTTTTCAGTTTTAATTCTAGTCTATTTTGTTTGTTTTTGAGTTTTGATTGGACCTGGAATCATGCATAACATTCATATTAGCATTGCATTTTGCATTCTGCATTTTTCATGCATAAAAAAAAATTTCGCACGCGACGTGACAGCGTCGCCGACACGTCCGCGTCATATGTGCGTTAGGAAGAAAAAGAAATCGAACAGAGAGTCACGCGAGAGCATGGCTGGAGGCGTGCCTTTGGCACAAATTGATCCACGCGACCGTGTCGCTGACGTGTCCGCGTCATGTGGGAAAAATGCCTCCCACACGTCCGCGTCACCCACGCGAACGCGTCACCCCAGATTTTTGGCAAAAATGCATTTAAACAGAGAGTTGTGCGTACGCGAGGCTGCTCTCGCACCACTAGCACAACTTGAGTCACGCGTCCATGTACCCCACGCGTCCGCGTCACTTGAATTTATCACACACCATGCGATCGCGTGCACCACGCGTCCGCGTCGCCTGCGCCGCACAGCTTATCCAAATTAGCGCCAAAAGTCTTATCTTTTCTTCCCCAATCCTAATTTTTCCTTCCTCCTTTCTTCCTTACTTCTTCTTCCCTTCTTTCCCGTCTCATTCTTCTTATCTTTCATTTTATTTTACTTAATTTATTTGCATATTTCATTCATTGCATCTTAATTTTGTGCACATTTTTATTTTCTTTTTTAAATTCATTATTTTTCCTTTGGTGTTAAAATTTTCTTATTTAACTGTTGCATCTTCTCTTGAATTATTTTGGGTGCTTAGTGACTTATTTTATTCTGATTGGGTAATATTATTTAAATCAATGCCAATCTTTTATATCTGTATTACTTTTGCATTGACATGAATTTATATTATCTCTCCTTACCCACTCTCTTCCCCATTGTTGCAAATTTTGCACCATTGGTATGCCATGTGCTTCTATTATTTTCTCACTCGCATGTTGTAGCTACCATGTATTTGAGACCCCTATTATTTGGCATTAACCCACCCATAATTTTTTTATTTTCCTCTCTTTATTCCTGGGTTACTTTTCTTCTTTTTCCTTTTCTTTCAGGATGGCCACCGAGAAAGGGAAACGGAAAAGCTATATGTGGGCAATAAACAAGTTGCATCTGCAAAAATCTTTGGAGAAAAGCGACAGTTAGAGCCACCCATCCACTTGTACATCTTAGCATGCACCGAGGACGGTGCAATCTTTAAGTGTGGGGAGGTCGATACCGATTATCGACCTCCATGGGTTAGTTATTCTCTTCTCAACACCAATGTCTTATTTTCTTCATTAGTTCATTGTTGCATTGCATAATAGATTGCATGTGTAGTTGATTGTTTGCATTTAAATACTACTTGGTTGAAAAATAATAAGTTTCTTTCTAGGACCCTATTTTTGAAAAAAAAATTTCACTAATTTAAATAAAAAAAATTAAAATTTTCTGTGTTAAATTTGTTTGAAGTTGTATTTGGAACATAGTTTAAAAAACTAAGAATACACAACCTGTGAGATTTTGAGCTTATTTATATGGTTACATTATTTAACCATAAATTTTTATTCTTGTGTGTTTTCTTCTCTATGATTGCAATCTTTACTTTGTTTCAATCTATATGTCCAATATTTAGTGTATTTACATGCTTGCATATGATTGAGGCCATTATTTGTTATTAGCTCACTTATCCCAAAATAAACCTACCTTTTATGCCATCTTTGTTAGCCCCCTTGAGCCTTTTAACCCCCGTCTATTTCATAACTACATTACTAGCCTTAAGCAGAAAAACAAAATAAAAATTCCAAGTTAAATCTTGGTTAGCTTAAGATAGATATTGTGTATAATTTAAGTATGGGGAATTTTATGGGAACATGGGATGATAGAAAAAAAAGGGGAATTAAATTGAATCTCTTGAGCTTAGCATGAGGACATGCTATTGTTTAAGTGTGGGGAGGTTGATAAACCACTATTTTATAGTTTATCTTGTGCTCAATTGAGTAGATTTTATCAATCTTTAATACACTTGTTCATACAAAATGCATGGTTTTACATTCTCCTTCCTGATTTTGTGCTATGATTGAAAACATGCTTCTTTGGACTTATATTTGCTAATATTAATCCTCTCTTATTACCATTCGATGTCTTGATATGTGTGTTAAGTAATTTCAGAGATTACAGGGCAGGAATGACTCAGAGCATAGAAAGAAAGCATGCAAAAGTGGAAGGAATACAAGAAGTTGAAGAAATTGCTAAGCTGTCCAGCCTGACATCTTTTCACTCAAACGGTCATAACTTGAGCTACAGAGGTTCAAATGAGATGGTTCCAGTTGCGTTGAAAAGCTAACATCCGAGGCTTCGCAACGATATATAATTTGCCATGGCTGCCTTGAAGCCAGGCGACGCGAACACGTGGATCACGCGGATGCGTGACCTGGCAGAAACGCAATCCACGCAAACGCGTGGACGACACTTCCGCGTCACTTTCCCGCGACCTGTACGTACCAGAATACACTGGGGGTGATTTTTGGGCTGTTTTTGACCCAATTTTTTGGCCTAGAAAACACATATTAGAGGCTATAAAGTGGGAGAATGCATCCATTCATGAGACAACTCATCAAGTCTTCCATTATTCACTTTTCATAATTTAGATGTAGTTTTTAGAGGGAGAGGTTCTCTCCTCTCTCTTAGGTTTTAGGATTAGGATTCCTCTTAAAGGAATTAGGATTTCTTATTATTTCAACTTATTATTTCAACTTCCTCTCAGGTTCAATATTCCTTTTACTTTATATTTCTCTTTTACTTTTCACATACTTTAATGCTTTTCTTTAATTACTTATGTTGCCAAATTGGCTTATGAACCATTCATGTTAGAATTTTCTTTATTTTGATATAAATTGAGGTATTTTTGATTTATGATTCTTATTTAGCTTTTTTTATATTCTTGGCTTTAATTGATTAACTGGAGGCTCTTGAGTTATTAAACTTATCGTGATTGTTAATTGTTATTTTTGCTAATTTAATTGAATTCCACTAACTCTAGCCTTTCCTTAGGAGTTGGCTAGGACTTGGGGATCTAACTAATTAGTCCACTTGACTTTCCCTTGCTTTCATAAAGGTTAACTAAGTGGGATTAAACTCAATTCTCATAAGGATAACTAGGATAGGACTTTCAAATTTTCATACCTTGCCAAGAGTTTTATTAGATATTAATTTATTAATTCTCGCAAGTTATTTTCCTTGTTCAAACCTTTCAAAACCCAAAAACACTATTTTCCATTACTAATAATAAGAACACCTCCCTGCAATTCCTTGAGAAGACGACCCGAGGTTTGAATACTTCGGTTTATAAATTTTATTGGGTTTGTTACTTGTGACAACCAAAACGTTTGTAAGAAAGGATGATTGCTTGGTTTAGAAAGTATACTTGCAACGGGAATTTATTCTGAATTCTAAACCGTGAATCATTCGTTCTTCAATATGGTCTGCTTGAAACGGATGGACAACTTAGAGCTATCTGCGGTTTTAAGAGTAAAAAGGAGATGGTTAGCGGTTGGCAACACCATCCTAGGTTCGTTATGGTTGGAAGCCCAAGGCCTAATTGCAAGGATTGGTATAATTCTCAATTGATTGGGTCTAAGAGGATGTTTGGGTGCTTAAATGAGAATTCCAAGGTTAAACCACCCGGATGGAATCATGATGATTGATAAACCCCATTGGTAGGGTTTATCTTGTATTGAATTTAGGGGATTTTATCACCTTTTACCCACATTTATTCAATGAAATAGCATGGTTTTGTAAATTCTCCTTTAATTGTGCTTAAGAGTGAAAACATGCTTTTGAGGTCTTGAAATAGCTAAATTTAATTCACCTTGATTCCATTAGATGCCTTGATATGTTTGTTAAGTGATTTCAGATTTAGGAGACAAAGATTGGATCAAGGGAATGAAGGAAAAGCATGTAAAAATGGAGAACTCACGAAGAAATGAAGGAATCGCAAAAGCTGTCAAGCCGACCTCTTCGCACTTGATCGACCATAACTTGAGTTAGAGAGGTCCAAATGATGTGGTTCTAGTTGAGTTGGAAAGCTAACATCCGGAGCTTCGAAAAGATATAAGATTTGCCATAGTTTCTACACGTATGGTGACGCGTACGCGCACACGTCGTTGCTGCCATATGATCCACTTAAAGCAATACATGGCCAGCGAATTCTAAAGCCTTGTGGGCCCAATCCAACTCATTTTCTAATGCTATTTGACCCAAGGATTAAAGGGGGATGAGACATCTAGTCATTAGTTTAGTTTTATTTTAGATTTCACATGCCTTTAGTTAGTTTCTAGAGAGAGAAGCTCTCTCTTCTCTCTAGAATTAGGAGTAGGTTAGATCTAGATTAGGAATTCTTAGATCTAGGTTAATTTCATGCCTTGATTTACTTTTCTTTTTGCAATTCTTCTTCTTCTACCTTTCCTCTATCTAGTTAGCATTTAATTCTTGTAACCCTTTACTTTTATGTTCATGCACTTTTGTTTCTTCTATTTTCATTTCAATGTAATTTATGATTCATGTTCCTTTATTGTTGATTTGATTTGTTGTTGTTTAATTCCTTACAATTGAGTAGTGTAGATTTACTTCTCTTGCAATTTTACTATTCTTTCCTTTTATGCCTTCCAAGTGTTTGATGAAATGCTTAGTTGGATTTTAGAGTAGATTTTAGTGCTCTTGGCTTGGGAAGGTAACTTAGGAACTCTTGAGTTACTAATGTCCAATTGATTGATGGTTGGGAGCCATTAACTCTAGATCTCACTAATTGATTTGGTGGAGAACTAGGACTTATGGTCTTGGATTGACATAGCTCACTTGACTTTCCTTTATTAGTTAGAGGATGACTTAGTGGGGTTGATCCTTGCCAATTCTCATGTTGTGGTTAGTGATTAGGATAGAGATCCTTGACCACCAAACCTTGCCAAGGTCTTTCTAGTTGTTAGTTTATTTTCATTGCCATTTAAATTTCATGTCTCTTATCCCAAAAAACCCCAATACTTACCTCATAACCAAAAACAAGACACTTTATTACAATTCCTAGGGGGAACGACCCGACGTTCTAATACTTCGGTTTATAAATTTAGGGGTTTGTACTAGTGACAAACAAATTTTTGCATGAAAGGATTATTGTTGGTTTAGAAACTATACTTTACAACCAGAATTTATTGTGAATTCTAAACCACACAAAAGTCCAATCATCAAAATGGCACCGTTGCCGGGGAATTGCAATGGTGTTATGTTATTGGTTATTGTATATATGTGAATATTGTTAATAGCTTTATTTTGGATTGCTTGTTAGTCTTTGCTAGTTTTAGGATTTTGTTTCATTATTCCTTGTTAGCTTTTTTTTCTTATTTTCTCCTTTTATTATGAATTCTCACTTTGGCTATGAGTTTGGTTCTAACTATGTTGTAGGAAATAAGAGCTTCAATGAGGATGTGTATCAAGGATGGGACCATCAAAGGTGGGAGGAGCCATATGCATACGATCAATCCTCTTGGCAATAACCTCCACTAATGCACTATGAAGAAGAGTCATTCTATGATGCATATCAATCCAATGGCTATGATGAATCCCCTTGTGACTTTCAAGAACCACCACCATATGCCTATGAATCATATCCTCAACATGAACCTCAACCATACTCACAAGCCTATTTTCACCAAACACCTCCATATGACCCTAATCTATATCCACCATACCAACCACCTTGTGAACCATATGAGCCATAAATGGAACCACCATTCCAAGATCACTACTCTCAAGAACCACCTCAATACACACTACCACATCCTTACCAAGAAGAACCACCTTCCTATCATGAACCCTTTCTCCAAGACAATGAACCCTCTTACCCACCCCAATCCTCAATGGATGAAATCCTTAGCCTTATACTCCAAGGGCAAGGAGAAATGCAAAGGGAAACACTAGAATTTGTGGCTACCTTGACTAAGGTAGTAAGCACTTTAGCCTCCCAATGCTTGATTACTCAAAGCACTCCCATGGTCACATGTGGAGAATTAATTGAAAAGCATAGCATGAAGGAGAGATTGGAAACTCCGGTGGAAAATGAGGAATGTTATTTTGTATTAGAGCAATTGGAGGAGCCTATGCTCATTGAAGAAGAGGAAGAAGTGGTTGAAGACTTAGGAGATGCAGAACCTCCATGGGAAGCTAGAATCATAGAGAACCTCTCCAAGAAGATTGAATTTGATGTTAAGGAGGAGAGTGCACAACCTCCAAAACAATTTTTGAATGAAGACTTGGAAGGAATGAAGCGAGAATGGAGTTCCCTTGGTGATGAAGATCATGCATCCAACCTTCTTGGTGGTGAATCCTTTGAATTTGATGAACCTTCTCCCAATGAGATGGAAAGCAATGTGGAGGTAGATTTCTCTCAACCTCCCATTTAAGATTTGAGTGATGGAGAAGAGGTAGATGAAATTGATGAACAAAGGGTTGAAATTGAAGATAGTTGTCAAGAGGTGGAGGTAGTCAAAGAAGAACACAAGGGAGTGGAGCTTACAAGCACATTGGAGATACCTCTCCCCAAGCCACCACCATCCATTCTTTCATTCAAGTGGGTAAATTCCTTATACTTAAGCTTTATTATTCCCGTTGAATATGGTTTTCTAGAGACGAATGGTCAACTTAGATATATTTGTGGCTTTAAGAGCAAAAGGGAGATGGCTAGTGGTTGGAAATATCATTCCAGGTGCATGATGGCTACACGTTCAAAGCTTAATTGCAACGGTTGGTGTAGAACTAGATTGCTTGGGTCTAGGATGTTGTTTGGTTGCTTGAATGAGAATTCCAAAACTATGGCACCCACATGGATCAATGAGAATCAACTTCAAGACGGGTGTGAAAATAAAGTGTGGGATCCTGGATTACAAGAAGAGGATCAACTTTGGGAGCCCCAAGCTTGTGAAGAACTCCATCAACACTTGGTGCAACAAATAAGAAATCTTGGCGCACAATGGAGAACCAAGTATTAGTGGGAGTTCCAAGATGAATTCAAGCACAAGCCACCTTGATGGAGCTCCCCATAAGTCCAACTTAAGGACAATAAACAAAAGTGCTAGGTGGGAGACACCCCACTATGGTAACTTCTTTTCATTTTCTCTTTTTGTACATATTGGTAATTGGTTTAAATTCTTGTTTTTGGTTAGTTTGTTGAGCATATTTGGTAGTATGATATGTTAAATAAGGTTTTATGGTGTTTTGGTTGTTTGGAGGTTTGGAATGCTTAGATTGGTGTAAAAACATAGAAAAATTTTTGAAAAAAAAAAAACAGAGCACCATCCGCGCGGACGCACACTGCGCGCGTACGCGTGCATCAAGCATCTTTGTCTATCCGCGCGCACGTGCCATGTACGCATACGCGTGGATTGAGAAATTCCACCCCAAGCCAAAAACCCGAGAGTTGTGCGAATGTTGCGCGCGCTTTGTGCCTTTCGCACAAACCCAGTCGCGCGTACGCGCACATGACGCGTACGCGTCACTCTCGAAATAAGCCATCGACACGCACGCGCCATGTACGCGTACGCGTCGCGTCCATTGCACCACCATCCGCGCGCGCGCCATGTGCGCGTGCGCGCCGATGTCCTTCCTTCAACACATTTTTATTCTTCTCTTCTTTCCATTTCTTTCCTTCTCCTTTCTTCTTCCCTTCTTCTACCCCTCATCCAACACTCCCAAACACCATTGATAACCATTTATTTTAGTTGGTCAATTAGTTAGTTAGTTAGTTAGTTAATTAGTTAGTTAGTTTGTTGATTAGTTAGTTTTAGTTAGTTTTCATTTCATTTTCTCTTTTTCATTGTAAGTGTTGGATTGTTATTCTTGTTTATCATTAATTGCTGCTGAGTATTAAAAAGGGATGTTATCTTAACATCATTATGTTTGTAATCTTTGTTGGATTCTATTATTGAGGTCATATTTTGCTACTTGGTTTTGAGTTTTTCATGTTTACCTTTTAAGAATACCAAGTAATGAGAATTGCCTTCGAGCTTGTAACTCTTCTTTAATTGCATGATTTGGCCACCATGTAATTTCAATCCTTTCCCTCGATTTGGCAATTTCTTGATATTGGATGTTGAGCATTTATCTTAATGCATTGTGTTTCATGATCATATACATCCATATGTTTCTAGCTTGAATGCTCTCATGCTTCTTTAATGCTTGTTTTACCTTACAAGTTTACTTAAAGCATCTCAAGCACACTAGAATAAGTGAAGTGCATGCTTCTTTTGTGACATAGCTTTTTATGCTAATGTGTGTTCTAAAAGGCATAATTTAGAATTCACACACTTATTTTTCATTAATGTCACACTAATTCACTCACTCAATTCTAGTGATTAGTACCTCATTCCAACAATGTATGCTTCCTTGATTTTGTATTTTCTTCTCTTATGGTGTTATATTTTTTTTTCATGAATGATGCACCACAAGCAAAAATGGAAGTGGAAGAAAGAGCACGCAGCAACCGGTTGGCCTACCAGCTGAAGGTAGCAATCCGGAGAGTCGCCATACCCCCTTGCTCATCTTTGAGTGTACCAAGGATGGTGCAAACTTTTAAGTGTGGGGAGGTCGTCCGACCGATCGGCGATTTTGGGTTATAAATTTATAATTCCAACACTTTTGCATCTCTGGTGCACGAAATTGTGATTCACACTTTTCACAACTCGTACCACTAACCAGCAAGTGCATTGGGTCGTCCAAGTAATACCTTACGTGAGTAAGGGTCGATCCCACGGAGATTGTCGGCTTGAAGCAAGCTATGGTTATTTTGTAATTCTTAGTCAGGAAATCAATGATAAGAGTGATTATATTTATGAGGAGTAAAAAGCATAAATTAAATAGTACTTGTTATGCAGTAATGGAGAACAGATTGAGGTTTTGGAGATGCTCTGTCTTCTGAATCTCTGCTTTCCTACTATCTTCTTCTTCACGCACGCAAGGCTCCTTCCATGGCAAGCTGTATGTTGGTGGATCACCGTTGTCAATGGCTACCATCCGTTCTCATAGTGAAAATGGTCCAAATGCGCTGTCACCGCACGGCTAATCATCTGTCGATTCTCACTCGTGTTGGAATAGGATCCATTGATCCTTTTGCGTCTGTTACTACGCCCAGCACTCATGAGTTTGAAGCTCATCACAGTCATCCCATCCCAGATCCTACTCAAAATACCACAGACAAGGTTTAGACTTTCTGGATCTCAGGAATGGCCATCAATAGTCCTAGCTTATACCACGAAGACTCTGATAATGAAACAAGAGGCTAAGATATATACACTCAATCTAAGGTAGAACAGAAGTAGTTGTCAAGCACGCGTTCATAGGTTGAAAATGGTGATGAGTGTCACGGATCATCACATTCATCAGGGTGAAGTCCGAGTGAATATCTTAGAATAGAAACAAGCGTGATTGAATAGAAAACTGTAGTAATCACATTAATTCAACGAAACACAGCAGAGCTCCTCACCCCCAACCATGGGGTTTAGAGACTTATGTCGTCAGAAATACAATGTAAAGTGTAAAAATTTCATGAGGTACAAAATAAATCTCTAAAAGTTGTTTAAATAATAAACTAGTAACCTAGGTTTATAGAAAATGAGTAAACTACGATAGATAGTGCAGAAATCCACTTCCGGGGCCCACTTGGTGTGTGCTAGGGCTGAGACTTGAGCTTTACAGGTGCCTAGGCTGTTTCTGGAGTTAAACGCCAGATTGTAACCTGTTTTGGGCGTTTAACTCTAACTTGTAACCTGTTTCTGGCGTTTAACGCCAGAATGGAACATGGAACTGGCATTAAACGCCAGTTTACGTCGTTTATCTTTGAGCAAAGTATGGACTATTATATATTGCTGGAAAGCCCTAGATGTCTACTTTCCAAAGAAGTTGAGAGCGCGCCTCTTGGACTCCTGTAGCTCCAGAAAATCCACTTCGAGTGCAGGGAGGTCAGAATCCAACAGCATCTGCAGTCCTTTGTCAGCCTCTGAATCAGATTTTTGCTCAGGTCCCTCAATTTCAGCCAGAAAATACTTGAAATCACAGAAAAACACACAAACTCATACTAAATTCCAGAAATGTGATTTTTGTTTAAAAACCAATAAAAATATACTAAAAACTACTCAAATCATACTAAAAATTATGTAAAAATAATGCCAAAAAGCGTATAAATTATCCGCTCATCACAACACCAAACTTAAATTTTTGCTTGTCCGCAAGCAACTGAAAATTAAATAGGATAAAAAGAAGAGAGCATACTATAAACTCCAAAATATCAATGAAACTTAGCTCCAATTAAGTGAGCGGGACTAGTAGCTTTTTGCCTCTGAACAGTTTTGGCATCTCACTTTATCCCTTGAAGTTCAGAATGATTGGCATCTATAGGAACTCAGAATTCAGATAGTGTTATTGATTCTCCTAGTTCAGTATGTTGATTCTTGAACACAGCTACTTTATGAGTCTTGGCCGTGGCCCTAAGCACTTTGTTTTCCAGTATTACCACCGGATATATAAATGCCACAGACACATAATTGGGTGAACCTTTTTAGATTGTGACTTAGCTTTGCTAAAGTTCCCAATTAGAGGTGTCCAAGGTTCTTATGCACACTCTGTTTTTGCTTTGGACCTCGACTTTAACCGCTCAGTTTCAAGTTTTCACTTGACACCTTCACGCCACAAGCACATGGTTAGGGACAGCTTGGTTTAGCCGCTTAGGCCAGGATTTTATTCCTTTTGTGCCCTCCTATCCACTGATGCTCAAAGCCTTGGATCCTTTTTATTACCCTTGCCTTTTGGTTTTAAGGGCTATTGGCTTTTTACTCTTGCCTTTTGGTTTAAAGAGCTTTTGGCTTTTTCTGCTTGCTTTTTCTTTTTCTTTTTCTTCTTTTTTTTCGCAAGCTTTTGTATTCACTGCTTTTTCTTGCTTCAAGAATCAATTTTATGATTTTTCATATTATCAACAACATTTCTCCTTTTCATCATTCTTTCAAGAGCCAACAATTTTAACATTCATAAACAACAAATTCAAAAGACATATGCAATGTTCAAGCATTCATTCAGAAAACAAAAAGTATTGTCACCACATCAAAATAATTAAACTAGTTTCAAGGATGAATTCAAAATCATGTACTTCTTGTTCTTTTGTAATTAAAACATTTTTTATTTAAGAAAGGTGATGGATTCATAAGTCATTCATAGCTTTAAGACATAGACACTTAGACACTACTGATCATGTAATAAAGACACAAACATAAATAAACATAAAGCATAGTAAACGAAAAACAGAAAATAAAAAACAAAGAAATTAAAGAACGGGTCCACCTTAGTGATGGTGGCTAGTTCTTCCTCTTGAAGATCTTATGGAGTGCTTTAGTTCCTCAATGTCTCTTCCTTGCCTTTGTTGCTCCTCCCTCATAGCTCTTTGATCTTCTCAAATTTCATGGAGGAGGATAGAATGCTCTTGGTGCTCCACCCTTAGTTGTTCCATGTTGGAACTTAATTCTCCTAGGGAGGTGTTAATTTGCTCCCAATAGTTTTGTGGAGGAAAGTGCATCCCTTGAGGCATTAGTGGTTATGGAAAAACAAAAAAGCAATGCTTTTTCCACACCAAACTTAAAATATTTGCTCGTCCTCGAGCAAAAGAAGGAGGAAAGGAGGAGAAAGAAGTGTGTATGAAAAGGTGTGGCAGGTGGGGATCCTGTGGGGTCCACAGATCCTGAGGGGTCAAGGACTTATCATCCCTGCTCCATTGAGGTGTGCAAAAACGCCCTTAGTGTGTAATCCTGGCGTTTAACGCCAGACTGCTAATTGTTTCTGGCGTTAAACGCCAGCTTTTCTCCCTTTCTTGGCGTTAAACGCCAACTTGATGCTCTGTTCTAGCGTTAAACGCCAGTCTGGTGCTTGTTTCTGGAGTTTAACGCCAGCTTGATGCTTCTTTCTGGCGTTAAACGCCAGTCTGATGCTTCTTACTGGCGTTTAAATGCCAGTAAGCTCTTCCTCCAAGGTGAGCTGTTTTTAATGCTGTTTTTCATTCTGTTTTTGATTTTCCAGTTATTTTTGTGACTTCACATGATCATCAACCTAAAGAAAACATAAAATAGCAATGAAAAATAAATAGATATAATTAAATAACATTGGGTTGCCTCCCAACAAGCGCTTCTTTAATGTCAATAGCTTGACAGTGAGCTCTCATGGAGCCTCACAGATATATCCTACTAAGTATGATCTAAACTTGTCAATGGCATAAACCACTGCAAGCAGCTCTTTTTCTGTGGTTGTGTAATTTTTTTGGGCATCATTTAAAATACGACTAGCATAATAAATGACGTGTAGAAGCTTGTTATGCCTCTGTCCCAATACAGAACCAATGGCATGGTCACTGGCATCACGCATTAGTTCCAAAGGTAATGTCCAATCTGGTGCAGAAATAACTGGTGCTATGACCAGCTTAGCTTTCAGGGTTTCAAATGCCTGCAGACACTCTGTGTCAAACACAAATGGCATGTCAGCAGCTAGCAGATTGCTCAGAGGTTTTGCGATTTTTGAAAAATCCTTTATAAACCTCCTATAGAATCCTGCATGCCCCAGAAAGCTTCTAATTTCCTTAACATTGGTGGGTGGTGGTAATTTTTCAATTACCTCTACCTTAGCTTGATCCACCTCTATTCCCTTGTTCGAAATTTTATGCCCAAGGACAATTCTTTCAGTCACCATAAAGTGACATTTTTCCCAATTTAGAACCAGGTTAGTCTCTTGGCATCTTTTCAGAACAAGTGCTAGATGGTTAAGACAGGAGCTAAATGAGTCTCCAAATACTGAGAAGTCATCCATGAAGACTTCCAGAAATTTCTCTACCATATCAGAGAATATAGAGAGCATGCACCTCTGAAAGGTTGCAGGTGCATTGCACAGACCAAAAGGCATTCTTCTGTATGCAAATACTCCAGATGGACATGTGAATGCTGTTTTCTCTTGGTCCTGAGGATCTACAAAGCTAAGCTTTCTGATAGTGGATGCAGGAATTAGGTTGATGCTTGCCCCAAGATCACATAGAGCTGTCTTGGTACAAGCACCCTCTAATGTGCATGGTATCATAAAGCTTCTAGGATCCTTAAGCTTTTCTGGTAAGCTTGTTAGGATGACTGCACTACATTCTTCAGTGAGAAAAACTTTTTCTGTTTCTCTCCAATCCTTCTTATGACTTAAGATCTCTTTCATGAACTTAGCATAAGAGGGTATTTGCTCAAGTGCCTCTGCAAACGGAATCTTTATTTCAAGAGTCCTGAGATAGTCTGCAAACCGGGCAAATTGTTTATCCTGTTCCGCTTGGCGGAGTTTCTGAGGATAAGGAATTTTGGCTTTATATTCTTCAACCTTAGTTGCTGCAGGTTTATTTCCTACAGAGGCAGGTTGAGAAGCCTTCTTAAGGGAGTTATTATCAGCACTTGCAGGTGTCTGATCCCTCACTGGTGTTTGAACGCCAGAACTGAACATAGATTGGGTGTTGAACGCCAGATTCTCACCCTTTTCTGGCGTTTGAACGCCAGACTTATTCCTCTCTGGGCTCTTACTGTCCTCAGAAGGATTTTGGGTAGCAGGTTGCTCATCCTCTGTCAGCTGTTCTTTTCTTGGCTTTCTGCTGCTTTGAGTTGAGGTATTTAATATTTTTCCACTTCTTAATTGAACTTCTTGGCCCTCCTTTGTTATCTGTTTTGATAACTGCTATTTTGTCTAATTCAATTGTGATTCCATATCCTTGTTAGCATTTTTGGTTTCTTGTAGCATCTCCTTAACTTTTGCTAACTGCCTTCTTATAGAAGATAGTTGCTGATTGAGTTCAGCAACTTGTTCCTGAGGACTAAAGTCAGTTGATACTGCCTTAGCTTCTTCTTTCATGGAGGACTCATTACTTATGTACAGATGCTGATTTCTAGCAACTATATCAATGAGCTCTTGAGCCTCTTCAATAGTCTTTCTCATGTGTATAGATCCACCAGCTGAGTGGTCTAGAGATATCTGAGCTTTTTCTGTAAGCCCATAGTAGAAGATGTCTAATTGCACCCACTCTGAAAACATTTCAGAGGGACATTTCCTTAGCATCCCTCTGTACCTCTCCCAGGCGTTATAAAGGGATTCATCATCCTCTTGTTTAAAGCCTTGGATGTCCAGCCTTAGCTGTGTCATCCTTTTTGGAGGGAAATATTGATTCAGAAATTTGTCTGATAACTGTTTCCATGTTCTTATGCTTGCTGTGGGTTGGTTATTTAACCACCTCTTAACTTGATCTTTTATAGCAAACGGAAATAGTAACAACCTGTATACGTCCTGATCTATGTCCTTGTCACGCACTGTGTCAGCAATTTGCAAGAACTGCGCCAGAAACTCAGTAGGTTCTTCTTGTGGAAGACCGGAATACTGGCAATTTTGCTGCACCATGACAATGAGCTGAGAATTTAGCTCAAAACTGCTTGCTTTGATGGGAGGTATATAGATGCTACTCCCATATGCAGTAGTAATGGGGTTAGTATATGACCCCAGAGTCCTTCTGGACTGTTCATTTCCACTTAGGTCCATGATGGAGAAAGGGAGATGATGCGGATTGCAAATAAAATATATTTTTTTGAAACCCGAAATTAAAATAAAATAAAATAAAATAAAATAAAATAAAATAAATGAAAAATTGAAGAAAAAGAAATAAAAGAAAATTGAAAACTAAATTAATTCATTAAAAAGATTTGAAAAAGATGTGGGTGAGGATTTTCGAAAAAAAGGAAGTTTTGAAAAAGATATGTCTTAAAAATTAAAGATACTTGTAAGAAAATAAAATAAAATAAATAAATAAAAAAAGATATGAAAAAGATTTGATTTTAAAATTTGAGATTAGAAAAGATAAGATAAGCTAGGTAAGAGAAGATAAGGAATTTAAATTATATTTAAATTTTAAATTTAAAAATTAAATTTTGAAATTTGAAATTTGAAATTTGACATTTTAAATTTTGAATTTTGAATTTTTGGAAAAGTCAACAATATAAGATAAGGATTTGAAAAAGATTTAAATTTTGAAAGGATTTAATTTTTAAATTTGAAAATTAAATTTTGAATTTTAAATTTTGAAATTTGAATTTTGAAATTTGAATTTTGAATTTTGGAAGTTGAAATTTGAAATTTGAAATAAGATAAGATAAGTTTTTAAAAAAGATATGATTTTTTGAAAAAGATTTGAATTTCGAAATTTTTAAAACTAAGATAAGATAAAATAGAAATTTTAAAATAAAAATCTGAAATTCTTATGTAAATTTCGAAAATTACTTAAAATAAAGAGAAAAGATATTTTTTGAATTTAATGAGGAAAGAGAAAAACAATAAAATGACACGAAACTTAGAATTTTTAGATCAAAATAAAGAAAACGAGTAAGAAAACTTTGAATGTCAAGATGAACACCAAGAACACTTTGAAGATCAAGATGAACACCAAGAACAATTTTTAGAAATTTTTAAGAAAATAAAAACTAACAAGAAAACACCAAACTTAAAACTTGACACAAGATTTAATCAAAGAAAAATTATTTTTGAAAAGATTTTAGAAAGAAAGACTCAAAGTAGCAACTATTCACAAGAACATAGACACATTCAACAAATACAAGGATTAAACAGAGAACTCTAAAGATTAATAAAGAAAAATAACAAATTTTTGGAAAATTTTTGAAAAGAACATAAAAGACTCTGACCCAAAAGACAAAATTTTCCTAATTTAAGAAACAAGATGAACCGTCAGTTGTTCAAACTCGAACAATCCCCGGAAACGGCGCCAAAAACTTGGTGCACAAAATTGTGATTCACACTTTTCACAACTCGTACCACTAACCAGCAAGTGCATTGGGTCGTCCAAGTAATACCTTACGTGAGTAAGGGTCGATCCCACGGAGATTGTCGGCTTGAAGCAAGCTATGGTTATTTTGTAATTCTTAGTCAGAAAATCAATGATAAGAGTGATTATATTTATGAGGAGTAAAAAGCATAAATTAAATAGTACTTGTTATGCAGTAATGGAGAACAGATTGAGGTTTTGGAGATGCTCTGTCTTTTGAATCTCTGCTTTCCTACTGTCTTCTTCTTCACGCACGCAAGGCTCCTTCCATGCAAGCTGTATGTTGGTGGATCACCGTTGTCAATGGCTACCATCCATCCTCTCAATGAAAATGGTCCAAATGCGCTGTCACCGCACGACTAATCATCTGTCGGTTCTCACTCATGTTGGAATAGGATCCATTGATCCTTTTGCATCTGTCACTATGCCCAGCACTCGTGAGTTTGAAGCTTGTCACAGTCATCCCATCCCAGATCCTACTTGAAATACCACAGACAAGGTTTAGACTTTCTGGATCTCAAGAATGGCCGCCAATAGTCCTAGCCTATACCACGAAGACTCTGATCATGAACCAAGAGGCTAAGATATATACACTCAATCTAAGGTAGAACGGAAGTGGTTGTCAGGAACGCGTTCATAGGTTGAGAATGGTGATGAGTGTCACGGATCATCACATTCATCAGGGTGAAGTCCGAGTGAATATCTTAGAATAGAAACAAGCGTGATTGAATAGAAAACTGTAGTAATCGCATTAATTCAACGAAACACAGCAGAGCTCCTTACCCCCAACCATGGGGTTTAGAGACTCATGCCGTCAGAAATACAATGTAAAGTGTAAAAATGTCATGAGGTACAAAATAAATCTCTAAAAGTTGTATAAATACTAAACTAGTAACCTAGGTTTACAGAAAATGAGTAAACTACGATAGATAGTGCAAAAATCCACTTCCGGGGCCCACTTGGTGTGTGCTGGGGCTGAGACTTGAGCTTTACACGTGCCTAGGCTGTTTTTGGAGTTAAACGCCAGATTGTAACCTGTTTTGGGCGTTTAACTCCAACCTAGGCTGTTTAAATACTAAACTAGTAACCTAGGTTTACAGAAAATGAGTAAACTACGATAGATAGTGCAGAAATCCACTTTCGGAGCCCACTTGGTGTGTGCTGGGGATGAGACTTGAGCTTTACACATGCCTAGGCTATTTCTGGATTTAAACGCCAGATTGTAACCTGTTTTAGGCGTTTAACTCCAACCTAGGCTGTTTAGATACTAAGCTAGTAACCTAGGTTTACAGAAAATGAGTAAACTACAATAGATAGTGCAGAAATCCACTTCCAGGGCCCACTTGGTGTGTGCTGGGGCTGAGACTTAAGCTTTACACGTGCCTAGGCTGTTTCTGGAGTTAAACGCCAGATTGTAACCTGTTTTGGGTGTTTAACTCCAACTTGTAACCTGTTTCTGGCGTTTAACGCTAGAATGGAACATGGAACTGGTGTTAAACGCCAGTTTACGTCATTTATCTTTGAGCAAAGTATGGACTATCATATATTGCTGGAAAGCCCTAGATGTCCACTTTCAACGAAGTTGAGAGCGCGCCATTTGGACTTCTGTAGCTCCAGAAAATTCACTTTGAGTGCATGGAGGTCAGAATCCAACAGCATCTGCAGCCCTTTGTCAGCCTCTGAATCAGATTTTTGCTCAGGTCCCTCAATTTCAGCCAGAAAATACCTAAAATCCCAGAAAAATACACAAACTCATAGTAAAGTCCAGAAATGTGATTTTTATTTAAAAACTAATAAAAATATACTAAAATCTACTCAAATCATACTAAAAATTATGTAAAAACAATGCTAAAAAGCGTATAAATTATCCGCTCATCAATCTCATTTTAGGTTTTTAGGATTTTTGTTGCATCTTCTTAATTTTGCATGTATATACAATAAGCTTAGTCAAAATGATGAAATTTTTCAAGATTTCTATCTATAAGGCATCTCAATTGATTTGAGTGAAAACTTTTCATAAAACTTGCTTGAATTATATATATTGTGGAACATGATTTTTGAGCTAAGAACACAAGCAAGTGAGATTTGAGCCTAATTGCGTGGTTACATTTTATAACCACTTATTTTTCCTTTCTTGTGTGCATTATTCTCTTTCTATGATTGTAATCTTTGATTTGTTTGATTCTTTATGTCCATTATTTTGTGTATTCATGCATTTATGTCATTGAGGCCATTATTTCATTTAGCTCACTTACCCAAATAGCCTTACCTCTTATCATCCATTGTTAGCCAATTTGAGCCTATGATTAACCCACTTGTTCTTAATTTAGCACATTACAAGCCTTAAAGCGAAAAATAATAAATGTCCTCAATTTGGATCTTTGATTAGATTAGGCTAGTGTGTGTGTATCATTCAAGTGTGGGAACCTTGGGACATTGGGGAAATAAAAGGGTAGTTTTGTATTTTTATTGTAAATATTGGGAATTGGGTATATGCTCATGTGTTAATCAAATGTAAAACCTTATGCATTGATGTTCTTGTATATAGAAAGAAGAAAGTGAGACAAACAAAAAAAAAGAGAAAAAATAATATAGAAAAAGAAAGAAAAAAAAAGAAAAAGAAAACGAAAGAAATAAAAAAGTGGTCAAAATGCCCCAAAGCAAAGTGAAAGTCAATAAAAATCAATGCATATGTGTTGTGATCAAGAAAAGAAAATGCATGAGTATGTGAAAAAGTAAAAAAATGGGTAGTTAGGTTAGAACTTAATTGTATAGGATGTCATAGGTTAGGTGGGAAGTTTAAACTTATCAAAGATTCAAATTTCAAGCTCACTTGACCAAATACGCATCCTACCTTGACCTTAGCCCCATTACAACCTAAAGAAAAAGATCTCATGATACTTGTATACATGCATGAAATATATGTTGATTGTTAGAAGAAAAACAAATCTTGGAAAGCATGAAAAAGAGGAGAATTGAGTGAATCAACCCTAAACACTTGAGCGAATAGAGTGCAAACACATCCGGTGAGGGTTTGATGCTCAATCACATGTTTTCACCATTTATCATCATTCTTCATGCAAGTTTGTAAAAAATATTTAATAGCTCAATTCAATTGTGATTTGGCATGGTTGCTAATACCTTTAGCCCTTGTGCATATATGCTTCTTGGGAATTGATTTATTTTGACCAGGCAATTGCATTCATATAGATAGTTGCATATAGGTAGATTGCATTTAGTTAGACTTCATTGAATAAATGTTGATACCCCTTGTTTCTCTCTTGGTTTAAGCATGAGGACATGCTTAGTTTAAGTGTGGAGAGGTTGATAAACCCCATTTGTAGGGTTTATCTTGTATTGACTTTAGGGGATTTTATCACCTTTTACCCACATTTATTCAATGAAATAGCATGGTTTTGTAAATTCTCCTTTAATTGTGCTCAAGAGTGAAAACATGCTTTTGAGGTCTTGAAATAGCTAAATTTAATTCAACTTGATTCCATTAGATGCCTTGATCTATTTGTTAAGTGATTTCAGATTTAGGAGGCAAAGATTGGATCAAGGGAATGAAGGAAAAGCATGTAAAAATGGAGAACTCATGAAGAAATGAAGGAATTGTAAAAGCTGTCAAGCCGACCTCTTCGCACTTAATCGACCATAACTTGAGTTACAGAGGTCCAAATGATGTGGTTCCAGTTGAGTTGCAAAGCTAACATCCGGGGATTCGAAACGATATAAGATTTGTCATAGTTGCTACACGTATGGTGATGCGTACGCGCACTGTATGCACACGCGTTGTTGCTGCCATATGATCCACTTAAAGCAATACGTGGCCAGCGAATTCTAAAGCCTTGTGGGCCCAATCCAACTCATTTTCTAATGCTATTTGACCCAAGAATTCAAGGGGGATAAGATATCTAGTCATTAGTTTAGTTTTATTTTAGTTTTCACATGCCTTTAGTTAGTTTCTAGAGAGAGAAGCTCTCTCTTCTCTCTAGAATTAGGAGTAGGTTAGATCTAGATTAGGAATTCTTAGATCTAGGTTAATTTCATGCTTTGATTTAATTTTCCTTTGCAATTCTTCTTCTTCTACCTTTCCTCTCTCTAGTTAGCATTTAATTCTTGTAATCCTTTACTTTTATGTTCATGCACTTTTGTTTCTTCTATTTTCATTTCAATGCAATTTATGATTCATGTTCCTTTATTGTTGATTTGATTTATTGTTGTTTAATTCCTTACAATTGAGTAGTGTAGATTTACTTCTCTTGCAATTTTACTATGCTTTCCTTTTATGCCTTCCAAGTGTTTGATGAAATGCTTAGTTGGTTTTAGAGTAGATTTTAGTGCTCTTGGCTTGGGAAGGTAACTTAGGAACTCTTGAGTTACTAATGTCCAAGTGATTGATGGTTGGGAGTCATTAACTGTAGATCTCACTAATTGATTTGGTGGAGAACTAGGACTTATGGTCTTGGATTGACATAGCTCACTTGACTTTCCTTTATTAGTTAGAGGATGGCTTAGTGGGGTTGATCCTTGCCAATTCTCATGTTGTGGTTAGTGATTAGGATAGAGATCCTTGACCACCAAACCTTGCCAAGGTCTTTTTAGTTGTTAGTTTATTTTCATTGCCATTTACATTTCATGTCTCTTATCCCAAAATACCCCAAAACATACCTCATAACCAATAACAAGACACTTTATTGCAATTCCTAGGGAGAACGACCCGAGGTTCTAATACTTCGGTTTATAAATTTAGGTGTTTGTACTAGTGACAAACAAATTTTTGTATGAAAGGATTATTGTTGGTTTAGAAACTATATTTTACAACGAGAATTTATTGTGAATTCTAAACCAGACAAAAGTCCAATCATCAAAATGGCGCCGTTGCCGGGAAATTGCAATGGTGTTATGTTATTGGTTATTGTATATATATGAATATTGTTAATAGCTTTATTTTGGATTGCTTGTTAGTCTTTGCTAGTTTTAGGATTTTGTTTCATTATTCCTTATTAGCTTTTGTTTCTTATTTTCTCCTTTTATTATGAATTCTCACTTTGGCTATGAGTTTGGTTCTAACTATGTTGTATCAAGGATAGGACCATCAAAGGTGGGAGAAGCCATATGCATATGATCAATCCTCTTGGCAACAACCTCCACCAATGCACTATGAAGAAGAGCCATTCTATGATGAATATCAATCCAATGGCTATGGTGAATTCCCTTGTGAATTTCAAGAACCACCACCATATGCCTACGAATCATATCCTCAACATGAACCTCAACCATACTCACAAGCCTATTTTCACCAAACACCTCCATATGACCCTAATCTATATCTACCATACTAACCACCTTGTGAACCATATGAGCCATACATGGAACCACCATTCCAAGATCACTACTCTCAAGAACCACCTCAATACACACTACCACATCCTTACCAAGAAGAACCACCTTCCTATCATGAACCCTTTCTCCAAGACAATGAACCCTCTTACCCACCCCAATCCTCAATGGATGAAATCCTTAGCCTTATACTCCAAGGGCAAAGAGAAATGCAAAGGGAGACACTAGAACTTGTGGCTACTTTGACTAAGGTAGTAAGCACTTTAGCCTCCCAATGCTTGATTACTCAAAGCACTCCCATGGTCACATGTGGAGAATTAATTGAAAAGCATAGCATGAAGGAGAGATTGGAAACTCTGGTGGAAAATGAGGAATGTTATTTTGTATTAGAGCAATTGGAGGAGCCTATGCTCATTGAAGAAGAGGAAGAAGTGGTTGAAGATTTAGGAGATGCGGAACCTCCATGGAAAGCTAGAATCATAGAGAACCTCTCCAAGAAGATTGAATTTGATGTTGAGGAGGAGAGTGCACAACCTCCAAAACAATTTTTGAATGAAGACTTGGAAGGAATGAAGCAAGAATGGAGTTCCCTTGGTGATGAAGATCATGCATCCAACCTTCTTGGTGGTGAATCCTTTGAATTTGATGAACCTTCTCCCAATGAGATGGAAAGCAATGTGGAGGTAGATTTCTCTCAACCTCCTATTTATGATTTGAGTGATGGAGAAGAGGTAGATGAAATTGATTAACAAAGGGTTGAAATTAAAGATAGTTGTCAAGAGGTGGAGGTAGTCAAAGAAGAACACAAGGGAGTGGAGCTTACAAGCACATTAGAGATACCTCTCCCCAAGCTACCACCATCCATTCTTTCATTCAAGTGGGTAAATTTCTTATACTTAAGCTTTATTATTCACCTTGAATATGGTTTGCTAGAGACGGATGGTCAACTTAGATATATTTGTGGCTTTAAGAGCAAGAGGGAGATGGCTAGTGGTTGGAAATATCATTCCAGGTGCATGATGGCTACACGTTCAAAGCTTAATTGCAACGGTTGGTGTAGAACTAGATTGTTGGGTCTAGGATGTTGTTTGGTTGCTTAAATGAGAATTCTAAAACTACGGCACCCACATGGATCAATGAGAATCAACTTTAAGACGGGTGTGAAAATAAAGTGTGGGATCCCGGATTACAAGAAGATGATCAACTTTGGGAGCCCCAAGCCTGTGAAGAACTCCATCAACACTTGGTGCAACAAATAAGAAATCTTGGGGCACAATGGAGAACCAAGCATTGGTGGGAGTTCCAAGATGAATTCAAGCACAAGCCACCTTGATGGAGCTCCCCATAAGTCCAACTTAAGGATAATAAACAAAAGTGCTAGGTGGGAGACACCCCACCATGGTAACTTCTTTTCATTTTCTCTTTTTGTACATATTGGTAATCGGTTCAAATTCTTGTTTTTGGTTAGTTTGTTGAGTATATTTGGTAGTATGATATGTTAAATAAGGTTTTATGGTGTTTTGGTTGTTTGGAGGTTTGGAATGCTTGGATTGGTGTAAAAATATAGAAAAATTTTTGAAAAAAAAAAACAGAGCACCATCCGCGCGGACGCGCACTGCCTACGTACGCATGCATCAAGCATTTTCGTCTATCTGCGCGCAGACGCCATGTACGCGTACGCGTGGATTGAGAAATTCCACCCCCAAGCCAAAAACCCAAGAGTTGTGCGAACGTTGCGCGCGCATTGTGCCTTTCGCACAAACCCAGTCGCGCGTACGCGCACATGACGCGTACGCGTCACTCTCGAAATAAGCCATCGACGCGTATGCGTCGCGTCCATTGCACCACCATCTGCGAGCGCGCGCCATGTGCGCGTGCGCGCCGATGTCCTTCCTTCAACACATCTCTTTTCTTCTCCTCTTTCCATTTCTTTCCTTCTCCTTTCTTCTTCCCTTCTTCTACCCCTCATCCAACACTCCCAAACACCATTGATAACCATTTATTTTAGTTGGTCAATTAGTTAGTTAGTTAGTTAGTTAATTAGTTAGTTAGTTAGTTGATTAGTTAGTTTTAGTTAGGTTTCATTTCATTTTCTCTTTTTCGTTGTAAGTGTTGGATTGTTATTCTTGTTTACCATTAATTACTGCTGAGTATTAAAAAGGGATGTTATCTTAACATCATTATGTTTATAATCTTTGTTGGGTTCTATTATTGAGGTCATATTTTTTGCTACTTGGTTTTGATTTTTTCATGTTTACCTTTTAAGAATACCAAGTGATGAGAATTGCCTTCGAGCTTGTAACTCTTCTTGAATTGCATGATTTGGCCACCATGTAATTTCAATCCTTTCCCTCGATTTGGCAATTTCTTGATATTGGATGTTGAGCATTTATCATAATGCATTGTGTTTCATGATCATATACATCCATATGTTTCTAGCTTGAATGCTCTCATGCTTCTTTAATGCTTGTTTAACCTCACAAGTTTACTTAAAGCATCTCAAGCACACTAGAATAAGTGAAGTGCATGCTTCTTTTGTGACATAGCTTTTTATGCTAATGTGTGTTCTAAAAGGCATAATTTAGAATTCACACACTTATTTTTCATTAATGTCACACTAATTCACTCACTCAATTCTAGTGATTAGTACCTCATTCCAACAATGTATGCTTCCTTGCTTTTGTATTTTCTTCTCTTATGGGGTTATATTTTGTTTTTCATGAATGATACACCACAAGCAAAAATGAAAGCGGAAGAAAGAGCACGCAGCAACCGGTTGACCTACCAGCTGAAGGTAGCAATCCGGAGAGTCACCGTAACCCCTTGCTCGTCTTTGAGTGCACCGAGGACGGTGCAAACTTTTAAGTGTGGGGAGGTCGTCCGACCGATCGACGATTTTGGGTGATAAATTTCTAATTCCAACACTTTTGCATCTCATTTTAGGTTTTTAGGATTTTTGTTGCATCTTCTTAATTTTGCATGTATATACAATAAGCTTAGTCAAAATGATGAAAATTTTCAAGATTTCTATCTATAGGGCATCTCAATTGATTTGAGTGAAAACTTTTCATAAAACTTGCTTGAATTATATATATTGTGGAACATGATTTTTGAGCTAAGAACACAAGCAAGTGAGATTTGAGCCTAATTGCGTGGTTACATTTTATAACCACTTATTTTTCCTTCTTGTGTGCATTATTCTCTTTCTATGATTGTAATCTTTGATTTGTTTGATTCTTTATGTCCATTATTTTGTGTATTCATGTATTTATGTCATTGAGGCCATTATTTCATTTAGCTTACTTACCCAAATAGCCTTACCTCTTATCATCCATTGTTAGCCAATTTGAGCCTGTGATTAACCCACTTGTTCTTAATTTAGCACATTACAAGCCTTAAAGCAAAAAATAATAAATGTCCTCAATTTGGATCTTTGATTAGATTAGGCTATTGTGTGTGTATCTTTCAAGCGTGGGAACCTTGGGACATTGGGGGAATAAAAGGGTAGTTTTGTATTTTTATTGTAAATATTGGGAATTAGGTACATGCTCATGTGTTAATCAAATGTAAAACCTTATGCATTGATGTTCTTGTATATAAAAAGAAGAAAGTGAGACAAACAAAAAAAAAGAAAAAAAATAATATAGAAAAAGAAAGAAAAAAAAGAAAAAGAAAATGAAAGAAATAAAAAAGGGGTCAAAATGCCCCAAAGCAAAGCTAAAGTCAATAAGAATCAATGCATATGTGTTGTGATCAAGAAAAGAAAATGCATGAGTATGTGAAAAAGTAAAAAAATGGGTAGTTAGGTTAGAACTTAATTGTATAGGATGTCATAGGTTAGGTGGGAAGTTTAAGCTTATCAAAGATTCAAATTTCAAGCTCACTTGACCAAATACGTATCCTACCTTGACCCTAGCCCCATTACAACCTAAAGAAAAAGACCTCATGATACTTGTATGCATGCATGAAATATATGTTGATTGTTAGAAGAAAAACAAATCTTGGAAAGCATGAAAAAGAGGAGAATTGAGTGAATCAACCCTAAACACTTGAGCGAATAGAGTGCAAACACATCCGGTGAGGGTTTGATGCTCAATCACATGTTTTCACCTTTGATCATCATTCTTCAAGCAAGTTTGTAAAAAATATTTAATAGCTCAATTCAATTGTGATTTGGCAGGGTTGCTAATACCTTTAGCCTTTGTGCATATATGCTTCTTGGAAATTGATTTATTTTGACCAAGCAATTGCATTCATATAGATAGTTGCATATAGGTAGATTGCATTTAGTTAGACTTCATTGAATAAATGTTGATACCCCTTGTTTCTCTCTTGGTTTAAGCATGAGGACATGCTTGGTTTAAGTGTGGGGAGGTTGATAAACCCCATTTTTAGGGTTTATCTTGTATTGACTTTAGGGGATTTTATCACCTTTTACCCACATTTATTCAATGAAATAGCATGGTTTTGTAAATTCTCCTTTAATTGTGCTTAAGAGTAAAAACATGCTTTTGAGGTCTTGAAATAGCTAAATTTAATTCACCTTGATTCTATTAGATGCCTTGATATGTTTGTTAAGTGATTTCAGATTTAGGAGGCAAAGATTGGATCAAGGGAATGAAGGAAAAGCATGTAAAAATGGAGAACTCATGAAGAAATGAAGGAATCACAAAAGCTTTCAAGCCGACCTCTTCACACTTAATCGACCATAACTTGAGTTACAGAGATCCAAATGATGCAGTTCTAGTTGAGTTGGAGAGCTAACATCCGGGGCTTCGAAACGATATAAGATTTGCCATAGTTGCTACATGTACGTGCACGCGTCGTTGCTGCCATATGATCCACCACTTAAAGCAATACGTGGCCAGCGAATTCAAAAGCTTTGTGGGCCCAATCCAACTCATTTTCTAATGCTATTTGACCCAAGGATTGAAGGGAGATGAGTCATCTAGTCATTAGTTTAGTTTTATTTTAGTTTTCACATGCCTTTAGTTAGTTTCTAGAGAGAGAAGCTCTCTCTTCTCTCTTGAATTAGGAGTAGGTTAGATCTAGATTAGGAATTCTTAGATCTAGGTTAATTTCATGTTTTGATTTACTTTTCCTTTTGCAATTCTTCTTCTTCTACCTTTCCTCCCTCTAGTTAGCATTTAATTCTTGTAATCCTTTACTTTTATGTTCATGCACTTTTGTTTCTTCTATTTTCATTTCAGTGCAATTTATGATTCATGTTCCTTTATTGTTGATTTGATTTGTTGTTGTTTAATTCCTTGCAATTGAGTAGTGTAGATTTACTTCTCTTGCAATTTTACTATACTTTCCTTTTATGCCTTCCAAGTTTTTGATGAAATGCTTGGTTAGATTTTAGAGTAGATTTTAGTGCTCTTGGCTTGGGAAGGTAACTTAGGAACTCTTGAGTTACTAATGTCCAAGTGATTGACGGTTGGGAGCCATTAACTCTAGATCTCACTAATTGATTTGGTGGAGAACTAGGACTTATGGTCTTAGATTGACATAGCTCACTTGACTTTCCTTTATTAGTTAGAGGATGTCTTAGTGGGGTTGATCCTTGCCAATTCTCATGTTGTGGTTAGTGATTAGGATAGAGATCCTTGACCACCAAACCTTGACAAGGTCTTTTTAGTTGTTAGTTTATTTTCATTTCCATTTACATTTCATGTCTCTTATCCCAAAAAACCCCAAAACATACCTCATAACCAATAACAAGACACTTTATTGCAATTCCTAGGGAGAACAACCCGAGGTTCTAATACTTCGGTTTATAAATTTAGGGGTTTGTACTAGTGACAAACAAATTTTTGTATGAAAGGATTATTGTTGGTTAAGAAACTATACTTTACAACGAGAATTTATTGTGAATTCTAAACCACACAAAAGTCCAATCATCAATGATCAACTTGAAGACAGGTGTAGAAATAGGATTTGGGATCCCGGCATACAAGAGGATTAACCTTGGGAGCTCAAAGCTTGTGAAGAACTCCATCAGAGCTTGGAAAATTTACTTGGAATTGATAGAGCTTATTGGAAGTCCAAGCGTTGGTGGCAGTTTTAAGATGAGTTCAAGCACAAGCCACCATGACAAGGAGCTCACCAAATGTCCAACTTAAGGACTTTAACTAAAAGTGCTAGGTGGGAGACAACCCACCATGGTATGATCATCACTTTTTATTAGTTTTATTTTATTTTTGTCAGTGTTAATTTTCAATTATGCATGTTTACCATTATTTTGCTTCATATTTCATAGCTTAAAAAAAAAAGAGGAAACGACGCGCAAGCGTCTACGACGTGCACGTGTCGTGTGTGTATGCGCAACATATTGAAAATGAATAGAGAGTTGCGATGGAGACACGCGGGAGGGGTGCGTGGCGCACAAGCCACCCCACGCGTACGCATCCTCTGCAAATTTTTCAACCCACACGTAAGCGTCCCCAACGCGTATGCGTGGGCATGAACATCAGCGTAAAGAGCGAATTGAACAGAAAGTTGGGCTGCCACTGCGCTGGAATCGCGCGAGTTGTCACGCGTACGCGTGATCGACGCTCGCACGTCACTTTTCTTCTTCGGGCACCCATGCGTACGCGTGGGTGACGCTTATGCGTCGCATGGCCATTTCAGTTTGCACCATTGTGCCCTATTTTTCAATTCTTACTTCTTTCTTCTCTCCTTTCTCCTTCTTTCGTCCTCCTTTCTTACTTTCTTCTTCTTCATTTCTTTAACCTCTCACCCTTACTCTCTTTCATTCTATTTTCCTTATTTCATTTGCATACTTTCACTCGTTACATTTTAATTTTGTGCATGTTTTCTTTTTCTTTTCTAAATCTGATACTTTTTCTTCGATGTTGAATGTTCTTATTCAACTATTGCATCTTTTTTTGCATTATTTTGGTGCTTAGTGACTTGTTTTACACTATTGGGTGATATTATTTATCTGTCAATGCCAATCTTCCATGATACCTGTATTCCTTTTGAATTGACATGAATTTATATCGTCTCTCATTACCTACTATATCCTCCCCATTGTTGCAATTTTCGCACTATTGATATGCCGTTTGCTTCTATTATTTTCTCATGTACATGTTGTAGCTACCATGTAATTGGGACCCTCATTATTTGGCATTAACCCACCCATATTTTATTTGTTTTCTTATCTTTATTTTTGGGTTACTTTTCTTCCTTTTCCTCTTCTTTCAGGATCGCCACCGAAGAAGGGAAAGGGAAAGCTTCTCAATGGGGCGACAGACAAGTCCATCTGCACAATCTTTGGAGAAAAGCATCAGTTGTAGCAGCCTGTCCACTTGCATATCTTAGCATGTACCGAGGATGGTGCAATCTTTAAGTGTGGTGAGGTCGATACCGACTTCCGTGGATTAGTTATTTCCTATTTCAACACCAATGTTTAATTTTTCTTGTTAAATTAGTTGTTGCATTTGCATGTTTGTTTGATTTTGTGCATGTTCTTCTACCACTACTTGGTTGGAGTGATAAGTTCTTTTTCAAGACCCTTTTTATAGCATTTCACTAATTTAAATTAAAACTTTTTTGTTAAACTTGTTTGAAGATTGTAATTTGGAGCATGGTTTATAGCTAAGAATACACAACTTGTGAGATTTTGAGCTTAATTATATGGTTACATTATTTAACCATGATTTTTATTCTTGTGTATTTTCTTCTCTATGATTGCAATCTATGGTTTGTTCCATTCTATATGTCCATTGTTTAGTGTATATTCATGCATACATATGATTGAGGCTATCATTTGTTATTAGTTCACTTATCCCAAATAGCCTACCGTTTCAATTACCTTTGTTTGCCACTTTGAGCCTTTTAATTCCCATTTTTTCTTTATATTACCACATCACTAGCCTTAAGCGAAAAAATAATTAATTACCCGATTTGAATCTTTGGTTAGCTTAAGATAGTGTGTGTCAATTAAGTATGGGGAAATATGGGAACTTAGGTTGATGAGAATGTGTTGTGTTTTTACTGACAAATATTAGAAATTTGGGTGCTTACTCATGTGAAATCAGAAAAACCATATGTATTGATATATTATGTTTTCATTTATGATAAATAAAAAAAGAGAAAAAAAGAGAAAAGAAAAAAAAATAAATGAATAGGGAATAAAATCACCCCAATGCTAAGTTTAATAAAAAGATCAATGCACATGTGATGGAATTAAAAATTGATGCATGAGTATGTGAAATATACAAAAGTGAGATTTTGGGTAGCTAGGCATGATTTTAGAATTATATAGAGTATATGTTTGTGTTAGGTGAGAATTTAGGTTAGTAAAAGATTCAAAGCATAACTCACTTGGCCAAACATGTATCCTCACCCTTACCTTAGCCCCATTACAACCTTAAAAAGCCCTCATGATGTTTGCATTTATACATTAAATATTTGTTGATTGGTTAGATGAAGAACAAAGTTTTAGAAAGCATGACTAGAGGAGATTAGAGTGAATTAACCCTAGACACTTGAGGGATTAGAGTGCATATACACTTCCAGTGAGGGTTCAATGCTTGATTCTGTGTTCTCGACTTTTATGAGCTATCTTCTTACAAGTTTATTTGTCTCTTATTGTGTGATTTGAATTAGTGGAATCTGATTTATGTTTGTCTTGGAGAATTTGTTTACTTTTAACCAAGTAGGTAGAAGTATTTTTGCATTTAGTTGCATTCATATAGATAGGTTTCATTTCATAAGTTTTACCATCCCTCTTTACTCCTTTATAGCTTCTCTTGAGCTTAGCATGAGGACATGCTAATATTTAAGTGTGGAGATATTTGATGCACCACTATTTTGTGATACATTTTATGCTAAATTGAGTGGATTTTATCCATTATTCTCACACCTATGCATATAAATTGCATGTTTTACATTCTCCTTCCAAATTCTGTGCTTTGATTGAAAACATGCTTCTTTGGCCTTAAAATTGCTAATTATTAATCATCTCTTATTACCATTCGATACCTTGATATGTTTGTTAAGTGATTTCAGGGTTTATAGGGCAGGAATGGCTTAGAGAATGGAAAGGAAGCATGTAAAAGTAGAAGGAATACAAGAAATTGAAGGAATTGTTAAGCTGTCAAGCCTGACCTCTTCGTACTAAATCGATCATAACTTTAGCTACAGAGGTCCAAATGAGGCGGTTTTAGTTGCGTTGGAAAGCTAATATCCGTGGCTTCGAAATAATATGCAATTTACTATAGTTTCCATGCTATTAGCTGACGCGCATGTGTGATGTACGCGTATGCGTGACACGTATGCGTACGCGTGACATGCGCCACGTGCAAAAATTACAGAAGATGTTGGGGGCGATTTCTAGGCTCCTTTTGGCCCAATTCCAAGCCCAAAAACATAGAATAGAAGCTACAGAGTGGGGGAATCATTGATTGATTCATTCACACAACTTTCATTCACATAATTTTAGGTTTTAGATGTAGTTTTCTAGAAAGAGAGGTTCTCTAGGTTTTAGGATTTTAGGTTTAGATTTTCTTAATCTCAGATTTCTACTTTGCTTTAATCTAATTCTTCTACTCTTATTTGTTCTAGTCCTTTAGTTTATCTATCTTCTCTTGTTGATTTATTTATTCTCCAATTTGGTTTATGAACTCCATGTTAGATTCAATTTCTTATTAATGCAAGTTGAGGTATTTCATATTTATTGCTTCTTCTATTATTTGTGAGTCATTGATGTTTGCAATTGGTCATTTGGATTTAATATTCCTTGCTAGTTTTCTATTTTTTTATGTTATGCCTTCCAAGTATTTGATAGAATGTTTGATTGGATTTTAGTGTAGATTTCTCTCCTCTTGGCTTTGGTTGAGTAATTAGAGACTTTTGAGTTATCAAACTCCTTTGTTGATTGATAATTGAAAGTTGCTAGTTGATTTGGATTCCTCTAAAGCTAGTCTTTCCTTAGGAGTTGACTAGGACTTGAGGAATCAAATTGATTCATCCACTTGACTTTCCTTCATAGTTAGAGGTTAACTAAGTGGGAGCAATGGACAATTGATGTCACAATTGATAAGGATAGCTAGGATAGGACTTCTAATTCTCATACCTTGCCAAGAGCTTTCTTAATTATTAGTTTATTTTCTTATCATTTACATTCCTTGTTCAACCTTTCAAAAAAAGCCCAAAAAGATACAATCCCATAACCAATTAGTAGCATACTTCCCTGCAATTCCTTGAGAGACGACCCGAGGTTTGAATACTTTGGTTATTATTTTTATAGGGTTTGTTACTTGTGACAACCAAATTTTTGTATGAAAGGATTATTGTTGGTTTAGAAACTATACTTACAACGAGAATTTATTGTGAAATTCTTTACTAGCAAAAATCCGTTCATTAGCTCTCAACATGACTTATAAATTTTGGTAACAAAATGTTTGCTTAGTTTTTTTGTTTATTACCTTGATTTTAGGTGGTTTCATTTTAGATGTATATGTGAATAATTACTTAGAATAGTGACATTTTTGTGCGAACTAGTGGAATCATGACCTTTTAAAATATAGGTTACCGAATTTGGTTTAAAGAAAAAAATTGAGCTAACTTTTTGGTCGCTAGCGTCCGGGTTTAGCTAGTGGCATGCTTGCTGATCTTTAATCTTAATGAACTTTTTTTTTCAAATTGGTATTTGAAGATCTCCTTTGTCCCTCTACTTCATATGATTCACACTGGCGCCGTCTTAAGAGGGCGCTTCAGCCCTTGGCGTTAATAATGCCAACACATCATGCATCCCTTGCTTCCTTATCCATTGGCATTACTTAACTTATTGAATGCTTCATTTGTTGATTCATTAATCGGCACTAATTCATGCAGGCTCCTTATCATTGGTTGGCGTTATTCTTTGAATGCCTTGCTTGCTTTGATAATCTGATTAACACCTCATGCATGCATTAGTTAAGCATTTTGATTACCGCATGCTTCATATAATAACCAAGGTTCTGAAAATCAGATCGAACCGGCCAGTTCAATCGGGTTAATCGGGAATCGGTCATCTGACAAATTCGGTTGATGTATAAAACCGACCTACAAAAAATTAGTTAAACCGGTGGTTAACTGGTAAACCGGATAAACCGGGCCAGTTTTTTAGAGAGCCGGTTCTCTATAGGATTCAAAACGGCATCGTTTTGATCCTTTAAAAAAAAGAAAGAAAAGCCCAGACGGGCAGAAGCAAAATGCACCCACCTCTCCCTTCTCTCTCACTATTCAGTATTCACCAAAATCCCAAATTGAACCCTACCAGAGCAAACACCCACTAGAAGCCCTAGCCACCACCTTCTCCATCATTGATCTCCTCTCCTTGGCCACCGGCGGGACAGACCGTGGGTGTCGTCTTCAAGCACTCTCTCTCTCTATCTCTCTCTTTGTCTTTGTCCAAGCTCAAGGTCCCTCTTTGAGCTCTTTCGCCATTGCTGCTTCTTCGCTCCTCACCGTGGGTCACTGTTGCTCCACTCCTCGCCGTGGATCGTTGGTTCTCCCTTCTCGCCGTGTTGGCTGTCGCCCTTTCTCTTCTCCTCTAATTTTAGGTAATCTGTCTCACACTCTTCGAGCTCATTCTGTCTTTGACATTTATCCTTTTTCCAACTAATTTTAAAGATTATGAGCTGGGTCTCTGTTCTGAGTTTGAAATTGGATTTATTTATTTGATTTATTGAATGTTAAACCAAACCTGCTAGAATTATTGAAGACAAGATATTTGCGCTCTATCACAGTAAACTATACTTATAATTCAATGGAATAGGGCCTATGGAATGCCAGCAATTTGGTGGAGTTAATGGAATTTGTTTTCGAAATTCCGTCCAAATCCGCTGCAACAGTGACACTACAGAGGGGATGGGATTTTCTTGTATATGGTTCTCACTCTTACCCTAAATTGATAACAATTACTTCGCAAATGTTATTTCCTCAATTACTTACTTGAATGTTGAATTGATTCTGAATTTAATTTTAGGTAACTCTGTGTCACACTCTCCGAGTTCATTTTGTCATTGTCGTTCATCTCTTTTCCAACTTTTGAAGATTCTGAGCTGTTCTATATTCTGAATTTGAAATTCAATTATTTAATTTGTTGAATGTTGATGTGCTTCTAATTATGGATTCTGAATTCAATTTGCTGAATGTTAAATTGATTCTGAATTTAATTTTAGGTAACTCTGTCTCACACTCTTCGAGCTCTTTCAATTAATTTTATTGTTGATGTGTTTTTAGATTAGTTTGGATTCTGAAATGAGAACATGTTGATTAAACTAATTGATTAAAATTCCAAAAAAAATGATTATATACTTTGGCAGTCTTATATTCGGCGAATTTAGGAATTTATAATTGAATTGAATTTTCTTGTGTTACGATTATATTTGAAATTTTGTCTTATATTTTGTAATTGAATTTTATAATTGAATAGAATTGAATTTTGTCTTATATTTGAAATTTGTAATTGAATTAAAATTAGTTTAAAAATATTGAATTTAAATATTTAAAAATTTGTTCGACCCCGGTCCGACCCCGGTTAGACCATTGAACCAGTCACTTGGCCGGTTCATTGACCGGTTCGGTTCTCGCAACCTTGATAATAACACCTCATGTAACATATGGTTTCATTCTTCATTCATGCACGTTGGCTCTTTAAGAATTGGGCATGCTTCATTTGATTTCATCACCAGCGCCTCCTGAAAAGAGCGCCCTTTGGTTTGCGGCATCGTTAACGCCCTTTGTTTTGCTTCATGAGCCACGCTTTTAAAAGCGTGGCCTAAAGTTTCAAAGCGTGTCCATGCTTCAAAGCGTGTCGAAAACTTTTTCTTTACTTCTTTTGAACTTGTTTTGTGCTTTTTGCTTCTTTTTCTATTATTTTCTATAAAATTTATCAAATTAAAAGGATCAAAGTAATATACAACTTAAGTACCAAAACACTCAATAATTAAACATTATATATTAATTTTTTATGTGAAAATCATAGAAAAATACAACATGATGTGCATGCATCACGGCAATGGGATCGCATGGAGGGTAGGTTAGTAAATGCTATGGGACAACAGTGACTAGTATTAGTTAGAAATCCCCTAACTTAGACTACCCTGTTTATGGTTTAATTTCTATAATTTTGTAAGCTTAAATACTTGAATCGATGTGAAGTTCTAGGAATGCATTTGGCTTCCCGGAACCTTATATCTTATCTATTGGGCACTGTTACCATACTAAGAACCTCCAATTCTTATACCATATGTTGTTGTTGTTTTTCAGATACAGGTTGCAACTTACCTCGGTAAGTTTGCAGATTGGTGACAGAGCGGAGGATGGCTTCACTTTTATTTTTATTCTACTTTACTTTTTGTTGTAGTTATTCTCTCATCTTTTGTATTTTTGTTGCCTTAGAGGCTTAAACTTTGAGAGATAGGTTGTTAGCTGTTTTAACTTATAAAAGCTCTGTTGTATCTATTTTAACTAGTTGGTCTAAACTCCGCGGGTTGAGATTAGTACCTCTTGACTATTATATATATATATATATATATACCTTGTTTATCTATCTAGCTACTACCTTGTATCTTGGAGCTTTATGCAAGTTGGTATATATTATGTTCTGTTCTTGTCGTGCCTACGCATTTTAGTTATTGTGTGTGAATGTTTTGCGCTTGTAATTCTGTTTTATGTGACTTTGAGCTTTTATTCCTTCATTGGGCTTCTAGTTATATAAATTCTTGGATATATACTATGTTTTGAGTTTGAGAACTGTCGTGATGCTCTATCACCCTTTACTTTATGGTTAGAGGTAAGGCTCAGTGTGATAGGGTGTTACACCGAACAGATAAACTACTAATAATGTTAAACAAAGCAAAACTACCCTAATTACTACGAGTCCTAATAATCATCATCGTCACTGTCCCCTGGTCATGTTGAGTCAGCGGTCTAGGTGGTGGTGTCAGTGCCTATGCTGGTATCTGTGCAGAGGATGAGGAGCCTTCTCCAGCAGCAGCACTACCACTAGCACACATCTGCTCCAGCTACTACTTGAGCTCCTACCTCAGGGACTGTCTCTGCTTCGTGAGCATCCCTATTTACCATGTGTGCGAGGAGCTCATTATTTCTCTCCTTAGCTTGAAGGCTATAGGTCAGACTGTGAACCTATTTGTGCAAATCGACGTCTTCAAAATTTGTAGGGTTGGTGGCTGAGGTGGATCAAGCCCTCAATGTGGATGTGTGGAGGTTGTTGGCAAAGAATGACCCTGGTCCGTGGACACAATTCTTGTACAGCTCAGATTCAGTTTGGTACCCACCGCATTAGGATCGATGATGGAAGCAGAGGAGTTGTTGCCATTCCTCCCACTCTACTAAGATTGCTGGGTTGCGGCCTTTAAGTTCTATATGTATAATTCCTACCACATGATATGCAAATGTTAATAGGACGACAGTCAATTGAAAATGATTATAAGTTATATAAATAATGACATTTATTCGCATAATAACCAGTAGAATACTGATCGAAAAATTTCTCCTTATTCTCCTTTAGCGCGTGAGTATACCTAAAGACCTCTACCATCGTCGCCTTACAATCTAGCGACTTAGACTGCACGTATTGAAATAAAAGATTAAATTAAGTGACAATTAATTTAAAAAATCAAATATAAAATAAACTTAATATATTAATACAAGTTATATACTGGCATGGACTTTGTTTTCATAAAAGTCACTATCCTGCCAGTATACTTGGACGACCTAGTCGATGCCCTATTGGCCCTGTTTGTGACTCGACGATGCTTGAATGCCTTATCATTCTCCCAATAGGCATAAAGGGCCTTTTTATAATGTCCGGTTAGAGCCACTGAGTAAGGTGGTCCAGCCTCTCACGTATGTTCTCAAGCATCTACTGAAGCTGCCTAGCCATGCGGTGGTAAAAAATCTTTTTGATCATGGTATCGTGAATCTTCTTCCATGTACATTTCTCCTGCACAAGGAAACAGTTAGCATTGGTTAATCAAAATTAAATAAATAAATAAATAAAAGATAGAAACTAACTAAAATTAGAATTAGTAGAAATTTTACTACCCACTTATGAAACTATCGCTTTTTGGTGTCAGCGGGATTTTTCTTGTAGCTCAGATATGGGTGGTCGTACATAAACTTGATGACGTTAGTACGCTCTTGTATACATGAGTTGTTATTCCGTGCATACCAATCAATGGAGAACGTAATGTTAGTAAACACAAATATTGTTTAATAACTTCAAAATAAATTGCATTTAAATCTAATTAAAATAGTGCTCACTTGATAAATCTATCAAGCCAAATTGCTAACGTAATGACCCGATGTGCTAGGGCATCTTAATTTACTTTTTTTAAATACTTACCAAATATATATTACTCAACAATTTTTTTAGATTGATAATTAATTCATTCAATGTACCAAATCTTAGTATTATCAATTTTCACCTAGAAAATAGTTGTAAGTATAAATTAAAACAAACACGCATTCAAGCACACATCGAATCATAGCTATTTTGGTACGCATCTCTTTATTTCTTTGCAATTTTTTAGAAAACAAGGATTTCTAGAAGGCGCTCCTGGATAACCTTCTCCCACATCTGTCCTAGAACTCTATTGTAGAAAAAGTAAGTCCAGCATAAAACATTAACAATTTAACATGGTTAGAGATAGAAAACTAATATCGATACTACATGAACAACCCATGTATATTATTAGCACAGACAACCCATTATTAAAGCTAAATAGAAATAAAATTAGTAAAATATAAAAAATAACAATAAAAAATTAATAACATTTGTAAGAAAAAATAACTATTTATACTCATGAACTTTACAAATGCTGACAAAAGTACCTATCAAAGAAGAAAACTGATGTTGTACCCATCAAAAATGGGTTCCATACGACAAAAGTACCCGAATCCTAACTTTTTGTTGACTTTTTAATAAAATTTCCAAATTACCCCCACCCTTTATCTTCAACCTCAACTCCACCACCATCTCTCCTTCCCTAAATCTCAAATTTTCATATCCCTGCTCGACTAAGGAAATGCCTCCGATGAATGAGAATTCGAATCTTTAGTTTCAAGAACTGCTACAGGGGAAAGATGACTCTCTTGTCTATTAATGGAAGAGCCTCTTGGAGAAAAATATTGTCCATCTTCTTCATCTTGATTCTCCTTATGCTTTTTCATCCTTGTCTTCTTCCCTCTGCTATGGCCAAAAATTATGGTGAAGTAGAGGAGACAGTGGTTTTAGTTCCAATGAGTCACTCAGTTTTTGGTATGGCGACGCTATCAAGATTCTGGTGGTTTTGATGGAGCTTGAATCCAGTAGCTCTAAACTCGCCACTATACTAAAGTAGAGGTAATCTATGAGCGGGCTTGATGCAGTGTTGGGGCCGCCGCGGGACTTGGGGTGAGTGCTATTGGAGGTGGCAGTGTTGCGTGGGAAAGATGGTGGCAGTGGTGGTGGCATTAGTGGAGTAGCAGAGAATAAAGAATATGGTTGAGGTGGTGGTAATGGAGGGATGTGAAAGTTTGAGATTTGCGGAAGAAGAGATAGTAGTGGAATTGAGATTGAAGATAAAGGGTGGGGTAATTGATGCCAAGGCATCTTAGGCTAGTTTCACTAGCCTTTTTCTTTTGATTTTAGTAGGTTTTATGCACTTTCTTGAGCTATAAGTAAGCAATTGGGTTAAAATTTCATGTATGCCTGGATTCATTAAACCATGATTCCTTTGATTCTTTTTCATGAGATTTATGCCATAATTACTTGTGTGCTAAGAATGATGCAATCTCTCATGATATTAGCAAGGCTTTGATGAATGTATTGCTTGATGATAGGTGGAGAAATGCATGAAAGGAAGTTGAAGAATAGCCATTGAAGGATAAAGAGGAACCAGCATTAGTGGCCAAAGTTGGACCACCAACGTTGCCTCAAACATTGAGAAGAAGGAAATAGGGGAATCTGCTGCATAATTCTGATACCCACATTGGAGGGAGCATTGGTAAGCCAACGTTACCTCCAACGCAAGTTGATACGGAGGGCTTTCTAAAAATTGGAAAAATTGTGGTGACGCGTATGCGATCTGAGCTCCGAATCTTGATTTTGAAAAAGCACATCGACACGCACGCGTATGCTATGCATACGCGTGAGCGAGAATTTCGGCAATCCACGCGAACGCGTAGGTGACGCGAACGCGTGAATGAATCAATGTTAGAGGGAGCGTTGTGACTCAAACGCTGATGCCAACGTCTTTGAAAAGCCTTCAAAACCTGAATTGGAGAATTTTCATCCATGCGCACGCGTCACTCACGCGTACGCGTGGATGAAAATTCTATCCCTAAACATGCACACGCATAGGCAGCGCAGATGCGTGAAGTGGTAAATTGTACCATCCACGCGCACGCGTATGTCATGCGTACGCCTGGACAAGAAAATGTTGGCACTCCAACGTTGAGTCAAACGTTGCTCAAAATGCCCAAAATCCATTTTCTCTGAAGGACGTTTGACTCAACGTTTGTCCTCAAACGTGGACTCCAACATGGGCATTAGAACTCTGCAAATCAAGCACAGCTCTTCTCAACAGCATTGGAGCAACTTCAACCCATTTTAATTAAGGCCAAAAGTCCAATTCAGAGACTGAAGATCAATTGAAGAAGTGTATAAATAGCTAGAGTTTAAGTTAGTTAGGGGGGCTTAGACACTGATACTGAAACTCTGCCCAATTTTACTTTCTTTATAACTTTTCAATTCTGCAATGTACTTTTCACTTCCATTTTTCATTTTCCATTTTTGGAGCTATGAACAACTAAACCCCTTTCATTGGGTTAGGGAGCTCTGTGTAATTCAATGGATCAATATTAGTTTTCATTCATCTTCTTCTTTCTTTTCTCTTGATCTTGCTAGAAAGCTTTTGTTCTTCATCCACGTGGATAGTTGTCTTGGAAAAGAAGCTATCCATAATTGGATCTCCTCTAAACCATGGAAGAGGAATGAGGAGATCATGCTAGAAATGCTTTCTCACATTGGATTAGATTGGGGTTTGGATGGATATCATGATATGTAATCCTACCAACACTTTGATCTATGAATATGTGTGGTATAATCTGTGACCATACCTCATCTCTTCTCATGAGCACTTAAATCAAGGAATTGGGCAATTGTTCATTCTTAGAGAGATTGGATTGCCAAGGAATTGAGATCCAATCACCTAAGATTGCCAAGGAGATCAATGAATACATTGATTAAGGAAGAGATGAAAATGAATTTGATCCGGAGAATTATAACATCTCCTGACTCCAATGAGCTTTCCCATCTTTGATCTACCCATTCTTTTACATTCTGTCTTTAATTCGATGCTCAATTTCCCTATTCCCATTTAATTTCTTGCAATTTAAGTTTTTGCTCTTATATTCTGCAATTTAATTTCTGTTCATTTAATTTTTTGCAAGTTAAGTTTTCTGCTAATTTACATTCTGCAATCCCAATTTCAAATCGGATTTAGTTCAACTAGAACAATTCTCCAATTAACATGATCAACCAACCAATCCCTGTGGGATTCAACCTCACTTTACTGCGAGTTTTTACTTGATGACAATCCGGTGCACTTGCTAGTGGAAATTTGTTAAGAGGCAAGTTTTTGGGGACATCAAGTTTACGGCGCCATTACCGGGGATCGGTTTTGTATTGACAATTACTATATTAGAGGATAACTAGATTGAACATTTTTCTTTTCTTTTGTTAATTAAATTTCAATTTATGCTGTTACAATTACCTTCTGTAACTTTAGTTATTTCTCTTTATTTTTCTTTATTTTCTTACTTTCCAGCAAAACTAATCCACTGACTCATTAACTGTTTGTTTAATTGCCTCAATTGCTCTAACTACACTTTTTCATTAACTGTGAAATTTGCACTTGCTGTTTGCTATTTGTTTTGTCACTTGTATGACAGATAGAAGAGGGGTTTCAACCTCTTTTGACAGTGAACCAGAAAGAACCTTCCTTAGATTAAGGAGGAAATGAAGAGGAAAGAATGCTATTGGTGCAAAGGAAGAGGAGAAAGACTTGGATATAAATATGGAGGATGATATGGAAAACCATCATGAAGGAGATGTGAACAATAATGCCAGAGGAAGTGCAACCAACCCTGCTGGAAAAGAGAGGAGCGTGTTAGGCTCCTACATTAATCCCAATCCTGGGAATTGTGGGAGCAGCATTCAAAAGCCAACCATCCATGCTAATAACTTCGAATTGAAGCCTCAACTCATCACACTCGTCCAAAACAATTGTTCTTCCGGAGAAAGTGCCCAAGAAGACCCTAATCAGCATCTCACTACATTCCTAAGGATCTGTGATACAACTAAATCTAATGGTGTTCATCCTGACACCTATAGATTGCTACTGTTTCCATTTTCTTTGAAGGACAAAGCATCCAAATGGCTAGAATCATTTCCCAAAGAAAGCTTGACAACCTGGGAAGATATGGTGAATAGATTCTTAGCAAGGTTCTACCTTCCTCAAAGAGTAAATAGATTGAGAACTGTGGTGCAGACATTCAGACAGTAAGATGGTGAAACCCTCTACGAAGCCTGGGAAAGATTCAAAGATTTGACAAGAAAATGTCCACCTGAGATGTTTAATGAGTGGGTGCAATTGCATATCTTTTATGAAGGGCTTTTCTATGAATCAAAGAAAGCTGTAGACCACTCATCTGGAGGATCCCTTAATAAGAAGAAGACTATTAAAGAAGCCATTGATGTCATAGAGACAGTGGCTGACAATGAGTATTTTTATGCCTCAAACAGAAGCAACAACAGGGGAGTTATGGAGCTAAACCATATGGATGCAATTTTGGCCCAAAATAAGATGATCACTAAGCAACTAGCTGATTTGACCAAGCAAATGGAGAAGAATCAGGCTGCAGCCATCCATACTCAACCATCACCTCAAGGAGAGTTGGACACAAAGGAAGGAGTTAAATGGTAGGAAGCCAATTACCTTGGAAATTCATCAAGGCAAGCTCATGATCCATATTCTAAAACCTATAACCCTGGTTGGAGGAACTGATAAACCACTATTTTATGGTTTATCTTGTACTTAATTGAGTGGATTTTATCAACTCTTTACCCACTTATTCATACTATTTGCATGGTTTTACATTTGCCTTCCTAATTATGTGCTTTGATTGAAAACATGCTTCTTTGGCTTTAAATTACCAAATATTAATTCTCTCTTATTACCATTAGATGCCTTGATATGTGTGTTAAGTGTTTTTAGAGATTATAGGGCAGGAATGGCTTAGAGGATGGAAAGGAAGCATGCAAAAGTGGAAGGAATATAAGAAGTTGGAGAAATTGCTAAGCTGTCCAGCCTGACCTCTTCGAACTCCGAACGACGCAGTTCCAGTTGCGTTGGAAAGATAACGTCCGGGGCTTCGATTTGATATATAATATGCCATAGTTGCCCTGACGCTATGCGACGCGACCGCGTGACCCATGCGGCCGCATCGCAGTGACGAAAATCAGCGTGTTTGAATTCGCAACCAGCGAATTCTGGGCTGTTTCTGACCCAGTTTGCGGCCCAGAAAATACATATTAGAGGCTATAAAGTGGGGGAATGCATCCATTCATAAAAAAGCTTTCATATTCACAATTTTAGGAGTAGATGTAGTTTTTAGAGAGAGAGGTTCTCTCCTCTCTCTTAGGATTAGGATTTAGGATTTCTCTTAGTTTTAGGAGTGGCTCTCAATCCCAGGTTCTTTATTTTTATTTATTTTCCCAATTTAATTTATGAACTCTTCCATGTTACATATAATTTTCTTAATTAATGTTATTTGAAGTATTTCAGATTTAAGATTGCTTTGCTCTGTTTAAGATTGCTCTCAATTTAATTTAGATATTTTTCTCCCTTTTGGCTTTGGTCAAGTGATTGGTAGTACTTGAGTTATCAAACTCAGCAAGTGATTGAAATTAGCAGATTCTGCTTTAGCTAGGATTGCTCTAACACTAGTCTCTCCACAGAAGTTGACTAGGACTTGAGAATCAAGCTAATTAGTCCACTTAACCTTCCTTTGTTTAATAAAGGCTGACCAAGTGGGATTAAAACCCAATTCTCTTCACACTTGATAAAGATAACTAGGATAGGAATTCCAATTCTTATACCTTGCCAAGAGATTTTATTATTATTATTTTACTTGTCATATAAGATATTCCCTCCTTACTTCCAAAACCCCAATTTACAAACTCATAACCAATAATAAGAACATACCTCCCTGCAATTCCTTGAGAAGACGACCCGAGGTTTGAATACTCGGTTATCAATTTTAAAGGGGTTTGTTACTTGTGACAACTAAAACTTTTGTAAGAAATGTTGATTGCTTGGTTTAGTAACTATACTTACAACGAGAGTTTACTATAACCTCTAAACCATCAATCTTCAGTTCTTCAGGAACCATCCAAACTTTGGGTGGGGAAACCAACAAAACCAAGGCCAAGATCACAAACCTTATAATCCCAACCAGTACACCTACCAACAATCCAACCCAATATCATATCAACACCCATATAACAATCCTTCTCAGCCACCATATCAAGCCCAAGCCAATCAACCTCAACATCCAATTCCAAATCCACTATCAGAGGACAAATTATCCAAGATTGAAGCTATGCTCACCAATCTTTGCAAGGAGTCTCAAGACATGAAAAATTTTAAGAAAGAAGTGAGATCCAATCTGCAAAATCAAGATGCTACCATTCAGAAACTTGAAGCACAAATTGGATACTTGTTCAAACAAGCCCCTGGCCATAGTTCTTATAATGCTACCAAGACAACCTCGAGAGAGGAATGCAAAGCTATTACTCTCAGAAATGGAAAGGAATTAAAAGAGACCTCAAAGGAAACTCAAGAGGAGGAAGCAGAGGGAAGTTCAAGTGACAAGAAAGAAGCACAAACACATGCTCCCAATCCACCTGAAGAAGTCCTAAGGCCATATGTCCCTAAAGCTCCTTACCCTCAGCACCTAATGAAGAATGCAAAGGATAGCCAATTCTCCAGATTCTTGGAGATTTTCAAGAAACTTTAGATCAACATCTCCTTTGCTGAAGTACTAGAGCAGATGCCACTCTATGCTAAGTTTCTGAAGAAATTAATGACCAAGAAGAGAAGCTGGAGGAATGATGAAACAGTGGTGTTAACTGAAGAATGTAGTGCTATCATCCAACATAAACTACCTCAAAAATTGAAGGACCCAGGGAGCTTCCAAATTCCTTGCATCATAGGAGAAATCACTGTGGAGAAAGCCTTATGTGATTTGGGAGCCAGCATAAATTTGATGTCATTAGCAATGATGAAAAGAATGAAGATTGAAGAAGCTAAACTAACAAGAATGGCCCTCAATTGGCAGACAGATCATTCAAATTCCCTCATGGAGTAGTAGAGGATTTGTTGGTAAAGGTGGGAGACTTCATCTTCCCTGCTGACTTTATGGTGTTGGATATGGAGAAGGAAGCCAAAGCTTCAATAATCTTGGGAAGGCCATTTTTAACCACTGCTGGAACCATTATCGATGTCCAAAAGGGTAAACTTACCCTTAGGCTACATGATGAGAAATGATGTTTAATGTGTTCAAGGCCATGAGCTACCCACAGGAGTCACTAGGAGAGTGTATGAGGTTGGATGCAGTGGAAATTGTGGTGCAAGAAACCTTTGAGGAAGCACTTGAAGAAGTGACAGAAGATGATCCCACATTAAATGTTGAGGTTGCTGATATCAAATCAACTGAAGTGCCCATCCCAAGCTCACCAAAGGGAAGGAAAAAGGAGAAAGAAGCACCCAAACTTGAACTGAAGGCATTGCCTCTTACTCTTAAGTATGCATACTTGGGAAGTGATGAAAGTTACCCAGTAATCATCAATTCTGCTCTTAGTCAAGAATAGGAAGAGGAGTTAATCAAGGTGCTGCAAAAGCACCAAGATGCCATTGGATAGACCCTTGCTGATTTGAAAGGATAAGCTCATCTATATGCATGCATAAGATCCTGTTAGAAGAAGATGCTAAGCCCTCCATTCAAGCCCAAAGAAGATTGAATCCAGTCATGAAAGAAGTAGTGCAAAAGGAGGTTATGAAGCTTTGGCAGGCAGGGGTGATTTATCCAATTTCAGATAGCCCATGGGTGAGCGCTATCCAAGTGGTTCCTAAGAAGGGAGGCATCACTGTGGTGCCTAATGAAAAGAATGAACTCATCCCTACAAGAACTGTCACAGGATGGAGGATGTGCATAGATTACAGAAAGCTTAATGAAGCTACAAGAAAAGATCACTTCCCACTCCCTTTCATGGACCAGATGCTAGAAAGGCCTGCAGGACATGCATATTATTGCTTCTTAGATGGCTATTTAGGATACAATCAAATAGTGGTTGATCCAAGAGACTATAAGAAAACATTATTCACTTGTCCATATGGAGTCTTTGCTTACAGGCGCATGCCATTTGGGCTATGCAATGCGCCTGCAACTTTCTAACGTTGCATGTTATCTATCTTTTCAGACATGATTGAAAAATTCATTGAAGTCTTTATGGACGACTTTTTAGTATTTGGGGATTCCTTCCCTAATTGCCTAAATCACCTCGCCTTAGTATTGAAAAGATGCCAAGAGACCAATCTAGTTTTGAATTGGGAGAAATGCCATTTTATAGTGACAGAAGAAATAGTCCTTGGTATAAAATTTCTAACCAAGGCATTGAGGTAGACAGAGAAAGGTGGAATTAATTGAGAAGTTACCTCCACCTACTAATGTCAAGGCAATTAGGAGTTTCTTAGGACATGCTGGATTTTACAGAAGGTTTATCAGAGACTTTTCAAAAATAGCCAAACCTTTGAGTAACTTACTTGTCTATGATATACCTTTTGTATTTGATCAGGATTGCATGCTAGCTTTTGAAACTCTGAAGAAAAAGCTTTCCTCAGCACCTATTATTGCCCTACCTAACTGGGATTTACCCTTTGAGTTGATGTGTGATGCATCAGATGTTGCTATTGGGGCAGTGTTAGGACAGAGGAAAGGTAACTTAGTGCATGTTATATACTATGCTAGCAAAGTCCTAAATGAATCCCAAAGGAACTACGCAACTAATGAGAAGAAATTACTGGAAATAGTGTTTGCATTTGATAAGTTTAGATCATATCTCATTGGATCTAAAATAATTGTTTTCACTGATTATGCAACATTGAAATATCTACTTGCCAAGCAAAAATCAAAACTAAGGCTGATAAGATGGATTTTGTTGCTGCATGAGTTTAACATTGAGATTAAAGACAAGAAAGGAGTAGAAAACAAGGTGGCAGATCACTTGTCAAGGATTCCCTGTGAAGAAGGAAGTACACAAAGCTTGAATATAAATGAATGTTTCCCTGATGAGCAACTAATGTTGGTTCATAAAGTACCATGGTTTGCAGACATTGCAAATTTTAAGGCTACTGGGGAGGTGCCTCTAGAATTCAACAAACATCAGAGGAGGAAGCTTATTAATGATGCCAAGTATTTTATCTGGGATGAACCATACCTTTTCAAGAAATGTTCAGATGGAATACTTAGAAGATGCATTTCAGAGAAAGAAGGAAGGGAACTTTTATGGAATTGTCATGGTTCTTGCTATGGAGGACACTTTGGAAGAGAAAGGACTGTAGCCAACGTACTACAATGTGGATTTTTTTGGCCCACTATCTTCAAAGATGCAAAAGAAATGGTACAACACTACAATGAATGCCAAAGAGCAGGGAACCTACCCAAAAGAAATGAAATGCCACAACAATTCATCTTAGAACTTGAGTTATTTGATGTATGGGATTGATTTCATGGGACCATTCCCAACCTCATACTCAAATAAATATATCTTGGTGGCAGTGGATTATGTATCAAAATGGGTAGAGGCTATTGCAACTCCAACAAATGATAATAAGGTGGTGATGAATTTTCTCAGAAAGAACATTTTTAGCCGATTTGGGGTGCCTAGAGCTCTTATCAATGATGGAGGAAGCCATTTTTGCAACAGACCATTGGAAAGTTTCCTCCTGAGGTATGGAGTAAAGCACAAGGTTGCCATACCCTACCATCCCCAAACAAGTGGCCAGACAGAGATATCCAACAGAGAGCTTAAAAGAATCTTGGAAAAGACTGCGGGAGCTTCAAGAAAAGACTGGTTCAAGAAGTTGGATGATGCTCTTTGGGCATATAGGACAGCCTTCAAAACACCAATTGGGATGTCTCCATATCAATTGGTGTATAGAAAGGCTTATCACCTACCATTGGAGCTTGAACACAAAGCATTATGGGCTCTCAAGTTACTGAACTTCAATAATGATTCTGCTGGTGAAAGAAGGCTTTTGCAACTGCAAGAATTGGAAGAGTTCAGATCCCAGGCCTACGAAAATGCCAAAATTTACAAGGAAAAGGCCAAGGAGAGACATGATCTCAAGCTAGCACCAAGAAGCTTTGAAGAAGGACAGAGAGTACTTCTCTACAACTCCAAGCTAAAGCTATTTCCTGGGAAGCTGAAGTCAAGGTGGTCAGGACCTTTTCTGGTCACCAAGGTCTCACCCTATGGACACATAGAAATCATGGAAGAAAGCTCAAAGCGGACCTTTACTGTGAATGGGCAAAGGCTCAAACACTACCTGGGCAATATGGGAGAAGTTTCCAAGATGAAGTATCAGCTCAACTAATAGAGAGAACATCAAGCTAATGACGTTAAAAGAGCGCTTGTTGGGAGGCAACCCAACCAAAGGTAATTTCCTTTTCATAGCTTATCAATAAAAGAGTCAAGAAGATTTCTCTATATTGCAAGGAGCTAAGTTTGGTTTTGCACACCAAAGAAATTCAAAGGTGAATGTGCAATTCTAAGTTTGGTGTTCCACCATAAATTTCATTAAAAGCACATTACATCCTGGAGCATAATTGGCTAGGAGCTCCAAACAATCAGAGAAACCACTTGACAAATTTTTGAATTTCAGTTCACAGCTTATTCTGCCAATAAAAGCACTTGATGTTTAATGTATGTATTCGCTTTGCTGCATATAGAAGTAAGAAAGGAACTAAGTTTGGTGTTCACACACCAACTTAGGTCCAGAAAATCATAAGCATACATACAGACTAACCATTTCTCAAGTGCTTGAGGGACAAGCAACTTCCAAAAGTTTTGCAGGAAGACAATCAACCCTTGGGATAGACTATGCACCAGCATCTAGGGACGAAGAGAATACCAAGGCCAGGAAAGACGATGAACAATGAAGAAGAGGCCGAAAGGTTGTATTGTCACTTAACTGCTTTCACTTAAATTGTTTGAATTGGAAGTCTGAATGTACCTCTGCTGAATAATATGCCTATGTCTGAATTCTTTGTTTCATGTCTTTTTATTTTTCAAATAAGTGTTTTAGTCTAAGCGTTTAGTCTAATTGCAACTTGCTTGAATGTATGTTTGTCCCCTTGATTTAATTAAATAAAAGAAATTTTTGAACAGAAGTGAAATAGTTCCATTCGGTAAGGAATAAAATAAAGATTGAGTGGTGGTATACACGTCTGATGGTGTAGCTAGCTCACTAATAATTAATAAAAGGTAGAGTGTCCCTATGTAGTGTGAACTTGACTGCTGTCTATGAATTCTTAGCAAATAAAGCCCCTTGGAAGAAAGAAATAACAAATATAAAAAGAAAGAAAAAGAAAAGCCAAAAGTGGCAACAAAAATGGAAGAAACAAAGAACAAGGCTAGACACCAATAGCTTGGACCTTAAGACATATGCCTGTGGTGTCTTTGTACTAGGATCTGCTTGGATGATGAGGTTCTATTGAGTGCTTTAACACTTGGTAACTTGGATTAACTAATCTTGGATTATCAACCAAAAGTCCACTATCAATAGCAACCTAGTTACAAGGTATTTAGTAACCCAAAGAGGTGCTAGGCATCAATGTCTTAAGAAGAATTGTGAGCCAAGTGTCTGTAGTGAATTTGTGTTGAATGAAAATAAGCTAAAAGGCTGCTACAACACATGACACTAAGCTACAAGTGAGAAATAAATTCTAAGTGAAAGAAAAACAAAGAAATAAAAAACCAAGGATGAATAATAAGAGGTCATAGCAGTATATTAGTTGATGCTTAAAAGGGACATTCCTCACCTAAGAGTCAATAAAAGTGAGCTGCAACATTCTCTGCATAAAACCCCATGAATCAATTTCAATCACTTGCTGATATGGACATATATTACCTACTGTTTAATTCATTCTTCTCATAATGCATTGCTTGTTTGGGGACAAGCAAGATTTAAGTTTGGTGTTGTGATAGCAAGGAATCTTAGGCTAGTTTCACTAGCCTTTTTCTTTTTATTTTAGTAGGTTTTATGCACTTTCTTGAACTACAAGTAAGCAATTGGGTTAAAAATTCATGTATGCTTGGATTCATTCAACCATGATTACTTTTATGCTTTTTCATGAGTTTATGCCATAATTACTTGTGTGCTAAGAATGATGCAATCTCTCATGATATTAGCAAGGCTTTCATGCATGTATTGCTTGATGATAGGTGGAGAAATAAATGAAAGGAAGTTGAAGAATAGCCATTGAAGGATGAAGAGGAAGCAACGTTGTTGGCCAAAGTTGGACCACCAACGTTGCCTCAGACATTGAGAAGAAGGAAACAGGGGAATCTGCTGCATAATTCTGATACCCATGTTGGAGGGAGCGTTGGTAAGCCAACGTTACCTCCAACGCTAGTTGATACATAGTGCTTTCTAAAAATTGGAAAAATTGTGGCGACTCGTACGCGTCCTATACGCGCACGCGTGGATAGGCCAATGTTGGATGGAACGTTGCCAGTCCAACGTTGATGCCAACGTGCGCGATCTGAGCTACAAATCTTGATTTTAAAAAAGCACATCGACGCCCACGCGTATGCTACGCGTACGCGTGAGCGTGAATTTTGGCAATACACGCGCACGCGTAGGTGACGCGCACGAGTGGATGATTCAACGTTGGAGGGAGTGTTGCCACTTAAACGCTGATGCCAACGTCCTCGAAAAGCCTTCAAAAACTGAATTGGAGAATTTTCATCCATGCGCACGCGTCACTTACGCGTACGCGTGGATGAAAATTCTATCCCTAAACACGCACACGCATAGGCAGCGTAGACGCGTGAAGTGGTAAATTGTACCATCCACGTGCACGCGTATGTCATGCGTACGCGTGGACAAGAAAACATTGGCACTCCAACGTTGAGTCAAACGTTGCTCAAAATGCCCAAAATCCATTTTCTCTAAAGGACGTTTGAGTCGACGTTTGCCCTCAAACGTGAACTCCAACGTGGGCATCAAAACTCTACAAATCAAGCACAACTCTTCTCAACAGGATTAGAGCAACTTCAACCTATTTCAATTAAGGCCAAAAGTCCAATTCAGAGACTGAAGATCAATTGAAGAAGTGTATAAATAGCTAGAGTTTAAGTTAGTTAAGGGGGCTTAGACACTGATACTGAAACTCTGCCCAATTTTACTTTTTTTGTAACTTTTCAATTCTGCAATGTACTTTTCACTTCCATTTTTCATTTTTAGAGCTATGAACAACTAAACCCCTTTCATTGGGTTAGGGAGCTCTGTGTAATTCAATAGATCAATATTAGTTTTCATTCATCTTCTTCTTTCTTTTCTCTTGATCTTGCTAGAAATCTTTCGTTCTTCATCCAAGTGGATAGTTGTCTTGGGAAAGAAGCTATCCATAATTGCATCTCCTTTGAACCTTGGAAGAGGAATGAGGAGATCATGCTAGAAATGCTTTCTCACATTGGATTAGATTGGGGTTTGGATGGATATCGTGATATATAATCCTACCAACACTTTGATCTATGAATATGTGTGGTATAATCAGTGAACATACCTCATCTCTTCTCATGAGCACTTAAATCAAGGAATTGGGCAATTGTTCATGCTTAGAGAGATTGGATTGCTAAGGAATTGGGATCCAATCACCTAAGATTGCCAAGGAGATCAATGAATGCATTGATTGAGGAAGAGATGAAAATGAATTTGATCCGGAGAATTATAACATCTCCTGACCCCAATAAGGTTTCCTATCTCTGATCTACCCATTCTTTTACATTCTGTCTTTAATTCGATGCTCAATTTCCCCATTCCCATTTAATTTCTTGAACTTTAAGTTTCTGCTCTTATATTCTGCAATTTAATTTCTGTTCATTTAATTTCTTACAATTTAAGTTTCCCGCCAATTTACATTCTGCGATCCCAATTTCAAATCGAATTTAATTCAACTAGAACAATTCTCCAATTAACATTGATCAACCAACCAATCATTGTGGGATTCGACCTCACTCTACAGTGAGTTTTTACTTGACGACAATCTGGTGTACTTGCCGGTGGAAATTTGTTGAGAGACAAGTTTTCGGGGACATCAAGTTTATGGTACCGTTGCCGGGGATTGGATAAAAAATTTTAGCTATTAAATATTACATATTATATAAAAGAAACCGAAATCATACCTTGGCCGATTCCCAAAATACACCAACACCGAAACGAAGTCACCAGGCTCGATCCAAAAGCCTCAAACCAACTCCAATAAGCACCAAAACTCAATCTAACATCATATAACATACCAACATCAAACCTAGGGTTCACAAAATAACTAAACACAATGATTTAGTGAGACATTACCTTATCCAACGAGATTAGAGGCAAAAATTCAATAATATTCCAATGCTAGATCACTCCTAAACAACCAAAATCACAAAAATCTTCTCAAAACTAAACGTAAAAATGCGAAAATTGTTAAGGATGAAAAATGGTGTTTGAGATTTGAAATCTTACCAGCAAAACTTAGTTAGAAATGACGGGTTCAGCAAGAGCGACGCGTGGCCGCAAACGGCTCGTCAATCGAAGCTCCATAGCTCAAGTTATGGTCACCGGAAGTGGAGGATGAATAGTGACCAAACCCTTTGCTCTCTCCTCTCTCAAAGCTGTGCCCCCTTTCTTGTTTTAAGGTTAAAATGAGCTGAAGGCTCATTAAACATGCATATATATGTTGGGCTTTGGGTTCAGTTTGGGCCTGGTCTAACCCGTTAGTATTTTTGGTTCGTTTGGACCAACTTTGGGCCAAAAGCTTTAAGATTAGTGCTCGGTTTTTAATTCTAAATTATTTTTGTCCTTTCAAAATAATAAATTTAATTTTTAAAATCTTATTTTCCAAAATACGCAGTATCATACAGACTAGAGGCGGTACTGCCAACTTAAGCACCGGTAGGCATATTTATAAAAATTTTTCACAAAAGATACCTTTTCCCACTCAGATAAATCCATTGAATTCAAATTTCACCATTTTATCTTCAAAAAAATATCATTTCTATATTTTTTAACCTATTTCAGACAATTAAAAATTATTATTTTATTAAAGCGGTTATTCCGATTCTTACATAAATGATTGTTTCTTCCATTTATAAAAATACTTACACAAATATTTTATAAATATTTCAAAATCTTATAAAAATTAACTAATTAATCTAATCCGAGAATCCTAATTAATTCATTTTACTTAATTTACCTAAATTCAATTCTAAATTACTCTAACTTCAATTTTAAACTAAACCCTAAACTAATTTATACAACTAATTATCCTAAATTACATCTTATTTAGCCTAATATTATTTAATTTTTAAATTACACTAAATTAATGAAACAAATTCTAATCACACATTTCATTAAAAAATTTAATCAAGAATATAATAAAAAATTAATAACATCCTAGACAAATAAAAAGTTCAACTCTAAATTACTCTACTTTGAACTCTAAAATAAATCCTATACTAATTTATGTAACTAATTACCGTAAATTACACTCTACCTAATCTAATATTATTTAAATTCTAATTATACTAAAATAATGTAACACCTTAATCACACTTTTCATTAAAAAATTTAATCAAGAATTTAATAAAAAATTAATAAATTCCAAAGAAATAAAAAAATTCTACTCTAAATTACTCTATCTTCAACCCTAAAATAAATCCTAAACTAATTTATCAAACTAATTATCATAAATTACACCCTACCTAACATAACTTAATTAAATTACACTAATTAAATTAATGTAACAAATCCTAATCACACATTTTATAAACAAAATTTAATAAAAAGCATAATAAAATTTTAAACAAATAAAAAAATTTATGAAAAACAAACTATAAAAAATTAACTCTGATTGTGGCTATAGGATGACAAAGTGTGTTGGTAACAGGAGGCAACAGTAAAACTTACAGTGGTGAAGTTAAGGTTTTAGTAAATCATAAGTGTAATATAAACCAAAAGAAAAAAATAGACAACAACCTTAACTCTAGCGCGGGGGACTTTAATGGTAGTGTTGGCGATGCAGTGATGACCTCTATTGGTAAGGGACACAAACAACCGCAGCGAGGCTTGTTATAGAGACTCCAGCAACAGTGACGATGACGTAATGATCTGCGACAATGACGAGGCTATGCGGCAATGACAACAACATTGGGTGGTGGTATAGCAATCTTC
>NC_029789.2:46041878-46043712 GCF_000816755.2 Arachis ipaensis | reverse complement strand
ACATTATTTTTTATATCTTGAGGCAAAGTGGTTATTTGTCAAACTAGAGAGTACTGGTCTTCCACATTCTTTCGAATATTTTATGCTATATTCATTTTCAAAACTTTATCTAATTTTTGTGACAACATATTTTTTTAATTATGTTAAATCTTTTTTATTTTTTCTTGAATTATTGTTGTAAGAGAGTTAGTCATATTTTATGATTCAAGAATATTCTGATAATTATCCATCATAATTTTTCTTTTTTGTAAACTTTCTTTTTTAGAATTTTCAACTTCAAAGAATTTAAAAATTAACGAAAAAATTTTTTTCTTCAAAAATTTTCAACTTTACAAAATTTTAAAATTAAATTTTTTTTTTCTCTATTGATATTTTTCTGACTTATCCCACTGAACATACCAATTTTTTTATTGATTATTTTGTAATTCGTCAGTGTCAGTAATCAAATTTTTAAACGTTGTGGGTTTCCAAGTCAAACATAATATCAATAGAAAAATTAAAGAATAAAAAAGAGAAGAAGAATAAGCCAAAATTAAAATATAGATAGATATATAAATTTCAGAGTTCCGAAGTTAAATATTACAATATAAGCAGAAGAAAGAAAAGACGTAAATGAAGATAAAATAAAAATAGAAAGAAAAAATGAAAGGAATATTTGGCTTTTCTCTTGTGTATTCATTTGTGTCAATAGCATTAGGATGTTTAGAGTACTTTGTCAAATGATTCCAACCCTTTTCTCTGATATCAAGACTCCTATTTATGGATAATTCCAACTATTAAAAAATTATAATTAAATCCTAATAGAGGTCATTTTCTTCTAATAACTAAATATAAGTACCTATTTGTCTTGAGCAGATGTAAATTTTGCATGAGAATACATAAAGTAACTTCAAAGTACGTGAGCAAGTTGTAATTTCAATAACTACCATGAGTAAGTAATTGATTCCTTTCAATTTCTGTGTGTTGACCAAGTAAAACACAAGAAAGTATCTTTTTGTACTTGGAACTTGATTGACAGAAGTCGTCGACTTGTCAAAGAGTTCACTTCATGTATATCCATTATCAAGAAAGTATCTTTTTCTATTTATGCTTTGCTATCCATTATCAATAATTTGTCGAAAATAATATTTTTGATATAACACATGTATATCTACTTTCTGAGTTTATGTAAAAAGTAATTTAATTTGTGTTGACTGTTATTTATTTATTTATTTGTTTAGGTTTAGGTTTCATAGATGAGACCAAAATACACTTCTCATGTTGGAAATTAAACTAAGCTTATCAAATTACCAATAATCAAGTAGAGAAATTTAAGTTGAATTATAATTACTAGAAGTTTCTTAATTATAAGATTACTTATTCCAATTGATAACATTGAGATAGAAGTTCTTGAAAAATCTATTAATCTTATAGATAAATGTTGAATAGTCAAATTGTGAATAAAACTTACCTTCGACAAGTGAAAAAGAAAACCAAGTTACCAATGTAACTCAAATTTTCACCGACCTTGTTCTCATCTCCCCACCTTCCATAAGGAAGGATTTTTTTACTACCTAATTCCACAAAATTGGATAGCTAAGAAATGACGCACCCATTTGCTGTTGGTAGACTTGCTATGATTGCTTGACTCCACTGCTTCAAGTCAAGTTCATCATGCTAGACCGCGCTGTTGGGCTCACCCTGCTAGCTGCCACATCCTTTGGCACACCCTTTAGTAGTTTAGCATCAATGAGAATGATATTCTTTTGGCACAATGGCAATTCATTTGCCTCGTGAGTTCCCACAGCAGGGTTTGAAACTTGGTTTGGATTAAGTGGTGGATATATACGAATCA
>NC_029789.2:46017535-46040785 GCF_000816755.2 Arachis ipaensis | reverse complement strand
AATTTGTTTCATATAAAATTAAAAGTTATCTAATTCAACCCATCTAACCAAAAAAAAAGTAGCATTATTTCTTTTAGGTACCATAAAAAAAAGAATGATGACTCTTTGAATAAAAAAAATTTGGAGTTGTGACAACATCCAAAATAATAATAATATTATCATGTTTTAGACTTTTTGTTCCTTTTTACGTCAAGAACTTGAAGTAGTAAACAATAGTATAGGAGAATATTTGTTACATTTTAGAGAAAAATTATACAAGTTAAAATTTTAAATGGTCCCTAAACTTACAATTGAGCCTCAATCTCATCTCTAGACTTGCAATTTTCTTAATTTTCTTCTTGAACTTAAGAAAAGTGACTCACGATCATCCCTGAGGTATTTTCTAGCGAATATACGTGAACAGAGTGATGACGTGTATGGAGAAAAACCACGTTAGACAATCAACAACTATATTACATGGCAATTATTACTTTTTTTGTTTAATATAGTCTCTATAAATAGTTTATAACCCTAATCCCAATTTTAGCTCCATAAACTTTTCTGCATCATTAGAAGTCATTCTCCTTCCTTTCCTCCACCATTGTTAGGTGTGTTTCAAAAAGTTCATGATAGGAGGAGATAGCAATGTTGTTTGTAGTTCCAACAACTGACACTAAGAGGAAAGTTGTGGTAGGGGTTGATAAACTACTATTTTATGGTTTATCTTATGATCAATTGAGTGGATTTTATCAACTCTTTACCCACTTATTCATACTATTTGCATGAGTTTACATTCTCCTTCCTGATTTTGTGCTATGATTAAAAATGTGCTTCTTTGGCCTTATATTTGCTAATATTAATCCTCTCTTATTACCATTAGATGCCTTGATATGTGTGTTAAGTGATTTCAGAGTTTATAGGGCAGGAATGGCTTAGAGGATGGAAAGAAAGCATGCAAAAGTGGAAGGAATACAAGAACTAAAGAAACTGCAAAGCTGTCAGCCTGACCCTCTCGCACTAAAACGGTCTTAACTTAAGTTATAGAGGTCCAAACGACGTGGTTCCAATTGCGTTAGAAAGCTAATGTCAGGGGCTTCGATTTGATATATTATATGCTATAGTTGCCCTGAAGCTAGGTAACGCGGTCGCGTGATCCACGCGGACGTGTCGCAGTCGCGAAAAACCAGCGTGACAGATTTCTTCTCCAGCGATTTCTGGGCTGCTTTCGACCCAGTTTGCGGCCCAGAAAACACAAATTAGAGGCTATAAAGTGGGGGAATGCATCCATACATGAACAAGCTTTCATAATTCACTTTTCATAGGATTTAGATGTAGTTTTTAGAGAGAGAGGTTCTCTCCTCTCTCTTTGGATTAGGATTTAGGATTTCTCTTAGTTTTAGGAGTGCCTCTCAATCCCAGGTTCAATGTTCTTTTACTTTATATTTATCTCTTACTTTCAGATACTTTAATGCTTATATTAGTTATGTTGCCTATTTGGCTTATGCTACATTCATGTTATGATTTTCTTAATTAATATTATTTGAAGTATTTTCAGATTTAATTTTGCTTTGCTTTATTTATAAATGCTCTTAATTTAATTTAGATATTTTTCTTTTTGGCTTTGGTTAAATTGTAAGACCCAAAACCTTTGAAAAAGGGCTATCATTAGCTAATTTCAAATTTAGTATTTCTGTAGCTTTAATTTCAAAAATTTCTCTATTAAAGAAATTTAAAGCAAGTTTTGGTTGATTGAATTTGAAATAAATTGAGATTATTATCCAATTTTACAGTTATTGGATTATTTTCTATATTCAACTTATAAAGTTGGTAGTTGTGAAATAATAAGGATTTCTATATGATTTAGATTAAATAATTAATATTTTAAATATTAATACTGCTATTTTGGAAAATAGAGAAATTAATTATATTATTTCTAATTTTTAGATTTGGGCATTTTATTGAAAATAATTTGTAAAATTGATGAACAAATAGTATATTTTTATATACAATTAGTGTTGGATTTACATTGGGTATCAATTACTATATTATTCCCAATTTTATGTGAAATTACCATAATGCCCTTAACCCTAATTTTCAAAATGAAACCCTAACCCAGTAACCCGTACCCGACCCGGTTTCCTCCTCACCCAACCTAGCAGCAGCAACGCAATTTTGCTTTCCCCTTTCCTCAAGCCAAAACTACCGCAGCAGCAGCTGCAAGATGAAGGAATGAAAACAAAATTGAGGGAGAAGGAGGGGAGTTCGCTGCGTGTGGAGAGAGAGAGAGAGGGTTATCCTCGTCGCCGGAACCGTGAGGAGCGTCGCCGCCGTCGCCAACAGAAGGAGAGGGAGACTGAGTCGTGGCGGAGGAGAGGAGAAGGGAGCTCGCTATCGCGCCACCGCAATGGTCCATGCCGCCAGGGTCGCCGTCGCCAAGCCTCCGCGCCGTCGCGTCGCTGCCGAAGCTTCCTGTGTCGTCACTGTGCGCGCAGAGGAGGGTTTAAGGGAGCGGGTGCCACCACCGTGCCCAGCCATCTTACCACGCCGTTGTTCACGCCTTGAGGGTTGTCAGGCAAGGGAAAAGAGAAGGTTGGTGCGCCGTTGGAGCCTTTGCCATCGCCGTTCAAACCGGAGCCGCCGTCGCGCCTGGGTGCCACTGCCGCGGACTCGCGTTGTCCTCGTCGCCGTGCCACCCTCACACCATAGATCTACTCTGTTCGTGAGCTGAGCTAAGGAAGGAGAGACGAACGCGACGGGGTGGAGTGGGAGAGCTGCGCCGGCGCTGTTGGGGTCTCACCGCCGTCGGAAAAGAGGTTCTGGCCACTGCAGGTGTCTCTGTCGGAGGGGGAAACTGTGCCTCTGCATTTCTAACCGCTGGGAGTGGTTATGTGACTTCTGGGATCACCGCCGGAGCTCCGGGCTGAGCTTCTGCCACTTGAGACCCTGCTGCCGTCGCCGGAGAACTCTGCCGGTAAGGGTTAATTTGCGGTTTTGGTCATTTTGGATCTTGAGAAGGTTTTAATGCTGCGCAGTTTTTTTATAGTTGATCCACCAAAGCTTCTGGCCGCTGCCGGAGCTGTTGTCGAGGCCGGTTCGAAATCGCAACTGTTTCGTGTTGTTATTCCGGTAAGAAATTATGTTTCAAAAAGCCTCGCGTTAGTTTTCAGTTGTGTTTGGTTAATAAATGAGTTTTGGTAACGTGGGGTCGAGTCCTGATTATTGTATGTTGCGATTAGTGTTCCACTTTTGTCTCGGTTGAGTTTCATTTGATAAACATCACTTAATTCATTTTGATTGGAGTTTGATTTAGCATACTACATGGTTTATGCCATTGTTGTTCTTTTGAAAGTGTTGGACTCATAGCTTTCTTCCTATGAACGGACTAAATTCTCTATTAAATCTTCCATCTCCATGAATGTCATGTTTGACCTTGTTTTTAACTGATCTTTTACATCTTGTGAATATTGCCATTGATCTTGGTTTTTCCTTTTTGTGAATCTCATTCGTATATGAGTCAGTTTGATTCGTTTCAAGTTAGTGCATTGTTTATTCTCCCATTATCTTTACAAGAGTTTAGTCAAAGATTTATCCCTGAGAAATTACTAATGGTTGAGTTGTCTTTCGTATGACTTTTTGTATTCTTTTGGATCAATTTAAAACTTGTTTGATGTTTCATGTCTAGTGGCTCTTGTTTGAACTACTTTAAATTAAGATCCTTTCTAGTATGGCTTGACTCTTTTTTAGTACATCTTAAACTTCTTGAATGTTCTTCTGAGATAGTGATTTCAAGAACACTTTTAGAGTCTTGTTTTGAACTTTTTAAAGAAGTTTTGAATTCTCTTTAAAGCAGTTCTAAACTAAACTTACTTTTCAACTGCTTGATTGTAATGGAAACCATCGTCCAACTTTGACAAAGTTGTTTTAAAGTGGCATGCGCTATTTTAAATGAGGTTTTGGAAAGCTTCCTTGTTTAGTGGAATCGGTTCGTTTGTAACGCACTACTTATTTTCTTTACCAAATTGTAAGCAAATTTTTACTTCGGAGTTTCTTTTCTAAAAAGAGTTTAACTTCCCCTTTCGTACTTGCTATAAATGTTATATACGCTTGTTTGAATATGAAATTTTGAGAATTTTGAACTAGCATTTAATTACTTCCGAGTTTTTATGAACTGCTTTTGGTTAAGTTGTGCATCTAATTATCTTTCTAAAATATTTGAGGAAATATTTTAGCCTTTAGCCAAACCCGTGTGCACCCTGTTTTTAGAACTCTACAAAATCTACTTCAACATGAACTTGCATTAAAGCAAAGCCACGATTATGCTTTTGATACTCTCTTGAAGGATGTTGTTACTTAACCTTTCTTTTAGACTGCGAAGTGGATTTTCCGCAAGTTTCGGTTCCTTTATGAACAATGTATTCGGAAGTACTTTTAATCGTGCTCTTGAGTTCTGTGAGCTTTGTCTTGGGTTTGAAATATTCTCTTCTGTAAACCTCATGCTTCCTCGACTTAGCTTGAGTTTGTTTCAAAATAATGCACTGAATTTTCTTCTTATTGGTCCTGTTGGATTTCTTTGATACAAGGGTTATCTTTGAAGTTGTCAATCGATTTATTTCTAGCAAACTTCATTGCTTGAGCGTCTTTGTTTATATGAAAATTGGATACATTCCCTTAAATCTATGAGTATTACTCTTGGTAATTGTCCCTTCGTTCTAAATCTGGTATCCTTCTGAGTAGACTCGAGAATTATTTTGACATCACGCGCGACTTGTAGACGTAGTAATGCGATGCGTTAGTCCTTTAAGACGTGATATGTGTATATGAAAGGTGAAGCGGTAGGTGTGTGACGTTATGATGAGTTGTGGGTGTCTTGTCCCTTGCAAACGAGCTTGCAATCGTTAGGCTTATGATCGGATATGGGAATTGTAAAGTGCTTAATGGAGTTGGAAGGTTGAAGCTTTGAGGTTGAGATGAGATTAGTGTACGGATGTTGAGCACATCGTTGTAACCTCATCCTGTTTTATAACCTTCAATGCCTTACCTTACTATCACATGATTGACCCATGTTATCTTTTGCATTGAGTCTACCTAGTAATTTTTGCTTTGCAATCACACTCCTACCTTTGCACCCTTATACATATGACAATCAAAGTATTTGAAAATCGTATATATGTTTATATGATGAGATATGTTTGCTTCTTCCTTAAATATGTTCAAGGATGAACTGTTATGAAATTTTTTTTTCATTTTGCATCAATTTTCGAGGGCGAAAATTTTTATAAGGTGGGTAGAATGTAAGACCCAAAACCTTTGAAAAAGGGCTATCATTAGCTAATTTCAAATTTAGTATTTCTGTAGCTTTAATTTCAGAAATTTCTCTATTAAAGAAATTTAAAGCAAGTTTTGGTTGATTGAATTTGAAATAAATTGAGATTATTATCCAATTTTACAGTTATTGGATTATTTTCTATATTCAACTTATAAAGTTGGTAGTTGTGAAATAATAAGGATTTCTATATGATTTAGATTAAATAATTAATATTTTAAATATTAATACTGCTATTTTGGAAAATAGAGAAATTAATTATATTATTTCTAATTTTTAGATTTGGGCATTTTATTGAAAATAATTTGTAAAATTGATGAACAAATAGTATATTTTTATATACAATTAGTGTTGGATTTACATTGGGTATCAATTACTATATTATTCCCAATTTTATGTGAAATTACCATAATGCCCTTAACCCTAATTTTCAAAATGAAACCCTAACCCAGTAACCCGTACCCGACCCGGTTTCCTCCTCACCCAACCTAGCAGCAGCAACGCAATTTTGCTTTTCCCTTTCCTCAAGCCAAAACTACCGCAGCAGCAGCTGCAAGATGAAGGAATGAAAACAAAATTGAGGGAGAAGGAGGGGAGTTCGCTGCGTGTGGAGAGAGAGAGAGAGGGTTATCCTCGTCACCGGAACCGTGAGGAGCGTCGCCGCCGTCGCCAACAGAAGGAGAGGGAGACTGAGTCGTGGTGGAGGAGAGGAGGAGGGAGCTCGCTATCGCGCCACCGCAATGGTCCATGCCGCCAGGGTCGCCGTCGCCAAGCCTCCGCGCCGTCGCGTCGCTGCCGAAGCTTCCTGTGTCGTCACTGTGCGCGCAGAGTGGATTTAGCTTGCTTTGAATTAATTTCTGGTTTTGAGCTGTTGAAAAGGAATGAGAAACGGTTTAGTTGGGACCCGAACCGAGTGGCAAAAGTCCAAGTTTTAGGGGAGGTGCTGTCGAAATTTCTACAAAATCCTAGTCTTGTTTGAAAAGTTATTTAGAAAAGGTTGGATTTGAGAAATTGTATTATTTGATTTATTAAGAGAATATTTATGTTTTCAAGCTTAATTTATTTAAAAATAATTGGTGACTCTTGAGTTATCAAACTCATTGTTGATTGAAAATTGGAATTTTTCAAGAATTAATTTAAGTTCCAATAACTCTAACTTTTCCCAAGGAAAGACTAGGATCTGAGGAATAAAAATTAATTCATCCACTTAACTTACCTTCATAGTTAGAGGTTAACAAAGTGGGAGAAAAATCCAATTCTCATTACAATTGATAAGGATAACCAGGATAGGACTTTCAGTTCTTATACCTTGCCAAGAGCCTTGTTATTTATTATTTTAACGAATTGTCATTTAAATCACTCGTTCCATACTTTCGAAACCCCCAATTTACAAGACTCATAACCAATAATAAGAACATACCTCCCTGCAATTCCTTGAGAAGACGACCCGAGGTTTAAATACTCGGTTATCAATTTTAAAGGGGTTTGTTATTTGTGACAACCAAAACGTTTGTATGAAAGGACTTTTGTTGGTTTAGAAACTATACTTGCAATGAGGATTTATCTGCAAATTTCTAGACCACGCAAAAGTTCTCTCATCAAAATGGCACCATTGCCGGGAAATTGCAAACGTGTGCCTTATTATTGGTTATTGTAAATATTTACTTTTTGCTTGATTATTTGTTTTTATTTTTTTTTATTTTTGCTTTTTCATAAATTAAGAGGTTATTGGTTTTTCTATTTAGTTATTAAAAAAAATTTTTAAAAATTTGTTTTTGGTGTCCATCTTGATCTTCAAGTTGTTCTTCGTGTTCATCTTGACCTTCAAGTTGTTCTTGGTTGTTTTCTTCGTTTTGATCTAAAAATTTTAAGTTTGGTATCATTTTATTGTTTTTAATTGGATTTTCGAATTTTCCTTTTAAAAATTCAAATTTTTATTTTAAAATTTTTTTTATCTTATCTTATTTCAAAAATTAAATTTCAAATTTCAATATTTAAATTCCAAAATTCAAAATCCAAAAATTTTAAATTTTAAATTTAAATTTTAAAAATCAAACCTTTTCAAAATTTAAATCTTTTTCAAATTTTTTGTTGACTTTTTCAAAATCCAAATTTCAAAATTTAAGAATTCAAATTTAAAAATTTTTCAAAATTTCAAATTTCAAGATTTAAAATTCGAATTTCAAAATTTAATTTTCAAATTCAAAATTTAAATAACTTTTTAATTCAAATTAGTTTTTATTTTTATTTTTTTTAATTTTTATTAACTAACTATGAGTTCTCACCCCTCTCGCTTTGAGTTTGGTTCTAATAATGTTGAAAGGAATGGAAGCTACAGCAGGGACATGCATCAAGGTCAGAACAGTCAAGGATGGATGGAGCCAAGAGGATCTGATCAACCCTTTACACCGTTTACCTCCATATGACCCTAACCCACATCCACCATGCCAACCACCCTATAAACCAAATGAACCATACATAGATCCACCCCAACCTCCATTGGATAATAATACACTCATCTCTAACATCATTGGTCTCACCTCTACACTCCAAAATCTTATATCCCGCATAAACCAACCCTCTACCTCCAATATTCAACCCTCAAGCTCTAGTGCACTTCCTCTTCAACCACAGAATGATCTCTCCATCCCATCACCACCATCCATGGAAGAGCACCCACATCCATCAATCCAAGAGCAACATGATCCCAATGATGCTATTGACATGGAACAAGAGAGAATGGATCATCTTCGCGAATCCATACTTCATAAGGAGCTAGAGGAGGCACTAAAGGTGAAGGTAGAAGAGACCTTTGTAGATGAAGGAGTAGTATTTGAATCCTCTTCCGTTGGACTAGACATAGAGATTAAAGAAGAAGAAGCACAACCTCCCATGCCCTTGGTAAACAATGAAAAAGAGATTGACTTGGAAGAAAGCTACCAAGAGGAAGAGGTTGATATTGAAGAAGCTTGCAAGGAGGTGGTAGTTGTCAAAGAAGAACACAAAGGAGTGGAGCTTACAAGTTCATTAGAAACCCCTCCCCCTAAGTTGCCATCATCCTTCACAACATTCAAGTGGGTAAAATTCATATCCCTTAGCTTTCTAATTCCACTTGAATATGGGCTACTGGAGACGCATGGTCAACTTAGAGCTTTTTGTGGCATTAAGAGTAAGAGGAAGATGGTCAGTAAGAGTTGTCAAGCAAGGTTCAACATGGTTGTGTGCTCAAAGTTTAAAGGTTGGTGTAAAGTTCAACTGAATGGGTCTAGGAAGTTGTTTCGACGCTTCAGTGAGAATTCTAAAGCTGAACCACCCGGATGGAATCATGATGATCAACAAGAAGACGGGTGCAAAAGTAAGATTTGGGACCCCGGAATTCATTCTGGCAATCAACACTCTTGGAGCCTTGTCACTTGCTTTAACTTACTTAAAGGCTTTCTGCGCCTAGTTTGGGATCCCGGAGGCCATTGGAATTACAAACATTGGTGGAGATTCCTGGATGAGTTCAAGCACAAGCCACCATAACAGGAAGCTCATCAAATATCCAACTTAAGGACTTTAACTAAAAGTGCTAGGTGGGAGACAACCCACCATGGTATGATCGTTCCTTTTTCATTTAGTTTTATTTGTTTTCGAGTTTTATTTTATTTTATTATATTGAACCTGGAGTTTTGCATCACATTCATATTAATACTGCATTCTGCATTTTTTTTCAGATTATAAAAAAAAAAGAAAAACGTTACGCGACGCGACCGCATCATTGACGCGTCCGCGTCGCAGGGAGATGGGAGAAAATAATAAACGAACAGAGAGTCATGTAGGAGCGTGGCTGGAGGTGTGCCCGTGGCACAAATCATCCCACGCGACCGCGTCAAATGGGAATATTGGCCTCCCACGTGACCGCGTGCCTCACGCGGCCGCGTGACCTGGATTTCGACGTAACAAGGGTGCACGACCGAAAGTTGTGCTAGAGTGGTGCTGGATTGGTGTTGAGCGCATAAATCCTTCCCGATCGCGTGAGCGACGCGACCGCGTCATATCCTTCTAAAAGCCCACTCACGCGATCGCATGCCCCACGTGATCGCGTCACCCAAAATTTGGCACTAATATGATTTTGAACAGAGAGTTGTGCGAGTGCGAGGCTACCCTCGCGCCATAGCCTAAAATGGGTCACGCGACCGCGTGACCGACGCGACCGCGTCAATCAGTTTAAGCGCAAGTCGCGCGAGGCGTCGCTTGCGCCGCATAGTTTTCCTGATTTGCCAATTATCTTATCTTTTATTCTCTACTCCTAATTTCTTCCATCTTCTCTTCTTTCTCTCTCCTTCTTACTTTCTTTTTCCTCACTTCTTTCCTTTCTCATTCTTCTTATCTTTCATTTTATTTCACTTAATTTATTTGCATATTTCATTCATTGTATCTTAATTTTGTGCATATTTTTATTTTCTTTTCTAAATTAATTATTTTTCCTTTGGTGTTAAAATTTTTCTATTCAACTGTTATATCTTTTCTAGTATTATCTTAGTGCTTATGACTTGTTTTATTCTGATTGGATAACATTATTTAAATCAATGCTAATCTTTTATGATACTTGTACTTCTCTTGCATTGATATGAACTTATACTATCTTGCATTACCCACATTTTCCTCTCCTTTGTTGCAAATTTTGCACCACTAGTATGCCATGTGCTTATATTGTTTTCTCACGTACATGTTGAAGCTTCCATGTATATGAGACCCTTATCATTTGGCATTAACCCAACCATACTTCATTTATTTTCTTATCTTTATTATTGGGTTACTTTTCTTCCCTTTTTCTTTCAGGATGGCCACTAGGAAGAGAACCGGAAGACGTTTACATGGGAGACAGACAAGTCCATCTGCAAAATCTTCAGAGAAAAGTGCCAGTTGGAATAGCCCGTCCACCTGCACATCTTAGCATGCACCGAGGACGGTGCAATCTTTAAGTGTGGGGAGGTCGATACCGATCTCCATGGGTTAGTTATTTTCTTCTCAACACCAATATTTTATTTAGTACATTGTTACATTTGCATGTTTCATTGCATGATTTTTTTATTTTATGCATTTAGCTACTGCTTGGTTGAGAAATAATAAGTTTCTTTTTAAGATCCTATTTTTTGAAAAATTTCACTAATTTAAAATAAAAAATTTTTGCTAAATTTGTTTGGAAGTTGTATTTGGAACATGAATTATAGCTAAAGAACACACAACCTGTGAGATTTGAGCTTATTTATATGGTTACATTATTTAACCATAAATATTTTATTCTTGTGTGTTTACTTCTCTATAATTGTGATCTTTACTTTGTTTCAGTCTATATGTCCAATATTTAGTGTATTTACATGTTTGCATATGATTGAGGCCATTATTTGATTTTAGCTCACTTATCCCAAATAAGCCTACCCTTTACATCACTCTTGTTAACCACCTTGAGCTTTTTAATCCCCATTTGTTCTATATTTTACCACATCACTAGCCTTAAGCAGAAAAACAAATTAAATACCCCAAATTGAATCTTTGGTTAGCTTAAGATAGAGATTGTGCATCAACTAAGTGTGGAGAAATTGTGGGAACATGGGTTAATAAGGGAATGTATCATATTTCTAATATTGGGAATTTGGGAACCTACTCATGAATAACCAAAATAGAAAAATAATGGAAAATCTATATGCATTGATAAGTTATGTTTATTTCTCTATAAAAAAAAAGAAGAAAAAAATCCAAAAAATATTCAATAAATAAATAAATAAATAAGGGGACAAAATCACCCCAATGCTAAGTTAATGAAAAGATTAATGCACATGTGATAAAAGTAAAGAAATATAAAAAATTTGGTACATGAGTATGGGAATCATACAAAAGTGGGAATTATGGGTAGCTAGACATGAATTTAAAAGTATATAGAGTATATGTATATTAGGTGAGAGCTTAGATTAGTCAAAGATTCATATTATAGCTCACTTGGCTATACATTTACCCTTACCTTTACCTCAGTCCCATTACAACCCTGAAAAGACCTCATGATGTTTGCATTGGTATACTAAATATTTGTTGATTAGTTAGATAAAGAACAAGGTTGAGAGAGTATGATTAGAGAAGAGTAGAGTGATTGACCCTAGACACTTGAGAGTTAGAGTGATATATACTAACAGTAAGGATTCAGTGCTAAATTCTATGTTCCCTGCTTTCATGAGCTATCTTCTTACAAGTTTACTTGTACTTTATTCTGTATGATTTGAATTAGTGGAATCTGATTTATATTGGAGAATTTATTTACTTTTAATCAAGTAGGTAGAAACATTTAGCATGTAGTTGCATTCACATAGATAGGTTGCATTGCATATTCTCTATCATTCCTCTTCATCTTTATAGCTTCTCTTGAGCTTAGCATGAGGACATGCTAATGTTTAAGTGTGGGGAGGTTGATAAACCACTATTTTATGGTTTATCTTGTGCTCAATTGAGTAGATTTTATCAACTCTTTACCCACTTATTCATACTATTTGCATGAGTTTACATTCTCCTTCCTGATTTTGTGCTATGATTAAAAATGTGCTTCTTTGGCCTTATATTTGCTAATATTAATCCTCTCTTATTACCATTAGATGCCTTGATATGTGTGTTAAGTGATTTCAGAGTTTATAGGACAGGAATGGCTTAGAGGATGGAAAGGAAGCATGCAAAAGTGGAAGGAATACAAGAAGTTGAAGAAACTGCAAAGCTGTCAACCTGACCCTCTCGCACTAAAACGGTCATAACTTGAGTTACAGAGGTCCAAACGATGCGGTTCCAGTTGCGTTGGAAAGCTAACGTCTGGGGCTTCGATTTAATATATAATATGCTATAGTTGCCCAGAAGCTAGGCGACGCGATCGCGTGATCTACGTGGACGCATCGCAGTGGCGAAAAACCAGCGTGACAGATTTCTTCTCCAGCGATTTCTAGGCTGTTTTCGACCCAGTTTACGGCCCAGAAAATACATATTAGAGGCTATAAAGTGGGGGGAATGCATCCATACATGAACAAGCTTTCATAATCCACTTTTCATAGGATTTAGATGTAGTTTTTAGAGAGAGAGGTTCTCTCCTCTCTCTTAGGATTAGGATTTAGGATTTCTCTTAGTTTTAGGAGTGCCTCTCAATCCCAGGTTCAATGTTCTTTTACTTTATATTTATCTCTTACTTTCAGATACTTTAATGCTTATATTAGTTATGTTGCCTATTTGGCTTATGCTACATTCATGTTATGATTTTCTTAATTAATATTATTTGAGGTATTTTCAGATTTAATTTTGCTTTGCTTTATTTATAAATACTTTTAATTTAATTTAGATATTTTCCCTTTTGGCTTTGGTTAAATAATTGGTGACTCTTAAGTTATCAAACTCATTGTTGATTGAAAATTGGAATTCTTCAAGAATTAATTTAAGTTCCAATAACTCTAACTTTTTTCAAGGAAAGACTAGGATCTGAGGAATAAAAATTAATTCATCCACTTAACTTACCTTCATAGTTAGAGGTTAACAAAGTGGGAGAAAAATCCAATTCTCATTACAATTGATAAAGATAACCAGGATGGGACTTTCAGTTCTTATACCTTACCAAGAGCCTTGTTATTTATTATTTTAACGAATTGTCATTTAAATAACTCGTTCCTTACTTTCAAAACCCCCAATTTACAAGACTCATAACCAATAATAAGAACATACCTCCCTGCAATTCCTTGAGAAGACGACCCAAGGTTTAAATACTCGGTTATCAATTTTAAAGGGGTTTGTTACTTGTGACAACCAAAACGTTTGTATGAAAGGACTTTTGTTGGTTTAGAAACTATACTTGCAACGAGGATTTATCTGCAAATTTCTAGACCACGCAAAAGTTCTCTCATCAAGAACCACCAGAAGTAGCCATGACAACTTTTAGATAGGTGTGGGTTTGATAAACGATCCATCCTCAAATGGTTAGGAACATATGTGAATCTAGAGAGGCCATTTTCTGGTTGTCCAAATTATAATGTAAGTGCCCTTTGTTAATTTATGTTGCTAGTGTTGTTTCTATTTCAATATATAATTTCTTCTCGATGGTCATATAATGTGATGGCAGAGTTTTGGCAAAAGCTGGTGTGGTCTCTTTATTTGGGCTGACAAAGTTTAGGAGAAAGAAAAAAATAAGTGGTAGAGTAGATCTTGAGTTTGAAATAGATAAATGGAGAACAAAATTTGTTTGAAAGATTGAAAACTGAAGTTATGACTTTGAAATTGGCCTTTTGTTTGTTGATGGTTATTATCTTAGTAATTATTATAACTGTGTTTGTAGTATGAAAGTGGTGAAGTTAATTTTGGCTAACATGGTTTGGAAAATCCTAAATGTAATGGTTATCATCGTTGTACTTGTGAACACATGAATAAAAGTGACTTTGTTCTGGTTTTTCACTGTTGTTAAAATATAACTTCAATTAAGAAGGAAACTAAAATTATGAAATAGTAATAAAACCAAAGTCATGACTAATAACATTCACACCATCAAATGTATTTCCAAACTTGTCTGTATGAACCTAGTACCATAAAAAAATATGCCATATAGAGTATTTAAAAGGTAACCAAAACATAGACATAACAACTTAGACATGAAAGTCAGTAAAACAAAAGGCAAGTCTCTAAAACCAAAAATGACACTACTAACAAACACTTCCATCTATAAGTTCACTTCTTGCACTTTTTTAACTATTTGAATCCCGAAATTGGTAAAAATCACATGAAGTTGCCTAGCCTTGAAGCTATAGTTGTGGATGCACCTAGCATTGGATCAATTGAAGCATTAGTTAGTGGTAGAGTACTTAAAACATGGGACTGTCTTCTTTTAAGGAGAAGCTTTGCTAGCCTTGCCTGTGGCTGCACAATAATTGATGTAACCTATTAAAAGTTATAGAAAAATGTTAATTGAGATATAAAAAGAAAAGAAAAGCAACTTTAGAAGAGCTAGATTAATACCTATTGAGAGTCCTTGTTTTTTGACACAATAGGAATAGTTCTCCAACTCTTATTTTGTGTTAAGTTTCATCCCCATCTCAAGGCATAGTTTCTTAAATTGTGCGTCTTCTCTAAAAATAGAGAATGCTTCATCATCAACAACCTTATCTAGCTCATCCTCTAAGTTAGGAGGTGTCTTTATTTTATCTAAATGCCAAGAATATATCCCACTAAATCATTATGGTATTCATCATGAGAATCACAAACCACAATATTAGGATTAGGGTCTGCAATAGCTCCAAAAAATAACTTATCATCATTAGCCGAATCATCATCCTTAGACACCAAACCATAATCATCTTGACGTATTTCCCTCCTCAATTTACTTAGCTTATCTCTTCGCATATGTTTTTTCTTAAGCTCCTTTCTTTTAGCCATTAATATATTGTTGAAAACCTCCTTATCACTAGAACTTTCTTCAACACCAGGCTTATAAGCACTATCATTTGCACTTTTGTAACTGTCCGAAGAAACAAAATATGATAACACAACTATCTCAAGTTGTTTTCCTTTCTTTCTCATTAGATTTCTTGTCACATACCCTTTATCTAATGATCTTATTATATATCTCTTGTCCATTATTAACCTAATACTCCCTTTCTTCATATATTACTTTGATGCAACTCCCTTATTCTTTACCACTTTCTCATTGGGCATTGGTTTGTTCTTGGAGCTAACTTTGGATTGAGACACTCTGTCGGGTTATGAATTAGGTACAAGTGTTGGTGTAGATTTGGCAATAGGGATTGTATTGGTGGTTAACGTGGGATAAATGCCAGTTTAGAAAATTCTAAAGGATTTTCAACTCAAATGTCGCAAGTATAGCCTAAACCGACAAGTGATCCCCAGTCAAAGTTTGTAAGAATGTCACAACAATCAAATTAATTACCAGGAGTAGAATCCCGGATCGTCTTCCCTAGGACTTGCAATTGAATGCACATCATTAGTTAGAAAAGTTTAGGAGATTTTTAAATTGCTTGCGGAAAAAGTAAATTGGCAAGAAAATAAAGGCAATGAACAAGTAACAATTAAAAGGGGACAACTAGAATTACCAATCAAGGCGCTAACTAACTAACAAGTATGAAATGAAATGATAGCATTACAAAAGCATATAACTAATGAATGTGAACTTAAACTACAAGAACTAAGAGATCAAGGCTAACAAAAGGGATGATTATCAATTAATATAAAAAGCCTTGGCTAGGGGTGAAAATTGGAGTTCCTATCCTCATTATCATTATCAATTGTGATGGCAAGTGTATTTTTCTCTCACTTAATTATCCTCTAACAATTGAAGGAAAGTCAAGTGAGCAAAATTGACTTTAGTCCACAAGTCTTAATCAAATCCTAATGAAAGATTAACTTTAGTGGAATTCAAGTCAATTAGCAATCCTCAATCACTAATCAACATTAAATTTGACAATTCAAGAGTTTTCAATACTCAACCCCAAAGCCAAGAAGGAAAATCTACTTCATTTTCAAAGTAAACATTCTATCAAACACTTGGTGAGCAAGTAAAAAGAGTATCATATAATTGAGAAAATTAAGCACAATTAAGTCTACCCACTACTAATTGGCAATAATCACAACTCAATCAACATATATAGACCATAAAACTTCAATGCATTAATGGAAATTCAAAATTATCAAGATTCATAAACCAACAGAATAAGAGAGAATAGTCAAAAGGTTTGATGAGCGGATATTTTATACGCTTTTTGGCATCATTTTCATATAGTTTTTGTTATGTTTTGTTTAAGTTTTATTATATTTTCATAGGTTTTAGTGCAAAATTTATATTTTTGGATTTTACTTTGAGTTGTTGTGTTTTATGATGATTTCAGGTATTTTCTAGCTGAAATTGAGGAGTTTTGGCAAAGTCTAATTCAGAGATAGAGAAAGGACTGCAGATGTTGTCAAATTCTGACATCCATGCACTCGAAAGAGAATTTCTGGAGCTACAAAAGTCCAAATGGCGCGTTCTTAATGGCTATAAAAATCTAACATCCAGGGCTTTCCAAAAATTTATAATAGTCCATACTTTTCTTTGGAAATAAAGGCCCAAAACTGGCGTTCAACGCCAGCCACCAATCCCATTCCTGGCGTCCAACGCCCAAAAGGGAGCAGCTGGCGTCCAATGCCCAAAAAGGAGTCCAAAGCTGGCGTTTAACGCCTAAGAAGGGTACTAGCTAGTGGAGTGACCCTTAGCTCAGCCCAAACATTCACCAAGTGGGCCCCAGAAGTGGATTTTCGCAGTATCAACCTAGTTTATCTTATTTCTGTAATCCTTAGTTGCTAGACTAGTATATATGGGAGAAGATCACCCTTGTTTAGGATCTTCTTCCCCCACTTTTAGTTTCAAACATTTTGTAAGTTATGAGTCACTAACCTCCTAGGTTAAGGTTAGGAGCTCTGCTAATTTTTATAGATAAATAATATCACTATTCTATTTCAATCTATGCTTGATTCCATTCTAAGATGTATCTTCGTTCTTCATCCTAATGAATTGGGAGTGTAACTTGACTGTTATCCCTATTTCACATGGGTTCTTGTGAGTCCTTGACAGGATAGTACTGAACCACAAGCTTGATTACACATCTCTTAGACGGCTAATCCACGACTTCGTTGGGTACTTGGAGACATCAGTGCAGCCAAGGTACGGGGTGATTAGGGCCTTTGTGGTATAGGCTAGAACCAGGATGCAGCATTCTCTGATCCGGAAGATCTGACCTTGTCTGTGGCATTTTGAGTAGGATCACCAAGGGAATGGACTGCTAGAGCTTCACCCCTGTTCAGATTGGATGACCGCTGACCCGGCATTTGATCTGAAGTAGAGGAGATTAATGACCGCTGACCCGGCATTAATCATTTACAGCCTGCCATGGAATGAATCAATTAGAAATTGGAGTAGATGGTGAGAAAAGTTGATCCAGAAGGAAGAAGCATCTCCGAAGCCTCAACCATTTTCTCATCACTGATTTCACACCTATCTAGTAACGTTTTATTTATTTATCTGTTTTATGCGTTTTTCACAACAACTATCATATTTTCTATCCGCCTGACTAAGATCTACAAGGTAACCGTTGCTTGCACAAACTAACAAGCTCCGTGGGATCGACCCTCACTCACCTGAGGTATTACTTGGACGACCCGGTACACTTGCCGGTCTATTTGTGCGAATACTGCTGAGTCAATTTCGTGCACCAAGTTTTTTGCGCTGTTGCCGGGGATTGTTCAGATTTGACAAACAACCGGATTATCTTGTTGCTTAGATGGGGTACTTTTTACTATTTTGTTTTGTGTCTTTTGTTTTCTTTTCAAAAAATTTTCAAAACTTTATCTTTTCTTTATTCATCTTTGTCTTTTGTGTGAGTCTTTTGTTCTTGTTCTTGTTAAAAGTTCAAAATTTCTTGTTTTCTTTTTCCAAAATTTTTTTTGAAAATTGTGTCCTTTTGGTTGAGTCTAGTGTCAGTTCTTAAGTTTGGTGTCCTTTGTGTGTTCTTTATTTTCTTTGAATTTTCGAGTTTGTTCTTGTGTGTTCTTCTTAGTATTCAAGTTGTTCTTGTTTCTTTTCTTGTTTGATCTTAAAAATTTTAAGTTTGGTGTCTTTTGGTTGTTTTTCTTTAAAATTTCGAAAAAGCTAGTGTCTTTGATCTACAAATTTTAAGTTTGGTGTCTTTTGGTTGTTTTTATCTTTCTTCATTAATTCAAAAAAAAGTTTTAAATTTTGATTTCAAATTTGATCTTTTTAAATCTTTTCAAATCTTTTCTTTTAATTTGATTCTTTCCTATCTTATCTTTCTTTTAAAATTTTAAAATTCAAAATTTTTTCAAATCTTTATCTTATCTTTGGTTTATTTTTGTTTAAATTTCAAATCATGATCTTATCCTATCTTAATTTTAAATTTCAAATTTAAATCTTTTTCAAATCTTCACCATGTCTTATCTTTTCAACTTATTTTTAAATCTCTATCTCATCTTATTTCAATTTCAAAATTTAAAATCAAATCTTTTTCAAATCTTTTCAATTCTTATCTTGTTGACTTTTCCTTTCTAATTTTGAAATTTAAAAATTTTTAAAATCAAATCTTTTTCAAATCTCATATCTTATCTTATTTTCAAATCTTTCTTAATTAGTTACTTGTTTTCTCTTCCGTCTTTTTCAAAACTTCCTAACTAATTCCTCTATCTTCTATTTTCGAAAACTTCTTACCTCTTTCTATTTCTTCTTTTTCAAAATGACCTTTTAATTTTCAAATCTTTTTAGTTAATTAGCTTTTAATTTTCTTCTTGCTTTTCGAATTTAATAAATAAATAAAATAAAAACAAAAAAATATTTTTCCAATTTTTCTTTTTATCTCTTAAAATTCGAATTCTTCTACCCCCTCTATTTGAATTCTTTCTCTCACTCCTCTACCCTAATTCTTCTTTCTTCTTCATATCTCACAGGTAGTTCTCTATACTTTGACATAGAAACTCGCATTCTCTTCCTTTCTTGTTCTTTTTTTTCATGTTTATGAGCAGGAATAGAGATAAAGAACCTCTCTTTGATCCTGATCCTGAACCAGAGAGGACCCTAAGGAAGCGTTTACAACAAGTTAAAGCATAACATTCCGGAAGAGACCTCACAGAACTTTTCAAACAAGAAACTGAAAATACAAACATGGCAGCCGATCAGAATAATGGAGGAGATGCAAGGAAGGTTCTTGGTGACTTCACTGCATCCACTTTTGACTTCTATAGAAGAAGTATCTCCATATCTACCATTAGAGCAAATAACTTTGAAATTAAGCCTTAGTTAGTCTCTCTAATGTAACAGAATTGCAAATTCTATGGACTTTCACTGGAAGATCTACATAAATTCCTATCTGAATTCTTGCAAATCTGTGATACCGTTAAGACCAATAGAGTGGATCCTAAGGTCTATAAGCTTATGCTTTTCCCCTTTGCTGTCAGAGACAAAGCTAGGATATGGTTGGATTTTCAACCTAAGGAAAGCCTAGACACTTGGGAAAAGTTGGTCAATGCTTTCTTGGCCAAGTTTTTTCCACCTCAAAAGATGAGCAAGCTCAGGGTGGAAGTTCAAACCTTCAAACAAAAAGAGGGTGAATCCCTCTATAAAGCTTGGGAAAGATACAAGCAACTGATCAGGAGATGTCCTCCTAACATGCTTCCAGAATGGACTATCCTAGGATTCTTCTATTATGGTCTATCTGAGATGTCCAAAATGTCTTTGGACCATTCTGCTGGTGGATCACTCCACTTGAAGAAAATGCCTACAGAGGCACAGGAACTCATTAAAATGGTTACAAACAACCAATTCATGTATACTTCTGAGAGAAACCCTGTGAACAATGGAGTAGCTTAGAAGAAAAGAGTCTTGGAGGTTGACACTCTGAATGCCATATTGGTTTAGAACAAGATCTTAACCCAATAGGTCAATATGATCTCTTAGTATTTGACTGGAATGCAAGCTGCAGCTAGCAGCAATCAAGAAGCCTTCTGTGGGTGAGATGCTTATGATCCAGATCAACCCATGATGGAAGAGGTGAATCAGATGGGAGAACCTTATGGAAATACCTACAACTCCTCATGGAGAAATCATCCTAACCTTTCATGGAGAGATCAATAGAAGCCTCAGCAAGGCTTCAACAATAATCAAGGTGGAAGAAACCAGAATAGGTTTAATAATAAACCATTCCCTTCTTCTCAGCAAAACATGGAGACTCCTAAAAAGAGCTTCTCTAACTTAGCGACCATAGTCTCTGAACTCTCTAAGACCACTCACAATTTTATAACAAAAACTAGGTCCTCCATCATAAATCTGGAGGTAAAAGTTGGTCAACTGAGCAAGAGAATCCCTGAGACCCCTCCTAACACTCTTCCTAGCAACACTGAAGTAAATCCAAGGGAAGAGTACAAGGCCATCACTATAGAAGCTGAGGCCGAATCTGAAGGGGATACTCTGGCATTGAACGCCATTAAGGAAGCCCTTACTGGGCGTTCAAGGCCCAAAGATGAGCCATCACTGGGAGTTCAACGCACAAAGAGGAGCCATTCTTGGTGTTGAATGCCAGTAAGGAAGTCCTAACTAGGCGTTCAATGCCCAAAGAGGAACCATTCCTACGTTGAACGCCAGTAAGGGAGTCTTTACTGGGCGTTCAACGCCCAAAGTGGCACAAAAGCTGGCGTTGAACGCCAATAATAGGGCAGCTGAGTGTTCAACGCCCATTAAAAACTTCCCCACTGAAGAACTTAAGGCAACTAAGGCTCATGAGGAGACTATAGAACTTCCATTGAATGCCTTGTTGCAAATCAGGGATTATGAGGAACACTCCTCCTCTGATGAGGAAGAGGAAATTAGGGAAGAGAAAGTTGCTCGGTATCTAGGAGTCCTCATAAAGCTAAATGCCAAGTTATTTAGAATAGAGCTATTGGAGGAAGAACCTCAAGTGCTCACCAAGGAACTCAAACCCTTAGCTCAACAGGAACTACCTTAGAAGATGCCGGATCCTAGACGCTTCCTAATTCCTTGCACCATAGGCACCATTACCTTTGATAAGGCTCTGTGTGACCAAAGGTAAAGCATAAACCTTATCCCAATCTCTATAATGGAGAGACTGTGAATCTTTGAGGTGCAAGCTACAAGAATCTCACTAGATATGACAAACAAGTCAATGAAAAAGGCATATGGTCTAGTAAAGGATGTCCTAGTAAAGGTTGAGAACCTTTATATCCCTGCGGACTTTATAATCTTGGATACTGAGGAGGAAGAGGATGAATCCGTCATCCTTGGAAGACCCTTCCAAGCCACTGCCAATGCCATCATTGATGTAGCAAAAGGAGAGCTGATTCTACAGTTATGGGAAGACCACATCTTGTTCAATATGCCTAACCCCAACTCTCCCACTGACAAAATAGAGACAGTTGTGCAACACCTAGTGTTCCAACCCTTTCTCTCAGTGCAAAGCTATACAGAGCCCCCAGACACTAATTCTAAGTTTGGTGTTGGGCAGCCACTATCAAGCACTAAGAATAAAGGTGCTAAGAAGAAGGTACCTAAAGGCTGGAGGGACAAAAAGATCCCCACTGAAGGCCTCTCACCTGGCATAAGAGTTGTCTTCACTAACAACCCAGTCATTCCACACACAAATAATACAATTTCTCAAATCCAAACCTTTCTAAATAACTTTTCAAATAAAGTCTAAGATTTTTATAGAAATTTTGGCAGCACCTCCCCTAAAACTTGGACTTTGCCACCCTTTTCGGGTCCCAACTAAACCATTCCACAATCTTTTTCAATGGTCCAAAACCCAAAATCAGTTCAAAAGCAAGCTAAATCCAATATTCACCTCATTTTCAAATCTCAATAAGGAAACCGTTTCAAGATAAAACTATTATCAACCGATTAAACTCATTTCCAAAACTTTAAAGAAACAGTTATGCAACAAATCCATTTATCAAAACCAAACAATAATCCAATCAAACATATGATCATATTCATCCAGAATAGCCAGACAATACATAAGACTTGTACAATCACTAAAATGTATATTTCTCACATCGATATCCATTTATAACAATTCCAAATTATAAAATTGAGATTTTAGAAAAGCCCCTACCTCGATACGCAAAACCATAACCCAAATGCCCCACAGAGTTCCTTTCGCCTCAACTCGAATCGACGGCAACCAAAACCTCAGCTTTGCTTGCTTTCTCAAAAGCAGAAATAGCTTCAAACACCACAAGCAAACTCGGATTTTAACTCTTAAAACAATTGACATCGTAAATACTTTATTACATGGAACAGAACACTAACGCAGGGCTTTTGAAACAGAAATACTTATTGAACTAGCGAAACCAAACAGCGACGGCTTCTGAACTAGTTTGGAAGCGGCCTTGGCAGCCAGCTCAAGTGGTAGCGGTGACCCGACTCCGGTGACGATGACTGAAACCAACATGCAGTGACAATAAAACTCCCGAAATCTCAAAATAAACGAAATCCAAACTCAAAACCCTTACCGGTAGTGGATCTCGACGGCGTCAGAGGCATTTTCTGGCGACTGCAGCTGGACACGGCGGTGGTGGCAGCTTCTGACAGCAACAGGAGCTCCAGCGGCATCGCAGGTGGCTTACCCCTTTCTCCCGTCACGTCATCTCTCTCTCTCCTCGGGCTTCTCCGGTGACAGTGGCCCGAACGAAAGCGACGACGATGGCTGGAAGCAGCTCCTCTGATGGCGACGGTTGAGGTTCAACGCCGACGGTAGAACGGCGAGGACGAGCTCCTCTAGCTCGCGTGCGGCAGCTGCTCCCTCGAACCCTCCTTCTCGGTGCTGCTGTCTCTCTCTTCACGATCGGCAGCGGCAATGACGATCTTCGACGGTGAGGCGTGGCATGGTGGCGGTGGCATAGTGGCATCGACAGAGCACGGTTCCCCGCGTGCAGCAGCTCGGCGTCTCCTCACTTTATTGGCATCGGTGGTGGTGGCGAGACCTAGTGGCACCGGCGCATCCCCCCTCTCCTGCTCCTCTTTTCTCTCGGTTCTCTCTTCTTCCATGAAGCTGCTGTATGGGTTTGGGGGGAAAGGGGTTTTGGTTGCTGAAGGGGTTGAGCGTAGCAGCTAGGGTTTATTTGGGACAAAAAGGGAAAATTTGATTTAATCAAAATTAGTGTTTGGGTATGGAATTGGAGATTTGGGGGTTTAATTTGAAACTAATTGAATCTCTAAATTTACTTTAATTATATCAAAATACTATTTGGCTTGGAATCAAATACTCTAATTGAAATTATCAGATAATAAGAGTAATTTTCTTTATTAACAAAACTTAAAGTATTTAATTATAAAAATATTATATAAAAATCTTATTATTCTAGAACTACTAATTTTATAATTTAAATAT
>NC_029789.2:45966103-46016800 GCF_000816755.2 Arachis ipaensis | reverse complement strand
TTAAAAGATTAGATAAAATTCTAATTTAAATTTCCAAACATCATTATTATTGAATTTCTAAGACTTTAAATAGTAAATATGAAAATAATCCAAAATTATAGAGTTTGGATAAAAATCTTAATTTATTTCAAATCCAATTAATCAAAACTACCTTTAGTTATCTTCTATAAAATAATTTATAAACTTAAAACTATAAATAAATAGATATATAATTTGAAATTAGTTCATATTAACTTTTCAATAGTTCTGGGTCTTACATTCCACCCACCTTATAAAAATTTTCGTCTTTGAAAATTAAAGTAATACTTAAGGTAATCCATAGTCTTAGCGCTCTATTAAATACCTTTTTGAAAAAGTAACAAATCTGAGCATACACATATATGTAAATGTTCAAATACTGAATAACTGTAAGATTTAAATACAAAGGTAGAGCATGGTGTAAGGCAGAAGATACAAGACATGCATTCACAAAGCAAAGCTATAGCTAATGTGGCAAAAAGCTACCAAGCAGGCTGTTATTTAGACAACGGGTAAAATGTTCGCTCACCGATCTCGTACCTACTTGAAAACTTCAACTTCCAACTCCATCCAGACGCATTTCCACCATTACCAACCTTACTATATCAAACAACTCATCCGAGAGTTCTCGACCCCTCCACTCCCTTCGTACGCCCACTACTGGTCTCAAGTCCAACATGTGCAAAACTCTCTCACGTGAAAACTAAAACTCCACAGCTTCCTGTGATACTAGGCATTAAAAACTCCACCTTTCTACGCTCACGAACAGCATTCTAAAGAAACTAACGTTTCGCTTGCTACGCCTAAGGGTCATACGTGACTCTAAGGCAACCTTTGAATTTATTCAGAAAGATACAAGATTAGAGATAAAGGACAAGTGACAACGGCCTGAAACGAATTCAAGCTGATTCGAGGAGTATGAGGTTTATAGAAAAGAAAATCCAAGGCCAAGGACAAACTCACAAGATTCGAATATGAATGAAACTCTTTCGAATGCATTGCCCATAAGAATCGGAACTTAAGAAAATCATGTTACATTTCAAAAGAGAAAGCATGCAACAACATATTTGTAAAAGAACGACGAAAGCATAGATGTGACCTCACCTTAATACAAACTCAAGTTGAAGGAAATTATGTAAAGTTTGAAAAGTAAGAAGAAAATATTGAGGTGCATCACTAACCCAACGCATGCATAAAATTTGCATATAGTCAAAAGAAAATCGAGTTATATTCATCAAAACAATTTCCTAGTTTAAAAACGGAATAGGAGAGTTTCAAAAGTGGAAATCATAACCAACCTCAATACTCAAAACCTAGTCTTTAGTTATAAAAATTAAATTGTGATTAGAAAAGATTAGTAAGCTGGGAATGGTTATTGTAAAGGAAACAAGTTTTTAGCAGAACAGGGGTCATGCGTACATGCCCCGGTCCTGCATATGGACAGCGATAAAAAGCAATAGCCGCGTACGCAGCACCTCTCCCGCGTACGCGAGATCACTTGGCAGTAGCCAACGCTCGTGTCGCGTGCTCTGCTCCGCATACGCATGCCTTAGAAAAATTTGAAAATTTTCAAAAATTACAAAATCTTAGATTTTCATACCGAACTTCAAACGCGCATAATTTTTTTGTTTTAAAAAATTATTTTTCATCTGTTCTTCAAACGATGTAAACCTCACAGACCCAATTTTTATTTAAAACAAATTTTACAAAATTTGGAGGTCCGAAGGTCAAGCTATGTCTCGTTAGAGATTTTTAAAAATCAAGCGTTTACAAAATTCACAACCCTTTATTTTTCAAAACTCATGATACCAAAGGAAATTTATCAAAATCCATTTTCAAACAAGACGGGCATAAAAGTTGCGACAAAACCAAACTTTATTTAAAAAGAACATTCGAAGTAAAAGTCCCTTATGGGTCAATAAAGAAAACACGTGATGTGTGGCAAATAGATAGGTTTTTAGTTCAATATGGTCCTCAGGGTTTCATATAAAGGAGGACATGCTAAATTTTAAAACAACTTTATCAAAACTTAAAGAATGGCCATGAATGTAATCAAATAAGAGAAGAACTGATTTGAAATTTTTCTTAATAGAGTTCAAAACTTCTTTCAAAAGGTTTGAAACAAAACTCTGTGTATATTATAGAAATAGCACCCTCATAAGGACATCCAGAATACGCTAAAAGGGTTGCCTTCAAGAAAGGAACTCAATTCGAAGGAAAACAAGTAGGATTCTCAAGGCATGAAATAAGGAACAAGTTTTTAACTGATCCGATGAGTTACAAAACTTACAAAGAAGGACAATTCAGTTGATAATGATTCCTTTAAGATTTTCAAGGACCTTTTTGATACATTAAACAGTTTTCAAAGTTACATCAAAGAGTATAGGAGCCAAGGAGAAAAGTTTAGACAAGTAAAAGGAGATACTCCAAAAAATTGTAAATAGACATATGCAGTTTAGATCAGACGAGAATGCATGTAAACAAAAGGATAGGATTGGGAGATAATCAAATTACTTCCCAAGGAAGATATCACAAACAAGAACCTCAAGGCACATCAAGAAAGAACAAGCCATATGACATTCACAGAGTTCGAGACACCAAACCGAAAAACCTCGAGAATTACTATAATAGGATACATGAAAATAAAATCGTTACAGTGATTAATAACTGTCTTATGCATCTTTTCAAAACCAAAGATTTAATATTAAAATTCTGAAATCCTTTCTGGAAGAGAAAACTATTAATTCTTCAAAACTCAGAAAAGCCTTTCGAAAAGTCTCTCCTATAAAGTATGAATGACCAAGCTGTTCCAAACATAGGTTCATTAAGTCTATGCTGAACCAATTCAGTTTTTCATACTTTTCTAAGCCAAAAACACAAACCAAACATGACCTTCGGCCCATCTCATAATCAGTCACGGCCCTAGGCCCAAACAATTTAATCCACAACCAATCCCTCACAATCCAACAGAGATTCAGTCGCAAACACAAGTAGGAAAGCTCAAGCACAAACAAGCAGTTACATCAAGTAGAACAATTAATAGTTAAACATAGTTAATCATATAGGCAAACCAAGTACAATATGCACACCCAAATAATGTCACATAGATGCATATGATGAATGCCTGTCCTAGTGGCTGATGAGTCTCATCTGTCGATTACAAAGCCAACTCGACAAGTCCTGGTAGCTAACCATTGGACTGTCCCTTTCTCGCGCATCCCCAACTCGAGTTATCCACAATCATAATTATCAATACATATACAACACCCACACTGGTGTTTATCCACGGGGCGAGCTCATCCAGAACTTTCACAGTGTCCGGCCACACTTACGACATAGGATCAGCAGAGTATTGAGTCTCAACCTAGAGCACGTGGTGGCTAGCCACTGCTTTCACCCAGGAAAACTCGTATCTCAGATAGTTGGAAGTGCAACAGTCACTTTATCAAGTCAATTCTCATTCATATTCATCCTCAGCCATCCGGCTCATAACATATTCCACAATCAGCCATATACAGCCATCCAGCTCATAACATGTTCTACAATCAGCCATAATTCATTATCATATACAGCCATCCGGCTCATAACATAACAGCACTACCACCATCCAACATCATCAAACATATAATCATCATTCAAGCTATAAATCACTTTTTCTCAAATCACTTTACTTTGAAATCGAAATCAATTCTTTCTAGCCTTAACTTTAAAAAACCACATTTCTCAAATCACTTCTAGCTTATAAGCCAACTTTCTCAAAAGAAATTTCCTCTTTCAAACAAGCCATATTTCCGCAACATCCTTCTAAAACTTCCAAACAATTCAGCAACTAGGCCAAATTAAAAATCTCTTCTAAAAGATTCAAAAATCAGTCATCCTAAAACAGAATTTGGTAATAGAAATTTCTCATCAGAGTCTCAAGAGTTTAGGGGATTTCGGGCCCCGTTTTGACCCAATTTTTGGCCTGAAAAAGTAGACTAGAGCTAGAGGACATGCAGAAACCAAGAACAACATTCATTCTACACAGTTTTAGTTTTTAGATCTAGTTTTACTCCTCCTCTAGGTTTTCTCTCTACACATTCATAGTTCTTAGGATTTTAATTTCTATTGTTCTTTGCATTGGGATATTGAGAAGAGTTATTACCTCATCAAGACTTCGTCATTCTAGTTCGTTTTCTTTACTTGGCTTTACTCTTCCATGTCCTTTAATTTACTCAATTTTACTATTGGATTATTTTAGAATTTATTAATACAAGAGTTACTTTTATTTTTAATTGATTCCTTTGAGTTTTATTTATCATGTCTTTCTTTAATTCTCTTTTCTATGTTATGAATTCCACGTTCAAAATGAGCGAGTAGTTCCCTAACTTGATGGGGAGTTGATTGAAAGGAACTCTTGAGTTGGAATGCTCAAAGGAGAAATTGTAATTGGGTCTATTGTTGGATTGCTCTCTAGTCACTAACGCCAGTCCTTCCATGTAAGCGGATTGGGACTTGTGAATAGAAACAACATTCCAACTTGTTTGACTTTCCCTTACCTAGTAAGGGATAACTAAACAGAACAACCTTCAATTATCAATTAATCTTGAGAGTACTGCAACAAGAATAGGGCTTCTAACTAATCTACTCCCAGTCAAGGCTTTTATTTAAATTACTTAATTTTTCCAATTTAATTTCCTGTTTATTCAACTCAACTTCTTTTTGAAAACATCTGATTAATAAAATAGCACACCTTTCTGCAACTCGTTGGGAGACGACCTGGGATTCATACTACCAGTATTTTAATTTTAATTTTTGTGACAACCCTTCTAAATTGATAAGCGGATTTCTGGTTGGTTAAGAACTATACTTGCAACGCATATTTTATAACAATTCTTGACTCGCCAATTTCCGCCACGTCAGTGTACATTTACTAATTCGTTTGAAGCTATTTCCTTAGCTTATTATTAGGTTCCGGTCTTTGTGAGATACTTCATACACTATATATATAAATGTTGCAGCATCTAATTTTTTGTTAACTACTATCTCCAATTTTCTTTTAAAAATTAAAGGGTTAGAAATTTTTTTATTAGCTTTTTCTTATTTCTTGTTTGTCACTTTTCCAATTTTCAAACAAACTAAATTGAATCATTGACCCACAAAGACACCACTATGAGGGTTTGTCGCGTCATTCTCACTCTTAAAAACTTTAATTTGCCAAAAACACTAAATTATATGCAGATAAATAACAGGTAATACTACTTAGTTTAATATCTGAATTCAAGTGTGTAGGCGACATTACTTTCTTTCAAAAAGTGATATTTTTTTAATTAATGCACAAAGTAAAATCAATATTTGTTTTTGTCTGATAATTCTTGGTATACTGTGTTGTACCTTTTGCTCTTCTCATAGATAATTCCTATGTTTATGTATGGTGTATTTTTCAGGTAATTGATGTATTAGTTAGCCTCTTCTGTTGTTTTATTACATATCCAGAGAAGCTGTGGGATGGTGGTTGGCTTCTATGCCAGTTGCTTCCTTACAGATAGTCAGAGTTCAACAGCAACCACCTTAAGATGGTGTTTTGCTCTTAATAGGTACATTAGTGTTTTGCTCTTAATACGCCAGTTGCTCTTTATAGATTTGGGTTCCATGTTTCTTATTTATTTGTTTCTTTATTTACTTATTTGAAGTTTGAAATTGGATTGCAAGACAAGGAGAATGTTTGAGGAAAAGGGGCGTTACAGGTTACAGGCAGGAGAGACAGAGCCAAGCCTCTGCCATTCAAGATGGATTCTAGCGGTCCATGGGACCTTGCCAGAGCTAATGAAGGGAACCCAAGAGTCAGATCCAAGTTTATTGCACCATGTTATTATATGAACAAGTAAGGTACTTACTCTCTTTCTTGCTTTTAAATTCAATTTTGACTATATAAAAGATTATTAACTGGTTCAAAGTAAGAGACTTAATATAATTTCATGACTATGATAGGTTTCTAAAATGGAAGTAAGAAATTATTACGTTTCTGCTGTGTTAACCCATTGATCAAATTTAAATATTTTTCAAGGTTCAAGCATGCAATGTATGTTTATCCATTTATTTTTATTATCTCTCATCAACAATAGTAAGAAAGCAATATTTGAATTTGAAATCAATATCTACAATTTCATCCGGCCAGTAATTCATTTATTCATGATACTATATTACTATATTCCTAGCTAGTATAGGTTTAGTGTTCACTTGATTGCAGGGCTTGTTAAGTTATTAATTAATCATACTTGTTCACTTGATTTCACTCCTTCTCTGTTTGTTGTAAGTTCTAACATAACCTTTTTAATAAATTGAGATTATAATATATATTTTCTAAAATAATTAAGCGAATGAATCTAGTCTTCAACCGTGAACACAAATAGTTAATTAGTTGTTGCTTGTATGATAAATGTAGTACTCATGAAGCTACTTAATTTTAAGGATAATTTTAAGTTTTCTTCTCTCTAACATTCTTCTCTCCAAATTTTTTTGCTTTATTCTAATTATTTGAATGTGTTCTTGTTTGATAGTTGACTGAACAAAAATTGACGAGAAAGAAGGTATAAGCTTTTCTTGTTTGAGGTTACATGCTAGTTTGAGGTTACTTGCTAAGATTAAAGCCTCGCTATCTTTCACTTAAAATTTCTGAAGGTTTTGATAAATTTTACCACCAATAGAAGCAGGAGGCTAATGTGATTCAATTTTAATTTAGAATAGAAGCTTCTCTATTCAATTAAGTTACTCAACTTCCCTTGAAATTTGATTATGCAAGGTCCATGCCTAAGCAAAGTGGGCATTACTGTTTCTTTTATCTAGTGATGGCACTACTATTTCTTTTATCTCTTTTCCATTCTTATCTTTTCGGTGGGTTTGGTATGAATGTGAATATGATCTTTGCTTCTTTTTTTTTCTCTCTTGGTTCTTCAGGAATCCGACAATATCAGAGGGTGAAAACCAACGAGAGGTACTCTACAGTTCTAATCTGATCAAGGCACTCAAACACTTCTAAAACTCTGCAGATTTGTGTTAGTTCTATTTTTCTTGAAGGTGAGGATATAAATATGAGCATTTCACATGCTGCTGATTCTATTAGTTTGAAAAAGATACCAAGATATGAAGTTAAAATTATTGACGAGGATGACTGGATGAAAGGAGCTCAGGTTAGTTTGCTTCTTTTCTAGATCAATATCATGAAGTTGTTCTTGTGTTGCTTTAGAAGATTGATCTAATATCTACGCAACTTCCTTGCTATTGAAGTTCTGCATTATTATGCTATATTCACATTTCTTCAGCCATCTAGTCTCTGTTCTATGATATTTGGCAAAGTTTTTCATGAGAAAAATGTCTTGGTATGCCTTTCACTCGAAGGCAGAGTAGCTGAAATTTTTGGGTGTATCTTCTAGTGTCTCTGTTCAAATCAATTTTGGAAGGGCATGAGTGAAAATCAGACAGGTTCATCTTTTATGAACTAGAAATCGAGTCAATGAGGCAATGATGCTCTTTATGAAATCGAGTTAGTCCTGTGTTCTAGCTGTTAAATACTAACTGCTAATTGTTTGGTTTCTGTTTAATAGCTATTAAATTTACTGCATTCTTTACTTAGCATTCTTATTCGGGGAATGATCACTTATTCATATTATGAAAAACTGTCAGTGCGAGAATGCCTTTGGTGTATAGTAGAGTTCATTTTCATTCTTACTTTGTTTCCCTGAACATCTCTGTGTGGAAAGATAAATATTATAACCATCTCTATCATATTCACATATTTTAACTGTCTTTTTTTGGTTAATTAACAGAACATATGTCAGATATGAATTTTCAGAGACATTTTGATATGACATGTTCTGTACTTATTGGGCCTTATATAGGGTTTAGGGTTTAATTATTAAGTTAGTAAAAGAGCATATTATTGATGTAATAGAATCAGTTGAGAAATTAATCAAATGAGAGTGAAGGAAAGCAATTCTAGACCTTCTGCAGTTTCATATTCACCAATAATAGACCTTTTGCAGTTTGGTGCTGCCTTTGCCATTGGAGTCGATATAGATTCACAAGCAATTGCATCAGCATCTGAAAATGATACTCTGAATAACATCAGACCAGACAAGCTGCAACTGCACTTGATTGCAAGCCAAATTTCTTCATCCTGCAGGGATGACTGGCCATCTAGAGTTGTCGAGGGAGAAAATGCTTTCGAGATAGACACAGTCACTCACAAGGATAAATATGATGTGGTCATCGCAAACATACTTTTAAATCCTCTGTTAAATCTTGCTGATCAAATTATCTTTTCTGTAAAGCCTGGAGCAATTATTGGTCTCTCTGGAATCTTAAGTGAACAAGTAGTTTAAATGTTCAATTAATTCTCATTATCAATTTTCTTTATTCAGAATGCAACTATCTCTTTGCTGCCAAATGCAGATTCTTGTTGGTGGAACTGCTTCGAATCACATTCTCCTCCTAAATTCATCTTCTATGTTCCTTATGCAGGTCCAGAACTTATTACAAAAATATTCACTATTCTTAGAAGGCATAGAAGTGTCGAAAATGGATGACTGGGCATGTGTGAGTGGCAGAAAAAGAAAGAATATAGATATCTGCTGATTCGTTGCTGTAGATACTTGGTCTAGGGGTTTAACTTTTCTCATCCAATCATTCTTTGCCATTTTAATGCCACCCAGAATGTTTTACAAGAAGCAACATGTTGATGATATACTAGGAATTATAGTTGATGATCAATACATTTTGTTTGTGTTTTGAATTATATATATTGACTTGCTTGTTTATAGTACTTTTCTTTTAGTTTGATAATACGATGAATTTGTTTATTTTTTGAAATATTATAAATATTTGAATACAAATTAGATAAAAATTTGTATTAAATTTATATTTATTTTGTATGAAAATAAGTTTATTTTGTAATTAGAAAAAAAAATTTACCTTACAGACGGATTTACAGACGAATTTTCTGTCTGTAATCAGAGTGTGAGATGATTTTCCAAAGTTCAAATTACAGACGAAAAATCTGTCAGAAAATCCATCTGTAATTACAGACGGAAAATCCGTCGGAAAATCCGTCTGTAATTACAGACAGAAAATCTGTCGGAAAGTTCGTCGGCTTTGGAAAATGGATGGAGAATTTACAGAGGGAAAATCCGTCGGTAACTGGTAAAAATTCGTCTGTAATTTTCTGACGGAAAAAAAATCCGTCGGTAAATAATTTCCGACGGGACTTTTACAGAGGGACAAAATCCGTCGGTAATTTCGTCGATAACCAAAAATTCGTCTGTAATAAGGACTAAATCTGTCTGTAAATCTGTCTGTAATAACTAGTTTTCTAGTAGTGATTAAAGATAATTAAAGCAAGTTTCAATTAATTGAATTTGAAATAAAATAAGATTATTATCCAATTTTACAATGATTAAATTATTTTCTATATTTAAATTATAAAGTTGGTAGTTATAAAATAATAAGAATTTTATATGATTTGGACTAAATAATTAATATTTTAAAATATTAATACTGCTATTTTGGAAAAATAAAGAATTTAATTATATTATTTCTAACTATCGGATTTGAAGATTTTAGTGAAAATAATTGTGAAATTGATGAACAAATAGTATTTTTATACATTATTATTGTTGGATTAAAATTTATTTCTAATTACTACATTATCCCTACTTTTATTTGAAATTACAAAACCCTTAAACCTAATTTTACCAAAACCCTAATTCCCAAATTGGGAAAACCCCAACCCTGAAACCCTCACCCAGTTACCCGTTTCCCCCCAATGCCCAGTAGCAAGCAACACACCTAACAACACAGCAGCAGTAGCTGCAAAGTAAAAGAAAGAAAGGGAGAAGGGGGAAATAAGGAAGGGAGATCCGGAGGGAGGAAGGGCGTCGCCACCACGCTTCGCCGCCGCGCCACCGTGCCCTGCCATCGAATCCATCCCGCTGCTGCCACCAACGCCGATGAAGAGGGATGGCCGCGAGTGAGAGGGTCGCGGGCTTGTAGCCGTCGTCCTTGTCACCGAGAAAGAAGGACGCCATCGGCGCCGTTCAGGGTAGAGGGAAGAGAGAGGAAGAACGAGCGTGAGAGAGCTCAGCCGCGGTAAGAGGAGGCGCGGATCTGACCCGTCACCGCCGATCCGTCCGTCCCGACCTGTCACCGTCGCAAGGAAGACCAGAAATGGAGAGAGAGTCGTGCGAGGAGGAAAAGTCATCGTCGCCGTTTGTTCTCCCCGCTGCCAGACGGCGTCGCCGTTCGCGAGAGGGAGAAAGACGCGCTGCGAGGGAGCTGCCACCGTGGAGTGTGTCACCGTTGAGGAGCCGTCGCTGTCAGATCTGCCGCTGCCTAAGCTTATGGTCGTGCCTCTGCTACTGGAGCTCCAAGCCTCTGCTACGGCCGCCAGAAACCGCCATTGAAGCCGGTGTCGTTTGGTAAGAGCTAACCCGTCTTCAGCTTCCTTATTCGTTAAAGTTCACCTTTACCATGAGAGTTGTGCTGAGGCTGTCTGTGCTACGAGTTATCGCGAGTTGTCGCCGCCGGAACCACACTGGAGCTACTGCCATTCAGTTCAGCCGTTCTTTCTTCGTTTTGGTAAGCGTTTTCGTTTTGAAAGCCCTTTAGTTACTGTTCTATTATCTCACGCTAAGGTTTGTAGTGCAAATTGCTATAAGATTGAGTCTCAGTTATTATATGTTACGATTAGAGTTGTGGTGGTTACTGCGAAAGTGGCTTGGAGCTGAGGTTGCGGTTGTCGGTGTTTTCGGGTTGAGAGAGAAGGTTCCTGTGATGCGTTTGGGTTATAGTTTTGCGTATTAAGGTAGGGGCTTTTCTAAAAGCTATTTTATATCTGGAATTTTTATAAATGGATACTGGTGTGAGAATTATATACTTTTAGTGATTGTACCAGTCTTATGTATTATTTGGCTACTTTGGATGAATATGATTATATGTTTTGATTTGATTATTGTTTGGTTTTGATAAATGAATTGTTGCTGAACTGTTCTTTAAAGTTTTGGAAATGAGTTTAATCGGTTGATAATGATTTGATTTTGAAATAGTTTCCTTGAGATATGAAAATGAGGTGACTATTGGATTTAGCTTGCTTTTGAACTGATTTTGGATTTAGACCGTTGAAAAGGATTGTGGAATGGTTTAGTTAGGACCCGAACTGGGTGGTAAAGTCCAAGTTTTTGGGGAGGTGCTGCCGAAATTTCTATAAAAATCCTAGACTTTGTTTGAAAAGTTATTTAGAAAGGTTTGAAAAATTGTATTATTTGATTTATTAAGAAAATATTTATGTTTTCGAGCTTAATTTATTTAAGTAAACTATATGTCTTGAGTTCAATTTATTTAGAAATGAATTATTTTACCATTTGAATCACTGAAGGAAAGTATTATGTTCTAATATTGATTTTTCATATAAAAAGGACTTTTGCTTTTGGTTAGACTTAAAGATTTCGTTCAGAGGAGCTTTTAGTTATTTTAAAAGAAATTGGACTTTGATTGAATAATTGCGTTTGTGACATTTTGGAAGAAGTCAGAGAATTAGTTTTAAGGAGGAACCTAAAAGTGGTTTTAATTTAAATGAATCGGTTCCGTTTCAAGTGAATTGACTTTGGATTGGGTTGGGACTTGTGACTTTATATGATCCGGTTTTATAATAAACTCTGTTTTTATTTGCTTAAACCAAGGATCTATGATTTTAAGAATTTCAATGAATTTTTAAGAAATTGAGATAGGTTGTCCTTCCCTAAAGACTTGAGACTCTGCCGAGGAACTTTTGTTATAAAATCCCGTTGTTGAATGGATGATTTTGAATATTTCGAAAGAGATCTTTAATTTGCCATGGTTTTGGAAGTTTTGGAAAGAGGATATCGAGGGTGGCTTTTTTTTAAAAAGGGAACCTACTTTGAGTAAAAGTGGCTTATGAGCCTGAGATGATTGAGGAATGGGAACTTTAAAGCCAAGGCTGAATAGAATTGATTTTTGATTTCAAAGTGAAGTGAATTGAGAAAAAGTGATTTATGGCTTGAATGATGATTTTATGAATTTGGTGATTTTGGATGGTGGAAGTGCTATTTTGTTATGAGCCGGAATGGCTGTGTATAATAATGAATTATGGCTGATTGCGGAATATGTTATGAGCCGGATGGCTGAGATGAATGTTGATTTATGGATAAAAATAAATGCATAAATGCTGAGTTATTGATATTGTGATTGTTGCACTTCCAATTATCTGAGATACAAGTTTTCCTAGGTAGAAGCAGTGGCTAGCCACCATGTACTCTAGGTTGAGACTCGATACTCTGCTGACCCTATGTCGTAAGTGTGGCCGGACACTGTGAAAGTTCCGAATGAGCTCGCCCTCGTGAATATACACCAGTGAGGGTGTTGGATGTAAATTATGATTATGATTGTGAATAACTCGAGTTGGGGATGCACGACAGAGGGACAGTCCAATGGTTAGCTACCAGGACTTGTCGGGTTGGCTTTATAACCGACAGATGATATCATCAGCCACTAGGACAGGCATTCATCATATGCATCTATGTGACATTGTTTGGGTGTGCATAATGTACTTGGTTTGCCTTTGTGATTACTTGTGTTTATCTGCTAATTATTCTACTTGCAGTAACTATTTGTTTGTGCCTGAACTTTTCTATTTGTGTTTGCGATTGAGACTCTATTGGACTGTGGTGATTGGTTGTTGTTTGGGTTGTTTGGGCCTAGAGCCGTGGTTGGTCATGAGGTTGGCCGAATGCCATGTTTGGTTGATGTTTCTAGTCTGGAAAAGTATGAAAAACTAACCTAGTTCAGCATAGATGAACTTTTTGAAAGGCTTTTGAATTTATAAGAAATGAACAGTTTCCTCTTTCAGAAAAGATTTCAGATACCTTTTTTTATAGTAGACTTTTGTTTTTGAAAAGATACATAAGGCGGTTATTAATCACTGTAATGATTTTATCTCGCGTATCCTATTATAGTAATTCTGCAACCCTGTAGTGAGAACCCTTTCGAGGATGATGTTCTCACTCCCCTACAGGTCTTTTCTCTTTTCAGGTTACGGACGACGAAGTTCGGAAGAGATTATTTCTTTTCTGTTAGACGATAATTCTGTATTGCTTTAGTATTTATGTTTCCCTCGCCTTTATATATATATATGTATTTGTGAATTTTGTAAGTTGTATTGTATGTATGGATGTATGTTATCTAACAAAAAGTATTCTTGGGGTGGTTATATGGTTTAAGGTTCTAAACAGGCTCATATTTTAGTATTAAATATTATACAAGTTGTCGTAATACCCGAGCTATCAGAGCGGCGCAGCTGGAAGTGTAACATTTTGATAGTTAGGGTGTTACATTATGGTATCAGAGCGGTCTTTCCTGTAGAGCCTGAGGAATGGACCGACTATGCTTCAATTGCATACTCTGCGCGTTTGTCATGTATTAGGTCTTGTCGGATGACGAGAATTAGAGCTTTATGCACATGACGGTCTATTGATTAACGCTATTAGTCTTGCATTGCATACTTGTTGGTATTAAGTTTGGCCGGCTTAATACTAGTGAATCATGTATATGAAAGCACTAATGGGTTATCATAGATGATATACAAGTTTTGGGTAAAGCGAATCGCGGGTTTTGGAAACGTTAGAGACTATTTCTCGAGGTTACTCAGTATGTGTCTTGAAATTCTGATGCAGTCAACTTGTTCCTTCCTAGCCTATCTTAAAGTCCTTGTTGCCCTTCCCTTTTGGAAAGTAGTTTGGATTTCCAACCGTATTTCTCTATTCATATGCATTCTTGTTTGATCCTAATCGTATATGCCTGTTTGAGATCCTTAGTGTGTCTGTCTTTCTCTGTTTAAACCCTTCTTTTCTATTCATGTATTTTTTCTATATGATTTTGATCTTGTTTTGATGTCGCATGCCTTTTTAAGTTCTTATTCCGGGTCTCTTTTTAAAGAAATTATGATTCATAATTTTCTCTTATTCGGCTATGTTTACAATCAATTTTTGAATTTTTATAAAGTCGTTTTTGATTCAATATACACTCATCTACATAAAACTTTGAAAATTTCTTATGCAATTTTAAAACTATTTATTTCTAATACCTCACTTATTCTTCTACTGGTTTAAGGAATTATACTTACTCTAAATACAATTTGATTTTTCAAATAACCTTACTAAAGTTCTTATGCATATCTTTATTTGATTATGCGCTTAGGTATTTTTCAAAATTTTAGAAAGAAAAGATTTTCGCCTTTATTCCGGTTGATCTTTGTTTGACAAGTTTTGCTTAATTCATTTTTAATTGAATTTAATTTAGCATGATACATTGCTTATGCAATTGTTGTTCTTTTGAAAATAGTGGGCTCATATATTTCCTTTCTAGCATGGACTAATTCCTTAAGTCTTTGTTTCTATGGATGTCATACTTGACCTTGTTTTTAACTAATCTTTTACATCTTGTGAACATTATCATTGATCTTGGTTTTTCCTCTCTTGTGAATATCCTTCTTATGTGAGTCAGCTTGATTCGTTTCAAATTAGTGCATCATTTATCCTCTCATTGTCTCTACCAGAGTTCTTAGTCAAATATTTATTCTTGAAAAATTACTAGCAATTGAGTTGTCTTTTCCTATGACGTTTGGTATTCTTTTGGAGCAATTGAAAGCTTGTTTGATGTCTCATGCCTAGTGGACCTTGTTTGAACTCCCTTGATTTAAGATCCTTTCTTGTATGGTTTGACTCCTTTTTAAGTACATCCTAAACTTCTTGAATGTCCTTCTGAGATGGTGATTTCAAGTATACTTTTAGAGTCTTGTTTGAACTTTTTAAAGAAGTTTTGAATTCTCTTTGAAGGAAATTCCAAACTAAATTTTTTCTGTTGCTTGATTGTAATTGAAACCATTCTTCAAATTTTGACAAAGATATTTTGAAGTTGGCATGCACCATTTTAAATGAAGTTTTGGAAAGCTTCCATATTTATCGGAAATCTGTCTGTTTGCAACGCACCACTTATTTCCTTTACTAACTTATAAACAAATTTTTACCTCGGATTTTCTTTTCTAAATATAGTTTAATTTCTTCTTCCGTCTTTTCAATAATTTTATACACGCTTTTTTGAATATGAACTTTGAGAATTCTTGAACCAGCATTTGGTTTTCTTCCAAGTTTTATGATTACTTTTGGTTAGGCTGTGCACCTAACTATCTAAAATATTTGGGGAAATATTTTTGTTCTTAGCCAAATTGGTGTTCATTTGGTTTTAAATCTCTACCTAATCTATCTCAACATGAAACTATATTAAAGGATGCCACATTTATACTTTTGATATCCTTTTTCAAAGTGTTTGTTGTGCACCCTTTCCTTTGAAAACGTGAAATAGTTTTTGAAAGGTTTTTCACTTTTCATGAGCAATGCATTCGAAAGAGTTTCATCCATACTCGACTCTTGTAAGTTTGTCTTTGGCCTTGGATTTTCTTTTGTATAAACCTCATACTTCTTCGACTCAGTTTGAATTTATTTCAAACTAATGCGCTGATTTTTCTTCTTATTGATCCTATTTAATTTCTTTGATCCAAGGGTTATCTTTGGAGTTGTCAGTTGATTTATTTCTAGCAAACTTCATTGCTTAAGCATCTTTGTTTACCTGGAATTGTATACATTCTTTCAAATCTCTGGGTATTATCTTTGACATTGGTCTCTCCCTTCTAAAATCCTGTATCCTCTGAGTAGACTCGAGAATTATTTTGATGTCACGTATGACCTGTAGACGTAGTAATGTGATGCGTTAGTTCTTTAAGACGTGATATGTATATATGGAAGGTGAAGCGGTAGGTGTGTAACGTTATGAGGAGTTGTGGTAGTTTTGTTCCTTGTGAAAGAGTTTGCGGGTGTTAGACTTGTGGCCGGTTGTGGGGTTGTTACGTGATTGATGGAGTTAGAAAGTTGAAGCTTTGAGGTTGATATGAGATTAGTGTGTGGATGTTAAACATGTCATTTTAACCCCATCCTGTTTTATAGCCTTCGATGCCTTGCTTTACTATCACATGTTTGAACCATGTCATCTTTTGCATTGAGTCTATCTTGTAACATTTGCTTTGCAATCGCACTCCTACCTTTGTATCTTTATGCATACGACGATCCAAGTATTTGAAAACCGTATATATGTTTATATGTTGAGATATTTTTCCTTCTTCCTTAAATGTGTTCAAGAGTGAACTATTATGAAATTTCTTTCGTTCTGTATCAATTTTTGAGGAGGAAAATTTTTATAAGGTGGGTAGAATGTAAGACCCAGAACTTTTGAAAAAGGGCTATCATGAGCTAATTTCAAATTCAATATTTTTGTAGCTTTAATTTCATAAATTTCTTTATTAAAGATAATTAAAGCAAGTTTCGATTAATTGAATTTGAAATAAATTAAGATTATTATCCAATTTTACAATTATTGAATTATTTTCTATAATTAAATTATAAAGTTGGTAGTTATGACATAATAAGAATTTTATATGATTCGGACTAAATAATTAATATTTTAAAATATTAATACTGCTGTTTTGGGAAAATAAAGAATTTAATTATATTATTTCTAATTATCAGATTTGAACATTTTATTGAAAATAATTTCTGAAATTGATGAACAAATAGTATTTTTATACATTATCATTGTTTGATTAAAATTTATTTTTAATTACTACATTATCCCTACTTTTATTTGAAATTATAAAACTACCCTTAAACCTAATTTTACAAAAACTTTAATTCCCAAATTGGGAAAACCCTAACCCTGACACCCTCACCTAGTTACTCGTTTCCCCCCAATGCCCAGCAACAAGCAACAAACCTAACAACACAGCAGCAGTAGCTGCAAAGTAAAAGAAAGAAAGGGAGAAGGGGGAAACAGGGAAGGGAGATCCGAAGTGAGGAAGGGCGTCGCCACCACGCCTCGCCGTCGCGCCACCATGCCCTGCCATCGAATCCATCCCGCTGCTGCCACCAATGCCAACGAAGAGGGATGGCTCGTGAGTGAGAGGGTCACGGGCTTATAGCCGTCGTCCTTGTCGCCGAGAAAGAAGGGCGCCATCGGCACTGTTCAGGGTAGAGGGAAGAGAGAGGAAGAACGAGCGTGAGAGAGCTCAGCCGCGGGAAGAGGAGGCGCGGGTCTGACCCATCACCGCCGATCTGTCCTTCCCGACCCATCACCGTCGCGAGGTAGACCAGAAATGGAGAGAGAGTCGTGCGAGGAGGAGAAGTCCCCGTCGCCGTTCGTCCTCCCCGCTGTCAGACGCCATCGCCATTCGCGAGAGGGAGAGAGACGCGCCGCAAGGGAGCTGCCACCATGGAGTGTGTCGCCGTTGAGGAGCCGTCGCCACCAGATCCGCCGCTGCCTAAGCTTATGGCCGAGCCTCTGCCGCTGGAGCTCCACGCTGTTGCTGCGGCCGCCGGAAACCACCACTGAAGCCGATGTCGTTTGGTAATCGCTAACCCGTCTTTAGCTTCCTTATTCATTAAAGTTCACCTTTTTGGAAATAATTATTTATCATGGATATAGATGCTGAAATCCATCTTGATTCAATGGATCTTGGAGATACCATTGATGCTGAAAATAATACATCCCAGAAGGATAAAGCCAAAGCCATATTTTTCCTTCGTCGTCATCTCGACGTATGATTGAAAAATGAATATCCCACATTAAAAGATCCTGCAGATCTGTGGAAAGACCTTGAAAAAAGGTACAATCATCAAAAGACGGTGATACTTCCTCAAGCCCAATATGTTAGAGAAAACTTTTTCGACCTTCCATGCCTCGAATGTGCTATTGCAGTAGCAGTATCGAGAAAAAGGATTTAAAAATTTTTTTGAGCTAATTTCTTACTTTCTTGTTGCTGAACGCAACAATAAGTTGCTCCTAAGAAATCATGAAGTGCGCCCAACTAGCGCCGCCCCATTTCCTGAAGCAAATGTAGCAAATTATAACCCCAGAAGAGGTAAATAGCAAGATTTTGATAACAAGAAAAATTATGGAAGGAAAAGAAATTATGTTCACAAGAAAAGATCTCTCCAGAAGTGGGATAAAGAAAGAAACAATGGGCAAAAATATATCAATTGAGGATAAATGCTTCCGTTATGGTGGAAAGGGCCATTGGTCACGTACCTGTCGTACCCCAAGGCACCTAGTTGATCTTTATCAAGCATCCTTGAAAAAGGATGACAAAGGAAATGAAACAAATTTTGTTTCAAATGATGAAAATTCCACCACTCATTATGATGTATCTAATTTCTTTAAGGATTCTGAAGAAAATATTGGCTATTTGATCAATGATGGAATAGTTTGATATATGTATGTATTTGTTAAGTATTCATATGAATAATTTTACTGTGCATGTACTTCTACTCATTTTATTATTATCATTTGTCTTTGAAGAAAAATGGCAAGGACATATTTTGAAGATATTTGCCTTACGGATAGTGCAAGTTCGCACACTATTCTTAAAAGTGATATATATTTTACCCATCTTGTGTGGTGCACGAAATCACAATCACACCTTTGCAATTCCGCACAACTAACCAGCAAGTGCACTGGGTCGTCCAAGTAATACCTTACGTGAGTAAGGGTCGATCCCACGGAGATTGTCAGTTTGAAGCAATCTATGGTTATCTTGTAACTCTTAGTTAGGATATCAATAATTCTTAGATTTAATTGTAAAAAGTAAAGAACATGAAATAAATACTGGTTATGCAGTAGTGGAGAACAGGTTGAGGTTTTGGAGATGCTCTGTCTTCTGAATTTCTGCTTTCCTACTGTCTTCTTCTTCATACACGCAAGGTTCCTTCCATGGCAAGCTGTATGTTGGTGGATCACCGTTGTCAATGGCTACCATCCGTCCTCTCAGTGAAAATGGTCCAAATGCGCTGTCACCACACGGCTAATCATCTGTCGGTTCTCACTCATGCTGGAATAGGATCCATTGATCCTTTTGCGTCTGTCACTACGCCCAGCACTTGTGAGTTTGAAGCTCGTCACAGTCATCCTATCCCAAATCCTACTTAGAATACCACATACAAGGTTTAGACATTCCGGATCTCAAGAATGCTGCCAATTGATTCTAGCTTATACCACGAAGACTCTGATCTGAACCAAGAGGCTAAGAGATAAGCACTCAGTCTAAGGTATAACGGAGGTGGTTGTCAGGCACGCGTTCATAGGTTGAGAATGGTGATGAGTGTCACAGATCATCACATTCATCAAGTTGAAGTACGAGTGAATATCTTAGAATGGAAGCAAGCGTGATTAAATGGAAAACAGTAGTAATTGCATTAATTCGTCAAAACACAGCAGAGCTCCTCACTCCCAACCATGGGGTTTAGAGACTCATGCCGTAGAAGATATAATATGAACTGTGTAGAGTGTCATGAGGTCCCAGATGAATCATTAAACGTAGTTTTTATAATAAACTAGTGACCTAGGGTTACAGAAAATGAGTAAGCTAGAATAGTTAGTGTAAAAATCCACTTCCGGGGCCCACTTGGTGTGTGCTTGGGCTGCGCATTGAAGCTTTCACGTGTAGAGACCTTTCTTGGAGTTAAACGCCAGCTTTTGTGCCAGTTTGGGCGTTTAACTCCAGCTTTCATGCCTGTTCTGGCGTTTTGACGCCAAAATTTCTATGCTGACTTGGAACGTCAGTTTGAACCATCAAATCTCAGGAAAAGTATGAACTATTATATATTGCTGGAAATCTCATGATGTCTACTTTCCATCGAAATTAAAAGCGCACCAATTGGGCTTCTGTAGCTTCAGAAAATCCACTTTGAGTACAGGGAGGTCAAAATCCAACACCATTTGTAGTCCTTTTTCAGCCTCTGAATCAGATTTTTGCTCAGGTCCCTCAATTTCAGCCAGAAAATACCTGAAATCACAGAAAAACACACAAACTCATAGTAAAGTCCAGAAATGTGATTTTTGAATAAAAACATAATAAAAACTAACTAAAATATACTAAAAACATACTAAAAATAATGCCAAAAAGCGTATAAATTATCCGCTCATCACAACACCAAACTTAAATTGTTGCTTGTCCCCAAGCAACTAAAAACAAAGTAGGATAAAAAGAATAGAATATAGTTATACAATGAATTCCAAAAACATCTATGAAGATCAGTCTTAATTAGATGAGCGGGGCTATTAGCTTTTTGCTTCTGAACAGTTTTGGCATCTCACTTTATCCTTTGAAGTTCAGAATGATTGGCATCTGTAGGAATTCAGAATTCAGATAGTGTTATTGATTCTCCTAGTTCAGTATGTTGATTCTTGAACACAGCTACTTTATGAGTCTTGGCCGTGACCCTAAGCATTTTGTTTCCCAGTATTACCACCGGATACATAAATGCCACAGACACATAACTGGGTGAACCTTTTCAGATTGTGACTCAGCTTTGCTAGAGTCCCCAATTAGAGGTGTCCAGAGCTCTTAAGCACACTCTTTTTGCTTTGGACCACGACTTTAACCGCTCAGTCTCAAGCTTCTCACTTGACACCTTCACGCCACAAGCACATGGTTAGGGACAACTTGGTTTAGCCGCTTAGGCCAGGATTTTATTCCTGTAGGCCCTCCTATCCACTGATGCTCAAAACCTTGGATCCTTTTATTTTACCCTTGCCTTTTGGTTTAAAGGGCTATTGGATTTTTCTGATTGCTTTTTCTTTTTCTTTCTTTTTCTTTTTTTTTTCTCTTTCTTTTTTTTCGCAAGCTTTGTATTCACTGCTTTTTCTTGCTTCAAGAATCATTTTTATGATTTTTCAGATTATCAATAACATTTATCCTTTTCCATTATTCTTTCAAGAGCCAACAATTTTAACATTCAAAAACAACGAATTCAAAAATATGCATTGTTCAAGCATTCATTCAGAAAGATAAAAAGCATTGCCACCACATCAAAATAATTAAACTGTTTTAAAATTTGAAATTCACCTACTTCTTTTTCTTTTTCAGAAAACATTTTTCATTTTAAGAAAGGTGATGGATTCATAGGACATTCATAGCTTTAAGTCATAGACACTAAGATACTAATGATCATGTAGTAAAGACACAAACATAGATAGAACATCAAGCATAGAAATCGAAAAACAGAAAAATAAGTGCAAGAAAACTAAAGAACGGGTCCACCTTAGTGATGGCGGCTTGTTCTTCCTCTTGAAGATCTTATGATGTACTTTAGCTCCTCTATGTCTCTTCCTTGCCTTTGTTGCTTCTCTTTCATGGCCTTTTGGTCCTCTCTAATTTCATGGAGGATAGTGGAATGCTCTTGTTGAGGTCCACGAGTGGGCTCTCTTGTTTGCTCCATTCTTTTCTTAGTGATGGGCTTTTGAGATGAATCTCTCCATCTCCCATAACTCGGATGTGGAAGCTTTTGCCTTCCCTTTCCTCTTTCTAGAGGTTTCTCCGGCCTTAGGTGTCATAAATGGTTATGAAAACACAAAAAGCAATGCTTTTTCCACACCAAACTTAGAAGGTTTGCTCGTCCTCGAGCAAAAGAAGAAAGAAGGGAGGAGAAGAGAAAGAAAATAGAGGAGATGGAGATGTGTGAGTGGTTAAGAGGTGATGGAGAAGAGTATTTGGGGAAGGGTGTTATGGGAAGGTGTGAAGTAGAGAGAGAGATGAGGTAGGTGGGGATCCTGTGGGGTCTACAGATCCTGAGGTGTCAAAGATTTCTCATCCCTGCACCATATTGGCGTGTAAATGCCTCTTGCTTGCCAATCCTGGCATTAAACGCCAGGTTGCCGCCCATTTCTGGCATTTAATGCCAGCTTTTCTCCCCTTTCTGGCATTTAAACGCCAGCTTTGTGCCCATTTCTGGCGTTAAACGCCAATTCTGTGCCCCTTTCTGGCATTAAATGCCAGCTCTGTGCGCCTTACTGGCGTTTAAATGCCAGTAAGCTTCTCCTCCAGGGTGTGCTGTTTTTAATACTATTTTTCATTCTGTTTTTACTTTTTCATTTGTTTTTGTGACTTCACATGATCATCAACCTACAGAAAACATAAAATAACAATAGAAAATAAATAGATATAATAAAATTGGGTTGCCTCCCAACAAGTGCTTCTTTATTGTCTTTAGCTGGACCTTGACTGAGTTTTATTCTAGTCTCAGTTTTGAGCATTCTTGCTCAAAATTGCTTTCAAGATAGTGTTTGATTCTCTGTTCATTAACAATGAACTTTTTTTCAGAGTCAATATCCTGAAGCTCAACATCTCCATATGGTGACACACTTGTAATCACATATGGTCCCCTCCACCGGGATTTCAATTTCCCGGGGAATAGTCTGAACCTAGAGTTAAAGAGCAGAACCTTCTGTCCTGGTTCAAAGAATCTAGATGACAGCTTCTTGTCATGCCACCTTTTTGCTTTTTCCTTATAAATTTTTGCATTTTCAAAAGCATTGAGTCTGAATTCCTCTAGCTCATTCAGCTGGAGCAATCTTTTCTCTCCAGCTAACTTAGCATCCAGGTTTAGGAATCTGGTTGCCCAGTAGGCCTTATGTTCCAGTTCCACGGGCAGATGACAGGCCTTGCCATACACAAGCTGGTATGGAGAGGTTCCTATAGGAGTCTTGAATGCTGTTCTGTATGCCCACAGAGCATCATCCAAGCTTTTTGCCCAATCCTTTCTACGGGCAATTACAGTCTGTTCCAGGATTCTTTTTAGTTCTCTATTAGAGACTTCATCCTGCCCATTTGTCTGTGGGTGATATGGAGTTGTTACTTTGTGGCTAATTCCATATCGGACCATAGCAGAGTATAGCTGTTTATTGCAGAAATGAGTGCCTCCGTCACTGATTAGTACTCTGGGAATGCCAAATCTACTGAAGATATGTTTCTGGAGGAACTTCAGCACGGTCTTAGTATCATTAGTGGGTGTGGCAATTGCTTCTACCTATTTAGATACGTAGTCTACTGCCACCAGAATGTAAGTGTTTGAGTATGATGGTGGGAAAGGACCCATGAAGTCAATACCCCATACATCAAACAACTCAATCTCTAAGATCCTTTGTTGAGGCATAGCATAACCATGAGGCATATTGCTAGCTCTTTGGCAACTGTCATAGTTACGCACAAACTTTCGGGCATCTCTGTGGAGGGTAGGCTAGTAGAACCCACATTAGAGGACTTTAGTGGCTGTTCGCTCACCTCCGAAATATCCTCCATACTATGATCCATGGCAATGCCATAAGATCTTCTGTGCCTCCTCTCTAGGTATGCATCTGCGGATCATTCCGTCTGCACATCTCTTAAAGAGATATGGTTCATCCCATAAGTAGTACTTTGCATCAGAAATTAGTTTTTTCGTCTGCACCCTGCTGTACTCTTTGGGTATGAACCTCATAGCTTTATAATTTGCAATGTCTGCGAACCATGGTGCTTCCTGAATGGTGAAGAGTTGCTCATCAGGAAAGGTCTCAGATATCTCAGTAGGAAGGAAGGACGCCCCTGCTACTGGTTCTATCCGGGACAGGTGATCAGCTACCTGGTTCTCTGTCCCTTTTCTGTCTCTTATTTCTATATCAAACTCTTGCAGAAGTAACACCTATCTTATGAGCCTGGGTTTTGAATCCTGCTTTGTGAGTAGGTATTTAAGAGCAGCATGGTCAGTATATACAATCACTTTTGAACCTACTAAATAGGATCTAAACTTGTCAATGGCATAAACCACTGCAAGTAACTCTTTTTCTATAGTTGTGTAATTCTTCTGTGCATCATTTAAAACACGGCTAGCATAGTAAATGATGTACAGAAGCTTGCTATGCCTCTGTCCCAACACTGCACCGATGGCATGGTCACTGGCATCACATATTAGTTCGAATGGTAATGTCTAGTCTGGTGCAGAGATGACTGGTGCTGTGACCAGCTTAGCTTTCAGGGTCTCAAACGTCTGCAGACACTCTGTGTCAAACACAAATGGCGTGTCAGCAGCTAGCAGATTGCTCAGAGATTTTACAATATTTGAAAAACCTTTTATAAACCTCCTATAGAATCTTGCATGCCCTAGAAAGCTTCTGATTGCCTTAACATTGGCAGGTGGTGGTAATTTTCAATTACTTCTACTTTAGCTTGATCCACCTCTATTCCCTTGTTTGAAATTTTATGCCCAAGGACAATTCCTTCAGTCACCATAAAGTGACATTTTTTCCAGTTTAAAACTAGGTTGGTCTCTTGGCATCTTTTCAGAACAAGTGCTAAATGGTCAAGACAGGAGCTGAATGAGTCTCCAAATACTGAAAATTCATCCATGAAGACTTCTAGAAATTTCTCTACCATATTAGAGAAGATAGAGAGCATGCACCTCTGAAAGGTTGCAGGTGCATTGCATAGACCAAAGGGCATCCTTCTGTAGGCAAATACTCCAGAATGACATGTGAAAGCTGTTTTCTCTTGGTCCTGAGGATCTACTGTAATTTGGTTGTAACCTGAATAGCCATCCAAAAAATAGTAGTATTCATGACCTGCTAGTCTCTCTAGCATCTGGTCTATGAATGGTAAAGGAAAATGATCCTTTCTGGTGGCTGTATTGAGCCTTCTGTAGTCAATACACATACGCCACCCTGTAACTGTTCTTGTAGGAACCAGTTCATTCTTTTCATTATGAACCACTGTCATGCCTCCCTTCTTGGGGACAACGTGGACAAGGCTCACTTAGGGGCTATCAGAAATAGGATAAATAATTCCAGCCTCTAGTAACTTAGTGACCTCTTTCTGCACCACCTCCTTCATGGTTGGATTTAGCCGCCTCTGTGGTTGAACCACTGGCTTAGCATCATCCTCCAATAGGATTTTGTGCATGCATCTTGCTGGGCTAATGCCCTTAAGATCACTTATGGACCACCCAAGAGTTGTCTTGTGTGTCCTCAGCACCTGAATTAGTGCTTTCTCTTCCTGTGGATTTAAAGCAGAGCTTATGATCACCTGAAAAGTGTCACCTTCTCCCAGAAATGCATATTTCAGGGATGGTGGTAGTGGTTTGAGCTCGGGTTTAGGAGGCTTATCCTCTTCCTGAAGAATTTTCAGAGGTTCTTTTATTTTCTCTGGTTCCTCCAGATCAGGCTGAACATCTTTAAAGATGTCCTCTAGCTCTGATTCGAGACTCTCAGTCATATTGATCTCTTCCACCAAGGAGTCAATAATATCAACACTCATGCAGTCATTTGATTTATCTGGATGCTACATAGCTTTGACAATATTTAACTTGAACATATCCTCATTGACTCTTAGGGTCACTTCCCCTTTTTGGACATCAATGAGAGTTCGTCCAGTTGCTAGGAAAGGTCTTCCTAGAATTAGAGTTGCACTCTTGTGCTCCTCCATTTCCAACACCACAAAGTCAGTGGGAAAGGCAAATGGCCCAACCTTGATAATCATGTCCTCAATGATGCCTGATGGGTATTTAATGGAGCTATCAGCAAGTTGAAGACATATCCGGGTTGGTTTGACTTCTTCAGTCAAGCCAAGCTTTCTGATAGTGGATGCAGGTATTAGATTGATACTTGCTCCAAGGTCACATAGAGTTGCCTTGGTACAAGCACCCTCTAATGTGCATGGTATCATAAAGCTTCCTGGATCTAGAAGCTTCTCTGGTAAGCTTTTCAGAATGACTGCACTGCATTCTTCAGTGAGAAACACCTTTTCAGTTTCTCTCCAATCCTTCTTATGACTTAAGATCTCTTTCATGAACTTAACATAAGAGGGTATTTGCTCAAGTGCCTCTGCAAATGGGATCTTTATCTCAAGAGTCCTGAGATAGTCTGCAAAGCGGGCAAATTGTTTATCCTGCTCCGTTTGGCGGAGTTTCTGAGGATAAGGCATCTTGGCTTTATATTCTTCAACCTTAGTTGCTGCAGGTTTATTCCCTACAGAGGTGGTTGGAGAAGCCTTCTTAGAGGGGTTACTATCAGCACTTGCAGATGTCTGATCCCTCATTGGCGTTTGAACGCCAGGATTGGGTGCTGGATGGGCGTTTAACGCCAGCTTCCCACCCTTTTCTGGCATTTGAACGCCAGAACTAGGCAAGGAATGGGTGTTCAACGCCAACTTTTCTCCCTTTTCTGGTGTTTGAACGCCAGAAGTGGGCATCCACTGGGCGTTTGATGCCAATCTTTCACCCTTTTCTGGCGTTTGAACGCAGAATTATTCCTCTCTGGGCTCTTGCTGTCCTCAGAGGGATTTTGAGCAGTGGTTTGGTCATCCTCTATCAGTTGTTCCTTTCTTGGCTTTCTGCTACTTTGAGCTGATTTATCCAATGTCTTCCCGCTCCTTAATTGGACAGCTTGGCATTCTTCTGTTATCTGTTTAGATAGCTGCTGTCTTGTCTGATTCAATTGTGCTTTCATATTCTTGTTAGCATTTTTAGTGTCTTGGAGCATCTCTTTAAATTTTGCTAATTGTTTTGTCACAAGGAGTAATTGCTGATTAAGTTCAACAATTTGTTCTTGAGGATTAGGATCAGTAGTTACTGTCCTAGCCTCTTCTTTTATGGAGGACTCACTGCTTGAGTACAGATGTTGATTTCTAGCAACCGTATCTATGAGTTCTTGAGCCTCTTCAATCATCTTTCTCATGTGTATAGATCCACCAGCTGAGTAGTCTAGAGATATTTGAGCTCTTTCTGTAAGCCTATAGTAGAAGATGTCTAACTATACCCACTCTGAAAACATTTCAGAGGGGCATTTCCTTAGCATCCCTCTGTACCTCTCCCAGACATTATAAAGGGATTCATGATCCTCTTGTTTAAAGCCTTGGATGTCCAGCCTCAGCTGTGTCATCCTCTTTGGAGGGTAAAATTGATTCAGGAATTTGTCTGATAACTGTCTCCATATTTTTATGCTTGCTGTGGGTTAGTTATTTAACCACCTCTTAGCTTGATCTTTTACAGCAAATGGAAACAGCAATAATCTGTAGACATCCTGATCCACTTCTTTATCACGTACTGTGTCAGCAATTTGTAAGAACTGTGCCAGAAACTCAGTAGGTTCTTCCTGTGGAAGACCGGAATACAGGTAATTTTGCTGCACCATGATAATGGCTAAGGATTTAGCTCAAAACTGCTTGCTTTTTATGGGAGGTATACAGATTCTACTCCCATATGAAGCAGTGGTGGGGTTAGCATATGACCCCAGAGTCCTTCTGGACCGCTCATTTCCACTTAGGTCCATGATGGAGAAAGGGAGATGATGTGGATTGCAAATAAAATATATTTTTGTTTTTTTTTTAGAATACCAAAATTAAAATAAAATAAAATAAAATAATTGAAAAACTGAATATAAGTTCGAAAATTAGAAGAAAATGAAATAAAAGCAAATTGAAAACTAAATTAATTAATTAATTAAAAAGATTTTGGAAAAAGAATGCTTAGTTAATTTCAAAATATGAAAGAGAAAAGTAGTTAGGTGATTTTTTGAAAAAGATTTTGAAATTAGCAATCAAAAAGATATGATTGAAAATTATTTTGAAAAAGATATGATTGAGAAGATATGATTGCAATTTATTAAAAAAAAAGATATGATTGAAAAGATATGATTGAAAAGATATGATTGAAGAAATTAAAAAGATATGATTTTTGAAAAAGATTTGAAAAGATCAATTTTTGAAATTAGAATTTTGACTTGACTAAAAAAAAGATATGATTTTGAAAATCTTTGACTAATTTAATGCAAAATTTGCAAAAATTTCGAAATTTATGAGTAAAATAAGGAAAAGATATTTTTTTAATTTTTGAATTTTAATGAGGAAAGAGAAAAACAACAAAATAACACTAAACTTATAAATTTTAGATCAAAACAAAGAGAACAAACAAGAAAACTTTGAACGTCAAGATGAACACCAAGAACACTTTGAAGATCAAGATGAACACCAAGAACAAATTTTTGAAAAATTTTTAAGTAAATAAAAGCACAAGGGACACCAAACTTAAAATTTTTAGAAAATCAAACACAAATTTTCAAAAATTTAAAGGAAAACACAAAGAAGACACCAAACATAGAATTTTTTAAAGATCAAGAAAGAACTAGGAACATGCAAATTCGAAAAATTAAAAGAAAATAAAAGCATGCAATTGACACCAAACTTAAAATATGAAACTAAACTCAAATAAAAGACTCTAAACCAACAAAAATAAATTATTCCTAATCTAAGCAACAAGTTAAACCGTCAGTTGTCCAAACTCGAACAATCCCCAGCAACGGCGCCAAAAACTTGGTGCACGAAATCACAATCACACCTTTGCAATTCCGCACAACTAACCAGCAAGTGCACTGGGTCGTCCAAGTAATACCTTACGTGAGTAAGGGTCGATCCCACAGAGATTGTCGGTTTGAAGCAAGCTATGGTTATCTTGTAACTCTTAGTCAGGATATCAATAATTCTTAGATTTAATTGTAAAAAGTAAAAGAACATGAAATAAATACTTGTTATGCAGTAATGGAGAACAGGTTGAGGTTTTGGAGATGCTTTGTCTTCTGAATTTCTGGTTTCCTACTGTCTTCTTCTTCATACACGCAAGGTTCCTTCCATGGCAAGCTGTATGTTGGTGGATCACTGTTGTCAATGGCTACCATCTGTCCTCTCAGTGAAAATGGTACAAATTCTGTCATCGCACGACTAATCATCTGTCGGTTGTCACTCATGCTGGAATAGGATCCATTGATCTTTTTGCATCTGTCACTATGCCCAGCACTTGTGAGTTTGAAGCTCTTCACAGTCATCCTATCCCAGATCCTACTCAGAATACCACAGACAAGAGGATCTCAAGAATGCTGCCAATTGATTCTAGCTTATACCACGAAGACTCTGATCTGAACCAGGAGGCTAATAGATAAGCACTCAGTCTAAGGCAGAAGGGAGGTGGTTGTCAGGCACGCGTTCATAGGTTGAGAATGGTGATGACTGTCACAGATCATCACATTCATCAAGTTGAAGTACGAGTGAATATCTTAGAATGGAAGCAAGCGTGATTGAATGGAAAACAGTAGTAATTGCATTCATTCTTCAAAACACAGCAGAGCTCCTCACCCCCAACCATGGGGTTTAGAGACTCATGCCGTAGAAGATACAATATGAAACATGTAGAGTGTCATGAGGTCCCATATGAATCACTAAAAGTAGTTTTTATAATAAACTAGTGACCTAGGGTTACAGAAAATGAGTAAGCTAGAATAGTTAGTGTAAAAATCCACTTTCGGGGCCCACTTAGTGTGTGCTTGGACTGAGAATTGAAGCTTTCACGTGTAGAGACCTTTCTTGGAGTTAAACACCAGCTTTTGTGCCATTTTGGGCGTTTAACTCCAACTTTCATGCCAGTTCTGGCGTTTTGACGCCAGAATTTCTATGCTGACTTGGAACGCTAGTTTGGGTCATCAAATCTCGGGCTAAGTATAGACTATTATATATTGCTGGAAAGCCCAGGATGTCTACTTTTCAACACAATTGAGAACGTGCCAATTGGGCTTTTGTAGCTCCAGAAAATCCACTTCGAGTGCAGGGGGGTCAGAATCCAACAGCATCTGCAGTCCTTTTTTAGCCTCTGAATCAGATTTTTGCTCAGGTCCCTCAATTTCAGCCAGAAAATACCTGAAATCACAGAAAAACACACAAACTCATAGTAAAATCCAAAAATGTGATTTTTGAATAAAAACTAATAAAAACATAATAAAAACTAGCTAAAATATACTAAAAACATACTAAAAATAATGCCAAAAAGTCTATAAATTATCCGCTCATCATTGTGCCAAAAGAAGAATGTGTTAATACTATTATTGGCTCAGGAAATATGATTGAAGGCTCCGGAAGAGCTATAATTTTGTTTCCCGGAGGAACAAAATTCATAATAAATAATGCACTGTTGTCTACCAAGTCTCGAAGAAACTTGTTGAGCTTTAAAGATATTCACCGAAATGGATATCATATTGAGACTATGAATGAGGAAAATCATGAGTATTTATGTATCACAACTCATGATTTAAATAAAAAGGTTATATTAGAAAAGTTGCCCTTACTTTCATCTGGGTTATATTATACCAAGATTAGTGCAATTGAATCACATGCTACTGTAAACCAGAAGTTTACTAGCCCAAATGAATTCATAACTTGGCACGACCGATTGGGTCATCTGGAAACAACCATGATGCAGAGAATTATTGAAAACTCTCATGGACATTCACTAAAGAACTAGAAGATTCTTAAAACTAGTGAATTTTGTTGTGCTGCATGTTCTCAGGGAAAGTTAATTTTAAGGCCATCATCAGTAAAGATTAGATTTAAGTCCCCTGAATTCCTTGAAAGGATTCAAGGTGATATATGTGGACCTATTTATCCACCATGTGGATCTTTTAGATATTTTATGGTCCTGATAAACGCATCTGCGAGATGGTCACATGTGTGCTTATTATCTTCTCGCAACCTGGCGTTTGCGAAATGACTGGCTCAAATTATTCGATTAAAAGCACAATTTTCAGAAAATCCAATCAAAGCAATTCGTCTTGATAATTCTGGTGAATTTACTTCCCAAGCATTTGACGCTTATTATATGGCTAATGGAATAAGTGTTGAACATCCAGTAGCTTATGTTCACACACAAAATGGGTTAGCAGAATCACTTATTAAACGCCTCCAATTGATTGCTAGACCTTTGCTTATGAGAACAAATCTCCCAACCTCGGTTCGGGGGCATGCTGTTTTACATGCCGCAGCACTTATTCATTTGAGACCAACAAGTTACCATCAGTTCTCTCCTATGCAACTAGCTTTTGGCCAACAGCCAAATGTTTCCCATTTAAGAATATTTGGGTGTGCGATATATGTTCCTATTGTACCATCTAATCGCACCAAAATGGGACCCCAAAGGAAATTAGGGATATATGTTGGATATGATTCTCCCTCTATAGTAAGGTATCTTGAGATACAAACGGGAGATGTATTTAGAGCCCGGTTTGTGGATTGTCATTTTGATGAATCAAAATTTCCAACATTAGGGGGAGAGAATAAGCTTCCTGAAAAGGAACTTAATTGGAATGCATCATCGTTGATGCATTTAGATCTTCGATCAAGGCAATGTGAATTAGAAGTTCAAAAGATTATACATTTGCAAAGAATAACAAATGAATTGCCTGATGCATTTTCTGATACAAAGAGGATAACCAAATCTTATATACCAGCGGAAAATACCCCAATTCAAATTGATGTCCCAGTAGGACAAGTAGCCACTGAAACAAATTCACGCCAGAAGCGTGGCAGGATGGAAAATGCCCCAATTCGAATTGATGTCCCAGTAGGACAAATAGCCACTAAAGCAAATTCACGCCAGAATCGTGGCAGGGATGTCGGTTCCAAAGATAAAAATCCTCAAAAGAGAAAACAGGTAAATACTATTCCTGTTGAAAAAGACACAGTAAAGACACCTGCATTTGTCCAAAATTCTGATATAATTTTAACGCCAGAAGACGTTCAGGTACCTGAAAATTGTGAAAATCATGAGATCTCGATAAATTATGTCTTTACAGGAGAGAAATGGGACCGATTTAAGACAATTGTCAATGAAATATTTGCATATAATGTGGCATTAAAAATCATGCATGAAAGTAAGGATCTTGAGCCAAGATCAGTCGAAGAATGTCGACAAAAGAATGATTGGCCAAAATAGAAAGAAACCATGAAGGCTGAATTAGACTCATTTGCAAAATGTGAAGTCTTTGGACCTGTAGTCCATACACCAGAAGATGTAAAACCTGTTGGATTCCGATGGGTATTTGTGAGAAAACAAAATGAGAAAAATGAAGTTGTGCGCTATAAAGCCCGACTTGTGGCACACGGTTTTTCACAAAGGCCCGATATAGATTATGAAGAAACGTATTCCCCTGTAGTGGATGCGATAACATTGTGTTATTTGGTCAATTTATCTGAATATCATAAAATGCATATGCATTTAATGGATGTGGTAACAGCCTATTTGTACGGCTCATTAGATCAGGATATCTATATGGAAGTCCCTGAAGGAATAAAGATATCTAAACCATCCAATAAATATGCGCAAAAGTTATACTCAGTCAAATTGCAAAGATCTTTATATGGTCTGAAATAATTTGGACGAATGTGGTATAATCGTCTTATTGAGTATCTGGCCAAAATCGGATTCAAGAATGATGATATCTGCCTATGTGTTTTCATAAAGAAAACTGTATCTGGATTCATTATAATTACTATGTACGTTGATGATTTAAATATCATTGGAACTCTTGAAGAGATTCCAATAATTATAAAAACTCTAAAAGAAGTGTTTGAGATGAAAGATCTTGGAAAGACTAAATTTTGTCTCGGCCTGCAGATCGAGCATATAAAAAATGGGATCTTTATTCATCAAACAACATACACAGAGAAGATCTTGAAAAGATTTTATATGGATAAGTCACATCCCTTGAATATCCCAATGATCGTAAGATCTTTAGATGTGGAAAAGGATCAATTCCGTCCTAAAGAAGAGAATTAAGATATCCTTGGTCCTGAAGTACCATATCTTAGTGCCATTGGAGCGCTAATATATCTTGCTAATAATATGTGACCTGACATATCATTCGCGGTAAATTTACTAGCAAGATATAGTTTCTCTCCAACCAGAAGACATTGGAGTGGAATCAAACAAATCTTTCGATATCTTCATGGAACGGTTGATATGGGATTGTTTTATCCCTATGGATCCAAGTCACAATTAGTTTGCTATGCAGATGTTGGATACTTGTCTGATCCACATAAAGGGAGATCTCAAACAGGATACCTGTTCACATATGGTGGTACAGCTATATCATGGAGGTCCACGAAACAGACGATTGCAGCAACATCCTCTAATCATGCTTAAATACTAGCGATACATGAAGCTAGTCGTGAGTGTTTTTGGCTGAGGAGTGTGATCCAATATATTCTGTCATCATGTGGACTGGTTGATCAGAAAATAGCTCCAACTGTCCTGTTTAAAGATAATACAGCATGTATTGCTCAACTTAAAGGCGGGTATATCAAAGGTGATAGAACAAAGCATATTTCTCCCAAATTCTTCTTCACTCATGATCTTCAAAATCAAGGGACAATTGATGTCCAACAGATTCGCTCAAGTGATAATCTGGCAGATTTATTCACAAAGTCACTCCCAAAATCTTCTTTTGAAAGATTGTTACATCAGATTGGGATGCGCCGATTTCGAGATAGAAAATAATGTTAGAAAAAGGGGGAGACTGTACACTTTTTTCCTTTGGTAATGTTTTTTTCCATTGGGTTTTTCTTGACAAGGTTTTTATTGAGGCAGTACCGATCACAAAGGATATTGTACTCTTTTTCCTTCACTAAAGTTTTTTTTTTTCTCATTGGGTTTTCTTTAGTAAGGTTTTAATGAAGCAATTATCCTGAATGGTCATCCAAGGGGGAGTGTTGTGATAAGGCATGAGGTGGATGCCCATTAATGATATTGGGCGGCTGAAGTTTTCAAGAGAGAGATTTGAGACCAACCTTTAATGAAGGTTGAATTTGTACAGCTATAAATAAGGCTTCATAGCCTTACGTACAACACACAATTACAGCAATAATAAAATTCTCTCTCCCCCCTTATATTACTAAAAACATCATTCTCTCTCTTTATTCTCTATGAATAGTTTCTCTCTATCTTTCTTTTGTTATTACTTATAAATAATTTCTATTGAGCTAATTATATTAATATTAGAGTCTTCTATTTACACATCTTTATTTTATATTTAGTATATCTTTTATTTATTTTACAACGGGGTTTAAGGTTTTAAACAAGCTGATATTTCAGTATTAAATATTATACGAGTCGTCGTAATACCCGAGCTATTAGAGCGGCACATCCGGAAGCGTAACATTTTGATAGTTAGGGTGTTACAAAGACATTTGAAGTCACTTGTAACAAATATAGTCAAAAAGACCATTACTACAATACTTGCTCAATTTCCCATAAAGATCCTAATTAAAAGTCTATGACCAAGAAGAAAGAAGAGCTAGCAAAGGAAATGTTACATATCAGTGGGCTCTACCAACACCATACAGATATAAGCACTTTTGTGTTCAATTTGTCCTATATATGAAAAGGTTGGGAGTTTAATTGTCACATTATATTTTGATGAGGGATTTAATTATCTGTAAATAAAATGCTCATATGTTTAATTGATCATATTTGAATAATTATTTATACAGGTTTAGAGAATAGAGAAAAATAGTCAGAACACCAATTCTATAATAACTACCATGAATCCGGTGGTGAGTAGATTCATGGTTATATCTCTCAAAGTTGTGTTCATAATATTATCATTGTTTATATATGAATTATATGTTATTTATAATTGTAGGCAAATAAAAAAAACTACCTAAATCAATTCTAAATGAAGGGACTCTAGTGACACAAGGGGATAAAATTTCATTTTTACGGTCTGCTCCCCAATTAGAAGCTGTAATCTGAATCATAATTAAATTATACTATTTTATCGTTCACTTCATCTCTTTCGCTCCCATGCTCTTTGTTACTGCTCAAGTAGGTTTATGGTTCCAAACATGAAACAAAGGAAGAGAGACAACCAAAATCATCTAATAACATATTCTGGGAGCAACAAAATGACATTGCTCTTGCTCACGTGGAACAGGACAGATATGTCCCTGTCCTTTCTAACAAGCCATGCACGTGGGCATCTAACATCTACCTCATCATGTAACACCCTACCACATAGAGTCTTATGCTTAAGTCATAAAATAGAGGTGGCGAGGTATTACGACCTCTAAAAGTAAAATCTAGTATATATAGTAGTGTGTAAAATGTTTATAACTAGGAGCCTTTGAAGAAAAAGGGGTAAATCAAAACCGTTAAATCGAAAAGCACAACACTCCGATCGATAACGTAAACAAAACAGATAAAGGATAAGCTAACGGGAGAAGATATACAAGAGAGTGCCAAAAATACATATATCAAGGCTTAAGACTCGGTCTGCGAAGGTAACCGATCCGAGCATGAAAGTATACATACATATATAAAGGAACTACCCAAAATACGGAGTTACAAAGCCTGAGTCTCCAAAATAACCTCTAAGAGGAGTTAGTACAGTGTATATATAATAGAGATAATAAGTATCTAAGCAAGTCTATAAAACCAAAATAAAGTCCCGAGAGCTAAGGATCTCTGCTAAAACAGAAGTCTCTAGCATGCCTCAGCGAGGAGCCTCACGTCATGCATCTGAAAACCACAAAAATCCGCATGGGTGAGAACCGGAGGTTCTCAGCATGGTAACAGTGCCCAAATCTAACATATAATGTCCTGGGAAAGCCGAAGACAATTCTAGAACTCCCAATTTATAATCAAAGCATATAAACATACTAAACCATGAGAAATTAAATTAGGCGACTAACTAAGGTTCTTCAGTCTAACTAAATATCCCCTTTCGAAATCCTTCGAACCTCCCAACCACCACCAATAATTTTGTATGCAAACACAATTATATCAAACAAAGAAATGCACAAGTAGGAAGCAGATACGACAGTTAGACAATTAGCAAGTAAGTATGCAGTCAATTAGGCATTCCAAACAAATCACATATAATGCGTATGATGTATGCCTGTCCTAGTGGCTGATAAGTATCATCTATCGGTTATAAAGCCAACCCAACAAGTCTTGGTAGCTAACCATTGGACTGTCCCTCTGCCGCGCATCCCCAACTCGAGTTATCCACAACATAATCATAATTCACATCTAACACCCTCGCTGGTGTATATTCACGGGGGCGAGCTCATCCGGAACTTTCACAATGTCTGCCCACACTTACGACATAGGGTCAGCAGAGTATCGAGTCTCCACCTGGAGCACGTGGTGGCTAGCCATTGCTTTCACCTAGGGAAACTCGTGTCTCGGATGGGTAGAGTGCAACAATCACAATATCAATAACTCAGCATATATGCATTTGTTCTCAGCCATAAATCAACATTCATCTCAGCCATTCGGCATAAATTCATATTTCCTAATCAGCCATAAACCATCGTCACACACAGCCATTGGACTTATATCATGCGCAGCCATTTGGCTTATATTATACATAGCACTCCACCATCCTCCTCAACAACTCATAACATCATTATTAGTCATAACTCCTCATTTTTTACCCCTTTCTTCAACCATTCAACATCAAGCACTTTGCAACTTCTCATTCAATCCTCAACCCACCAATTCTTCCACATTTAACTAAGTCTCAATTCAATAATTCAATTCATAATCAATATTACGTACCTCAATTTCCAAATAAATATTCAAGTTCATCAATCACCACATATATACATATATCAATATCACACACCAAATCATGCTCACCAACAAGAGCCTCAACCTTACCATCAATTAAACACATCAATCCATATCACATGCAACTTTACATGTTTTACCAACAATTATCACCACTCACAATCATTCAACCATTATTCATATATTCAAATCAATCCAATTCATCCAACAACTACATCAACATTTCAAAATCATATCCTAGGGTCGCTAGCCTAAGTTTTCACATTACATTACATTTTAGATATAGGAAACTGAAACCATACCTTGGTCGATTCCCGTTCAACTCGGAACACTTCCAAATTCAACCTTCAAGGTCCCAAAACTTCACCAACAGATTTTCAAGCTTATTGCTCCACTCCAAAGCTTTCCAAAACCATCAATCAAGTTCCAATACACATATATACACTACCTAAACCACAATATCACACCCAAATATAATAACTCAATCTCCAAATCACAAAATTCCAAGTGTTTAGCTTAGGGTTGAGAACCTCACCTTACCTAAGGATCAAGGAGGCAAGACTAAGCCTTCCCTTCAAGTTAATTGGATCCTATAACACAAAAGAGCTCACAATTTCAACATTTTTACCCAAAATTTTCGAAATTAAGGACTGGAAAAACAGAGGTTAAAACGTGGCTTACCTCTTGCACAACCTTATAGGTTTTGTAAAGCTTGACGCTGTGGTCGTGTGGCTACAAACGGTGCGTCAATCGGAGCTCTGGATCAAAAGTTATGATCAATGGAAGTTGGAAGCAAATGAGGGCAAGGGTTTGAGTTTCCCCTTCCCTTTCTCAGCGTGTGTGTGTTTTTGAGGGGGAGAGAGTGCTGAGCTCTCTTAGTTAAGTGAGGCTTGGCTGGGCCTTGGGACCAACATGGGTCCGGTTGGCCCGGTTTGGCCCGTTCGGCCTAATCTTGGGCCGATTTCTTTAAAATTGGTGTAAAAATTCTCATTTTAATCTTCTCTATCATATTAAACCATAAAATCTTATTTCTTATTTTCTAGAATATATTTTAATTTATGGGTTAATTAGTCATTAATTAACCGGGTTTTACACATCAGCTTAACATTCTATATCAGCAACTTAATGAGACACATTAGCAAGTTTCCTTACTCCTTGATAGCGAAAATAACAAAAAGACCGCGTTGGCAGACGGAGGACAAGGTCAATGGTCGAAGTGGATCATTTTTTGGTCAAAGCTCGTGTTGTCATTCGAACAAATGGACAGGGACTATGTTGGTCATTACAAAAAAATATCAGAATAACGAGATCAATTTTAGCAACAAACAACATCAGTTGCTAATAGTGATCAATTGATTTTTTTATACCAAAAAAGGTTGGTCTCTAAATTGGTCGCTAATTTTTAATTTCTAGTACTGGGTACCTTACTTTAGAAATTTTAAATGTACGAATCAAGCATTTCATTAACTTTTCTAACAATTCCAAACAACAACAATAATAAAATTTTAAGAAAGAATTTTACTAAAGAAGAATGCTGGTTAAGAAAGTATAAGAATTTTGAAAATTATTTTTTACTTTGTATTTTTAAAAAATGATATTCTTAATTAGTATTTCAAGACATTTATACGTAAGACCATTTTAAAAAATTTGAAGCATCAAGCTACACATTAATTTTTTTTTTAAGAAATCAATTTCATGCAAGAGTATAGTTAGGAGGGTTGTTGACTTGAGTAGACCCAAAAACTCAAGGTTTAAAGTGTTGTGATAACATCAAAATAGTCAAAGTGGATGCCCATTGATATGGGCGGCTAATTTGGTTCTCGATACTGAATTACTCAACTTCTCAAGGCAAACCAAAGTTAATGAAATTGAAAATGTAAAACTTCCTTTGCCTATAAATAGAGAAGCAACTGAGGAACAAAACACACGAACAATCAATACAAATTCTCTCTCTCTCTTATACTGCTAACACACTCTTCTCTCTCTTTTATATATATATAATTTCTATTATATTGAGATATTAATTGTGGTACTAGAGTCTTCTATGTCTACTTCTTTATTTATATTTACCATATCTTAGTTATTTATTTCACAACACGTTATCAGCACGAGACTCAAATCAAATTTTAGGAAGACTCGGGTAACAAATTTTTAATATGTCGAAACTCTCTCATCTTGAATTTAATGCTCTTGATATATCTGGAAACAACTATTTATCATGGATATTAGATGCTAAAATCCATCTTGATTCAATGGATCTTGGAGATACCATTAAGGCTGTAAATAATACATCCTATAAGGATCAAGCCAAAGCCATGATTTTTCTTCGTCGTCATCTTGACGAAGGATTGAAAAATGAATATCTCACATTAAAAGATCATGCAGATATGTGGAAAGACCTTGAAGAAAGGTATAATCATCAAAAGACGGTGATACTTCCTCAAGCCCGATATGAATGGACGCACTTACGTCTACAGGATTTTAAATCCATAAATGAATATAATTCAACAATGTTTCGAATCACCTCACGAATGAAATTCTGTGGTGAAAAGATAACTGATAATGATATGTTGGAGAAAACTTTCTCAACCTTCCAAGCCTCGAATGTGCTCCTGCAACAGCAGTATCGAGAAAAGGGATTTAAAAAATATTTTGAGCTAATTTCTTGCCTTCTTGTTGTTGAACGCAACAATGAGTTATTCTTAAAAAATCACGAAGCGCGCCCAGCTGGCGCCGCGCTATTTCCTGAAGTAAATGCAGCGAATCATTACCCCAGAAGAGGTAAATGGCAATGTTTTAGTAACAAGAAAAATTATGGAAGAAAAAGGAATTATGTTCACAAGAGAGGATCGCACCAGAAGTAGGATAAAGAAAGAAACTCTGGGCAAAATAAATTGACAGAGGATAAGTGTTTCCGTTGTGGTGGAAAGGGCCATTGGTCGCATACCTGTCGTACCCCAAGGCACCTAGTCGATCTTTATCAAGCATCACTTAAAAAGGATGACAAAGGAAAGGAAACAAATTTTGTTTCAAATGATGTTGAAAATTCCACCACTCATTATGATGTATCTGATTTCTTTAAAGATCCTAAAGGAAATATTGGTCATTTGATCAATGATGGAATAGTTTAATATGTGAGATTGTTAAGTATTCATGTAAATAAATAATGTAAGAAACTTATTGTTAAGTTTTACTTTCTATGTATTTAAGTTTCAAATATGATGTATATAAATAATAAAAAATTAATGTTTATGTTTAAGAATTTTTGAAATCATGTGTAATAATAATAATAATAGTGATAATAATAAAATTTTAGTATATGACATTATGTATAGTGTTTCTTAGAAAAATAATTCCAATCAAGAATTCAATTTAACTGTGCATGTCTTACTACTCATTTTGTTATTATTTATCTTTGAAGAAAATGGAAAAGATATGTAATGAAGATGTATGCCTTGCGGATAGTGCAAGTTCGCACACCATTCTCAAAAGTGATATATATTTTACCCATCTTGTGCCAAAAGAAGAATATGTTAATACTATTATTGGCTTAGACAATGTGATAGATGGCTCCGGAAGAGCTATAATTTTGTTTCCCGGAGGAACAAAATTTATAATAAATAATACACTATTGTCTACTAAGTATCTAAGAAACTTATTGAGTTTCAAAGATATTCGCTGAAATGGATATCATATTGAGACTATGAATGAAGGAAGTCATGAGTACTTATGTATCACAACTCATGATTCAAATAAAAAGGTTATATTAGAAAAGTTACCCTCACTTTCATCTGGGTTATATTATACCAAATTAGTGCAATTGAATCACATGCGATTGTAAACCAGAAGTTTACAATCCCAAATGAATTTATAACTTGGAACGACCGATTGGGTCATCCGAGAACAACCATGATGCGGAGAATTATTGAAAACTCCCATGGACATTCACTAAAGAACCAGAAGATTTTTAAATCTAGTGAATTTTGTTGTGCTGCATGTTCTCAGGGAAAGTTAATTTTAAGGCCATCACCAGTAAAGATTGGATTTGAGTCCCCTGAATTCCTAAAAAGGATTCAAGGTGATATATGTGGACCTATTCATCCACCATGTGGATCTTTTAGATATTTTATGGTCCAGATAGACACATCTTCGAGATGGTCACATGTGTGCTTATTGTCTTCTCGCAACCTGGCGTTTGCGAGATTACTTGTTCAAATTATTCGATTAAAAGCACAATTTCCAGAAAATCCAATCAAAGTAATTCGTCTTGATAATGCTGGTGAATTTACTTCCCAAGCTTTTGATATTTATTATATGGCTAATGGAATAAGTGTTGAATATCCAGTAGCTCATGTTCACACACAAAATGGGTTAGCAGAATCACTTATTAAATGCCTCCAATTAATCGCTAGACCCTTACTTATGAGAACAAATCTCCCAACTTTGTTTTGGGGGCATGCTATTTTACATACCACGGCACTTATTCGTTTGAGGCCAACGAGTTACCATTAGTTCTCTCCTATGCAATTAGCTTTTGGCCAGCAGCCAAATATTTTCCATTTAAGAATATTCGGGTGTGCGACATATGTTCCTATTGCACCACCTAATAGCACCAAAATGGGACCCCAAAGAAAATTGGGGATATATGTTGGATATGATTCTCCTTCTATAGTAAGGTATCTTGAGATACAAACTGGAAATGTATTTAAATCCCGGTTTGCATATTGTCATTTTGATGAATCAAAATTTCTAACATTAGGGGGAGAGAATAAGCTTCCTGAAAAGGAACTTAATTGGAATGCATTATCGTAGATGCATTTAGATCTTCGATCAGGGCAATATGAACTAGAAGCTCAAAAGATTATATATTTGCAAGGAATAGCAAATGAATTGCCTGATGCATTTTCTGATACAAAGAGGATAACCAAATCTTATATACCAGCGGAAAATGCCCTAATTCGAATTGAGGTCCCAGTCGGACAAATAGCCACTGAAACAAATTCACGCCAGAAGCGTGGCAGGCCTGTCGGTTATAAAGACAAAAATTCTCGAAAAAGAAAAGAGGTAAATACTATTCCTGTTGAAAAAGGCATAGTAAAGATACCTCCAGTTGTCCAGAATTCTAATATAATTTTAATGCCAGAAGACGTTCAAGTACCTGAAAATTGTGAAAATGACGAGATCTCAATAAATTATGTCTTTACAGGAGAGAAATGGGACCGAAATAAGACAATTGTCAATGAAATATTTGCATATAATGTGGCATTGAATATTATGCATGAAAATAAGGATCTTGAGCCAAGATTAGTCGAAGAATGTTAACAAAGGAATGATTGGCCAAAATAGAAAGAAGTCATGAAGGCTGAGTTAGACTCACTTCCAAAACGTGAAGTCTTTGGACCTGTAATTTGTACACCAGAAGATGTAAAACCTGTTGGATACCGATGGGTATTTGTGAGTAAACAAAATGAGAAAAATGAAGTTCTACACTACAAAGCTCGACTTGTAGCACAAGGTTTTTCACAAAGACCCGGTATAGATTATAAAAAAACATATTCTCCTGTAGTGGATGCAATAACCTTGCGTTATTTGGTCAGTTTATCCGCATATCATAAATTACATATGCATTTAATGGATGTGGTAACAGCCTACTTATACGACTCATTATGAAGAAACGTATTCCCCTGTAGTGGATGCGATAACATTGCGTTATTTGGTCAATTTATCTGCATATCATAAACTACATATTCATTTAATGGATGTGGTAACAGCCTATTTACGGCTCATTAGATCATGATATCTATATGAAAGTCCCTGAAGAATTAAAGATATCTAAACCATCCAATGAATATTCGCAAGGGTTATACTCAATAAAATTGCAAAGATCTTTATATGATCTAAAGCAATCTAGACGAATGTGGTATAATCATCTTACTGAGTATCTGGCCAAAAATGGATTTAAGAATGATGATATCTGCCCGTGTGTTTTCATAAAGAAATCTGCATCTGGATTCATTATAATTACCGTGTATGTTGATGATTTAAATATCATTGGAACTCCTGAAGAGATTCCAACAATTATAAAAACTCTAAAAGAAGAGTTTGAGATGAAAGATCTTGGAAAGACTAAATTTTGTCTCGTCCTGTAAATCGAGCATAAAAAAAGGGATCTTTATTCATCAAACAACATACACAAAGAAGATCTTGAAAAGATTTTATATGGATAAGTCACATCTCTTGAGTACCCCAATGATCGTAAGGTCTTTGGACATGGAAAAGGATCAATTCCGTCCTAAAGAAGAAAATGAAGATATCATTGGTCCTGAAGTACCATATCTTAGTGCCATTGGAGCGCTAATGTATCTTGCTAATAATACACGGCCCGATATATCATTTGCTGTGAATTTACTAGCAAGATATAGTTCCTCTCCAACCAGAAGACATTGGAGTGGAATTAAACAAATCTTTCGATATCTTCATGGAATGGTTGACATGGGATTGTTTTATTTATATGGATCCTAGTCACAACTAGTTGGCTATGCAGATGCTAGATACTTGTCTGATCCACATAAAGGAATATCTCAAACAGGATACATGTTCACATATGGTGGTACAGCTATATCATGGAGGTCCACGAAACAGAAAATTGCAGTAACATCCTCTAATCATGCTAAAATACTAGCGATTTATGAAGCAAGTTGCGAGTGTTTTTGGCTCAGGAGTTTGATCCAATATATTCTGTCATCATGTGGACTAATTGATCATAAGATAGCTCCAATTGTCCTATTTGAAGATAATACAGCATGCATTGCTCAACTTAAGGGTGGATACATTAAAAGAGATAGAACAAAGCATATTTCTCTCAAATTCTTCTTCACTCATGATCTTCAAAATCAAGGAACAATTGATGTCCAACAGATCCGTTCAAGTGACAATCTGGCAGATTTATTCACAAAGTCACTTCCAAAATTCTCCTTTGAAAGATTGGTACATGAGATTGGGAAGAGGGGAAGACTGTACCCTTTTTTCCTTGGTTAGATTTTTTCCTATTGGATTTTTCTTGACAAGGTTTTTAATGAGGCAGTCCTCATCACAAAGGATATTGTACTCTTTTTCCTTCACTAAAGTTTTTTCCCATTGGGTTTTTTCTGTAGTAAGATTTTAACAAGGCATAAACCTAAATGGGCATCCAAGGGGGAGTGTTGCGATAACATCAAAATGGTCAAAGTGGATGCCCATTAATATGGGCAGCTGATTTGGTTCTCGACTGAATTACTCAACTTCTCAAGGCAAACCAAAGTTATGAAATTGAAAATGTAAAACTTCCTTTACCTATAAATATAATAGAGAAGCAACTAAGGAACAAACTACACAAACAATCAATAAAAATTCTCTCTCTTTCTTATACTACTAACACACTCTTCTCTCTCTTTTATATACGCTACTATATATATATATATATATTGAGATATTAATTGTGGTACTAGAGTCTTCTATTTCTACTTCTTTACACTACAAAAAAAAAACACCTATTCAGGTACACTTGAAAAGTGTAGCTAAAAGTGAAAAAAATGATGCCTTAAGCTACGGCTACGCTTTTTGGGATACGGCTACGCTTTTTAGGGTGATTCCTATTCGGCCGTTGCCTATTTTCAAAGGCTACGCTTTTGACGTTTGGGAATACGGTGCGCTTTTCAAGTTATGTTGTCCAGGACCAAAGGCTACACTTTTCAGCTTCTATTTTTACTAGAATAGGCTACGCTTTTCAACACTACTGCATCACGTGTAAAGCATAGCCACATTGTATACCATGGCTACTTTTCATAAATGTAGCCTTAGGTCCCTCATTTTTTTTTTGTATACTATAGCTACTGTATATAAATGTAGCCTTAGGTCTCGTTTATTTTTTTTATTATTAATAATAAAAATTATCTGTAACCAAAATATATTTATAATAATGATCCAAAAGTACTAAAATGATATTAATTTTAAATATTCATACATCTCATATTAAAATAAGCATAGCCATATCAAAATAACTATGATATCACTTAGAATTTACTACTAATACTCTACAAAAATATAACCCCTATCTCACTTGCAGGTATCACCTCTGGTCTTATTCGCTTCTCGAACTCATTGTCCGGAGGAGGAATCGCTTCTCGAGCTCATTGTCAATTCATTGAGATAAAACAACAACTTCCCGAGTAGCTAGCTATTAAGATATTGATCATACAGCTGATTTTGCAGGAGTGCTATTCTCTCCATCCTTCTTTGTGACTGGGTTAGATTTCTCTCTCTCGCTTTTTTCAGCTGCTTGGGCATCGCTCCTTGTATCATTCTTTGCACCAGTACCATCTTTTCCTGCATCATCCTACCAAATCAATGAATACAAGTATGTAACCAATAATCCTAGATTATTCTTTGAACCACTAGATGTGAACGAACCTTAGTCTCATTAGTCTTTGTATTATCCTTTCCACTGACTTTGCCTTCCTGGAATAGATTCAGCACCTGACACAGGCTGCACGGATCCAATATCAGTGATGAGAAGGAAGAGCTTAAACAACCATTGATCAGTAGTAGCATACTTCTAAAGTGTGAGTTAACTTTTAATTCATGTCACACACATATCATTGCAAGAATTCAGAGGAGGAGATATGTGCTCAGTTTTACAGGGGAACAAAGTGAAACAGAACCAATAAACCAACCAAACTAGCAACTAGCAGTTGAATAATTTTCTTTTTCCAACCAAGCATAAATCATCACCTTAGTTGCAGCTTCCAGGCTTACAAGGTCTAAGTGGAAGTCAAGCAGTCCAGGTGACCTATCAGCTTGAACCTAGAGCCAAAATAGCAAAATGGAAAGAAGGTAAGTGATCAAATGATATATTCCTTTAGTGCAATTGTTATTATACCTTGCAAAGATAGTGCATCAATGTCATCTTATTGTTAGAAGCATGAGTGTCAGTAAGTTTTAAAAGACTATCCAACTTGAATCCAATTGCGGATCCTACATAAATTAAATAAATAAATAGTAATCCATAAACTGTAAGTTTATGTTAGACAAGATCTAACAGAATCAAATTAAATTTTAATTGCTGAAAAATTAAGGGCCTGTGATTATCCAAACATAGAAAATTGAGAGAGCTAGAACGAAGTCCCAGGGAATGATAAGGACATTAACATTTAAAAGAAAAAAGTACATACCCCTAGTTGTTCCTTGATTTAATGTATTACCCAAAAAAAGAATTTTCTTCATGATCTCCTTCAGCTTGACAGACTTTCGGACCTATTCCCAAGAGAAAATGCAAGAGGTCCAAGAAATGCCAATAACACAGTTTGTTAGTTTCATGCACAATGTACCTCTTCACAAGCAGAGTTCACAGCGTTTAAACTCTTCTTAAATTCTGTAACCTGCAAAAAGAAGAAAGCATAACTGAATCAAAAGTTCAAATCCACAAAACATATAGAAAAATATAGCAAGCACCACCATACCTGAGACAGAAATTGAATCTTGAAAGAGAATACTCTTAACTTTGACTCTACTCGTGGCACCTTCATCAGCTCTAAAAATTCATAGCACACACAATCTTCTGGCTTCTATCTGCATTAAGAAGAATAATTGAGAATCGAAGATCCCACTATTACAAATCTCAATCCAACTATTCTACTCGATAAATAGTCAATTATTAATCCAAGAGACAACCTGCACAACAGACACAAAGAAAACAAAGATGAAACTGCAGAATTTTTTTCTACTATTCAGTTCATAATCAGAAAAGAAACTAGCTTGAAATAGGTGTGAAGAACAATTTTAATCAAGGCTGACAGCATTTGTTTCCACTGTAACTTTGTTAAGAAAGGAAGTGAAATTTCTAATCTTGCCTCAACAGAAACTAATATTATATTGAATTATAAGCCAAATTATGAAGATCATTACCCAAAGTTCCATTCAGAACATATGTAGGGACCAATTCGGAGATTAACTTAAAGTCCAGCTTGCTGCACTACCTTGATGAACTTAACTAAGTCGTACCTATTTGAAAAGTGAATTACTTTTCCTGGAGAAGGTTCATGGCCATTCCAAAACACATAGGTTTGAATAACATCCAACCCTCCCTATTTAGCTTTTTGAATAAGCTCTGGCCACATCTACATGCATTTCCCCCATCAATGAACAATGAGAAAATACAATTAAAAAGAATGATTAATAAAATAAAAACATAATTAAGAAAGAAAGTACCTGAGGTGTGCTTCTGGGGTAGTGTATAGAACCAGAAAACAGAATTTTTTTCTGCCCATTAACAACAATTGCTTTGTGATCATATGTAATAGAAGCTGTCACTGCATAAACCCAGTACAAACATAACACCATCACACAAAGCTTCTTCCCACTCATCACCAAACTTTCCATTTTCTCTTCTCTTATCAACACATTCAAACTAAAAACTAAACTTGAAAAGCTGTTTTTTTTTTTCCATTTTTTTTTAGATTGAGAGGCTTTAACTATGGCTGGTGAAGGAGGTGGTGAAACTTAGAAGCTCCCAAATTGTTTATATACGTTTGAAGATCCAAAGCTATGGGACCTATATCCCTCCTTCCTTCCTTCTAAGGTACTGGACCCCACACGCAACTGCTACTTATACATTCTTAGATAGAGTGACATCAAATTAAGTAGTACAATCCTTGTTCTCTTTAATAGACATTGAGTAAAGCAAAATAAAAAGATAGTAATTATTTGGATATATAGAAAACTAAAATTGGGTATACAAACTAATAAAATGATAAAAAAAATTAAATTATGAAGGGTTTAAGTTTGGCAAGAAACTCATGCTTCTCACGGTGGTTTATAATTTCAAACCGATCTCATTAACCGCGTGAAAAATACTCTTATTATTACTAATTAAGAAGGCCCAAAGTTTGATTTAGTGGCTTTATTAGTTCACTGAGGAATTTTCTTCACTCTTGCACACCAAGAGCCTGGCTGTTCTCAAGAAACAGGTAGGTAAATGAGCATTGGAATTTGGAATCGGTAGCAGCAAGTCTTATTAATGAATATGAGATTTGATATTAAAATTTTTAATTGTAGTTGATAAGAAGAAAGATGGTTAAAAGTGCCAAAAAAAAGCATAAAGCAGAAAGCCAACAAATCAGAAATCTATGGGAATCTGCAGGCTGTGTTTATAGAAATGGATAGCACTCAAGATATAAGCATAAGCCTTCAAACCTTGTCCCAATTGAAGAATAGCTAAGTTCATATTATTCATCTTGAATTATGATTTTTCACAGAACCATTCAGTGGCCAAAGAACTAGCTGAATTAAAAGAGATTGTCCTAAATGGTGAAGATAAAGGAGAAAACAAGGAGAGTACATTTGATCTTGAGAAACACATTGATGCATATCCACTAGTCAGGTACCTGATTTTCAGTCTATTTTCAATTTCAGTTTATCGATTGTATCTATAGTGTTTTTACTATAGAATCCATTATTATCTTAATCTCTTTTGCTTGTTAGAATCTTCTTCCCTATCTATACAGCCGGCACATTTCAGTACTTATTGTTGCTGGTTATTTAACCTCATTTATGAAGAATATAATGTTTTAAAGAACTGTCTTCTTTATGAGCATTTATAAAAAAATCTTATATCACACCAAGGCACGAAAGCTTTAAAGGAATGCTTGTTTCTGTTTTTACTAAGCTTCTAGTTTAGGTTTCAGGAACATTACCTGAGATGGATGAAACATTTTTCAAAAGAATTGTTCTTGTGATTGCTTCGTCTTGCCAACCCCACCTTAGCTTTATTCTTGTTCTTGTTCTTGTGATTACTTCCTGCAGTCTTAGCTCTTAATGATGGTCCTCTCCTGTCATCAGTTTCTGAACATTTGGTACCAACAGTATCAATCATCATAGAAGTTACAATAAAATTCTTAAAAGGAGAAATGAGGGTACGAGAGTTCACTCGCGCCGCAACTTACCCAAACTCCCAAATTGAAAACCCTAAAGTCGGAATCCTAACCCTCGGGAATTTTAGAACAAAATGGGGTGAATACATACCTTCTCCACCACGATGGTGAGCGACGGGATCAGAGGACGATGCTGACGACCGATGTGAGCACGCCGCGAAGACGACTGATGGCTCTCGAGTGGTTAGCGTCGAGTGGGGAAGAGGAGCGGTGAGTGTGGAAGAGGAGTGGCGACACTGATGGTTCTCGAGTAGTGGATGGTGCGACGGCAGAACGTAGTTGAGGTTTGATTAGATAAGTGACGAAGTGTTGGTGGTGACGAGTTGGGGCTCTCGAGTGAAGCACTTCTGTTACGTTTTGTGTTGGTGTATTGGTAAAAATGAAAAAAAAAAAAAAAAAAGACCCAATTTGGTCCTTCAATTTGGTCCTTGTCCATTTTCACAAAAGACAGTCCAAAAAAAAGGACACTTCGACCCTCAACCTTTTTATTTTGGGACAATATAGTCTCTCTATTAAAAAATTCATTAAATAATAATAAAAATTTGGTTTGTGGGAGTTTTATTTGTATTTTATGGGGAGTTTTAAACCTCCACAAAAATCTTTTCAACAATATAACAAATTACTACCATTATCTTTTTCATCCTCATTATTATCATTCCTACTTCTATTATTTTTATTGTGTAACCATACTTTATCATCATCATTATCTCCTCTACCGTCATCATTACCAATACCAATATTATCAACATTAAAGTTCTCTTCTTTCATTTGTTATTCGATGTTATTTTTTTCCTTTAAAAGGTATTGTACTATAATTATTTTTTTTTGTGGCATCATTTTTATCAATGGTTTTTCTTCACTTAACCACCATTGATGAAGAAATTTTTTAAAAACAAAGTTATTAATAGTTTGTGGAGGTTTAAAACCTCCACAAAATACAAATAAAACCCCACAAAACTAATTTTTATTATTATTTAATGAATTTTTTAACAGAGGGACTGTATTATCCCAAAATAAAAAGGTTGAGGGTCGAAGTGTCCCTTTATTTTGGACAGGGATCGCTTTGTCCTTCGTGAAAATGGACAAGGACCGAATTGGGTGTTTACTCAAAAAAAGAATTACCAAGTTTTGAGGGATTTAGTAGTCTTACATAGATTAGACAGCGCTTTAGAAGCGCACCCAAAACGTAATAAATGGGTTATTTTTTAAAAACATTTTTTTTGGTGTAAAAAGTGTCTCCATAGCTATTTAGATAAAGGCTACGCTTTATAAGTGATATTTAAAATATTTAAGGAGACACTTTTAAAGTGATGCCTCAATAGTGTTTCCTATTCTCTTATAAAAAGACACCTTACAAAAAAACGTAGACTACACTTTACAGATATAGCTTAAAAAAATGTAGTTGAATGAGTATTTTTCTTGTAGTGTTATTTATATTTACCATATCTTAATTATTTATTTCACAACATAAATTTTTTTTTTTAAGAAAAAATCATATTCATATTTTGAGTCGGTGCCTTTTTTTGGAACTTGGCTCAACTTGGCTTGGAAATATATCATTTTTGAAAGAATAAATAAAAAAAAAAACTTAGAGAAACTATCCAAAAAGAGCTGATAAAAATAATTATAAAAGATAAAAACGACAAAAAATTTTCAAAAGATAGATTAAAAAATTAAATTGATAAAAATAATCAAACAGCAAACCTCTTTAAATCTTCATTATATATAAGAAAAGTAGAAATATATAGGTAACAAAAACGTCAAGTTTGTTAGAAGTTTCAACCAATGATTGTTAAAAACATTAAAGGTTTTAATAAAAGGAAGGGCAAAATTGAAATTGTTTGAAAATGTCGAAGACAAAAGTAATTAAAACGGTTTAAAGTTTTGAGAGCAAAATTAAAAATTTCTTTAAAATGTTGGAGGCATTTTTTCATACTTTTTTCTTGTTTAATACTATGTTAATTTCAGTTTTTTTTCCGTTGCTTAGACTATACAGCATTTTGTCTATATTTCCTTTGGTGATTTAATTTTATTTTGTTTGTTTGCTTTTCCTTTTATTTTTTGTACAGAGTTTTTGATGCATATCGACTTATTTATTTATATATCACTATTATAATTTAATCCTCAGAACAACTTATCATAAATTATTTATTCAATTTTCATTATTTTTTTCAGTTCTAATCTAAGCAGAATGATTGGTATTCTGCTAATATTTTTGGTCCAAATCGAAAAGGAACATGGAATTCTTGTTTGTAAGAAAATATATCCAGAGACAATGATATGTCAAGGAACTAAGTATATATAACATTAAGGATTCAAAGTTTAATATTTTAAAATAATTAATAATAAATAGATAAGAGTGATAACAA
>NC_029789.2:45937307-45965288 GCF_000816755.2 Arachis ipaensis | reverse complement strand
AACTAATAATATTATTTTTATTAATATATATATTTTTTATGTAATTTTTATACAACAAATCTAATATATGAAAAAGATAACAAAAAATAAAAAAAAATTAAACGTTCTATGTCAATTATCCAAAAAATAACGAGACTTTTAATAAAAAAAAAAATCTATCAATTCAAGCTAGCAACTAATAAAAAGATTAGTAATTTAACATGTTACGTAACTATGCTCCATTAATTTTAAAAAGAAATTATTGACAAAAGGACTAACCAGACTTATAAAATTAAAAATCAAGGAACGGAATTTTTTTATTAAAAGCTAGTAATTCTTCGAAAAAATTGTCTGAATCATAATGAATATTCACTCTGAATTATTTCTCTATCATATATTATTGCACAATAGATCTGTATGGTATTTTTAACAAATAAAATAATTATACATTTTACCAATCTTACACATAGTTAAAATTTAAATAAAAATAAGCTTTTACAACACACATAAAATATATTCTAGGCCAATGAGTAATAGTTCAAATGGCATAGACTCCCCATACTCAATTAAGAGGTTGCGGGTTCGAGTCTCCTATCTTTTCAAATTTTAAGCCAATGAATAATAGCTCAAATGGCATAGTCTCCCCATACTCAATTAAGAGGTTGCGTGTTCGAGTCTCCTATTTTTGGTAAAAAAATATATATATTCTAGAATCACATAAGTATTTTTGACGTTTTATACTTTTATGAAAATGGAAATTATACGATAAATAATTATTTATATTCTTATTTATTATATTAATTTTAGATAAATTTTATGTCAATTTTTTTAATATTTTTTATAAAATAGAATATACGCTTATTTTAAACAAGACTTTATTGTTGTTGTTGTTGTTGCTTATGTGACACATTAATTACTAATATATCTTTTATTTAATTTTTATAAATAAAAATTAAAAATTAGTAATATTTTTCAATTTTTACACAATAAATTTAATCAATATATATAAAAATATAAAAGATAAAAAATTCTAAATATCACTGATATAATTATCTCTAAAGACATATAATAAGATTCCAAAAAAATCTATTAATCTAAACTGGTACTTAATAGACATATCAGTAGTTTATTGTGCCACATACCTCTCTGTTAAACTTAGAAAAAGGTCATTTACAAAAGGACTAAGTATAACACCCTACCATACAGAGTCTTATGCTTAAGTCATAATTTCGAGATGGCAAGGTATTACGACCTCTAGAATTAAAATTTAGTATGTATAGTAGTATGAATGATTTATTATAACTAGGAGCCTTTGTAGAAAAAGGGGTAAACAAAAACCGTAACTCGAAAGCACAACACTCCGATCGATAACGTAACGAACAGGGATAAGCTAACGCGAGATTATATATATACAAAAGAGTGTCAACAACAGGAATATCAAAACTCAAATCCAGATGCGAAGATAACCGGTCCGAGCATAGCAATATATACATATAATAAAATAAGGAAACCCCAAAGGAAACCCAAAGGGACACAAAAACAGAGAACCTAGTCTCCAAAATCCCCTCTAAGAGGAGTCATCACAGTTTGTATTATTCAATGGAGATAAAAGTATCTAAGAGAAATCATAAAATCAAAACAGAGTCCCGAGAACAAAGATCTTCGCTAATCCAGAAGTCTCCAGCATGCCTCAACGAGAAGCCTCGTGTCCTGCATCTGAAAACCACAAAATCCGCATGGGTGAGAACCAGAGGTGCCCAGCATGGTAACAGTTCCCCATATATAACATGTAATAATAGAGGAAAGCCGAAGGCAATCCTAGGACTTCCTCCAGATAATATCAAATCTTATAAACAAGCTAAACCATAAGTGGCAACTGACTAAAGATCCTTTAGTCTAACTAATACTTCCCTTTCCAATTCCTTCAGAACTCCCAACCACCAGCAGGAGTATAATGTAGCAAACACAGCTAAATCAAACAAGAGATATACAAATAGGAACAGATAAGGCATTTAGACAATTAGCAAGTAATATGCAGTCAAATAGGCAATCTCAAACAATTCATATAGTATGCATATGATGAATGCCTGTCCCTAGTGGCTGATGATATCATCTGTCGGTTATAGAGCCAACCCGACAAGTCCTGGTAGCTAACCATTAGACTGTCCCTCTGTCGTGTCTCCCCAACTCGAGTTATACTCAACAAATCGTGATCATAATCATGATCCATATCCATCACCCTGACTGGTGAATATATATGGGGGTAAGCTCATCCGGGGCTTTCACAGAGCCCGACCACCCTGACGACATAGGGTCAAAAGAGCTTTAAGTCTCAACCTGGAGCACGTGGTGGCTAGCCACTGCTTCCTCCCAGGGAAACCCTCATCTCCGATAGTGGAAGTGCAAACATTCACAATTCATTCAACAGCATATATGCATTTATACTTAGCCATAATCATGGCTCCACCGTAACACGGCAATTATCCAGCCATCCGGCTCACGGTTAAATCCATAACCAGCCAATTCATTAACAATTACGGCCCTTCGGCCCATGGCATAACAAGCACTTCCAACGCCATCCTCCGCATCTCACATAATCATCTTTGATCCTCATTGATCATTCATTTTTTCCTTGCTTCACTCGCAAGTTACCACATTCACTAGCTCCTTGTCTCATTGCTAGGCATATCATAATAATTTAAGACATAAGTGGTGAGATCGGAGGCTTAGAAGTATGAAATTTGGCCTTTAAAACTCAAAAATCAACTTTGGGATGAAAACAGGGCCACGCGTATGCGCACTCCACGCGCACGCGTGGATGGCCACAAAACTCATTGACGCGCAAGCGTCATACGCGCGGACGCGTGGATTGAAAAATAGCCAAACGACGCGCAAGCATCAGCCACGCGTACGCGTGGGTGCTCTTGCGCCCCAGGCACAAAACTGGCACAACTCTCGGGAAAATAGCTGGGCATTTGGTGCAGCGCATCGACGAGCCCGTGCACACCACGCGCACGCGTGGATGGTGCTTTCTTGAAGAACGGCGGGTACGCGCCAAGTGCGCCTACGCGCGGAAGGTCATTCTGCTAAAAAATTTTTAAGTTAAAAGCTGCAGAATTCATAGATTCAACCCCCAATCTTCTGACGGACATAACTTTCTCATTTTAAATCGTTTTCCGCCCGTTCTTCCAGCGGCGTGAACATCCCGGATCCAATTTCATTTCTAAACAAGTTTGGTACAAAGGGGATCCGTAGTCCAAGTTATGTCCCGTCAAAACATGCCCGAAAATCATGTTTTCATACAAAAACACAAGGTGCCATTTTCAAAACAAACCATTTTCAACTCTTTTCAAAATCAACCAAAACATGCCAATTTCGCCTTTTTCGAAATCAATCAAAATGTACCAAAATCAACATCAAGCCATCCTCAACTCATATATTGACACTTTACCAAAATTCCCAAAACCACCATCCAACCATTTTAACACTTCTCAATCAAATGGCTACAGGGCAAACATAATATCATATCACACATCCTTCCTCATCCCAATTTCCGATAATACCATTTCCAAATCAAACATCATTATACATAATCATCATCATACTCACCATCAACATGGTACCACCCACCAATTCAACCTCAATCATTCATCAAGCATATATCACAACATGCAGTTTCTCATATATCACACAATCAAGGCATCAATATTCATAATCACATATATGATCACATCATATATCTCAACCATTCAACAACATCATCAATTCAATGCCTATCTTAGGGCCTCTAGCCTAAGTATTTACTACCACATTACATATTAGATACGAGAAATCGAGACCATACCTTAGCCGATTTTCCAAGCTCAACCGGAGCACTTCCAAACCACTTGTCCACAAGTCCTCTAGGTCTCAACACCTCCAAGAACATATTTTTACCACCAAAAATCCCTTTTCATGCTTTCCAAGGTCTCAATCAAGCCCCAATATTCACATATACACAACCTAAGCCACACTTATCATACCCATACACAACATCTCAATACCCAAACATCATAGAACAACAAATTATACTAGGGCTGAGAATCTTACCACACCCAAGGTCCAAGGAGACAAGATTAACCTTCTCCTTCAAGAGAGTTGGGTCCTATAACATCAAAAAGCCCAAAATCTCAACATTTTTGCTCATGAAACTCGAAATCAAGGCTAGAAATTTGAAGAGCAAAACGTGGCTTACCTTAAGATTGATTGTATGGGTTTTGTAGAGCTCTCCGCGATGAACGCGTGTCCACAAACGGTGCAGCAATCGAAGCTCTAGATCAAAAGTTATGGTGGTTTGAAGATCAAGTGAGAGATAGAAGTTTGAGAGAGTGTTCTTCCCCTCCCTTACTCCATTTCAGCATGTGTGTGTAACAAATGAGGAGAGAGAGTGCTGAAAACTAGGGTTTTGGCTTAGTTTAGTTGGGCCAAGGGCCCACTTTGGGTCCGGTTGGCCCGGTTTGGCCCGTTCGGTCCAATCTTGGTCTGATTTCTATAAAATTGGTACCGAAATTCTCGTCTCAATCTCCTCTATCATCTTTAGCCATAAAAATCACATTTTTGGCTTTCTAGAATAAATTCTCATTTATGGGTTAATTAGTCGTTAATTAACTGGGTTTTACATTCTACCCACCTAATTGGGAATTTTGCCCACAAAATTCAAATTCAATTACCTGAGAATAAGTGTGGATAATCCGATCGCATCTCCGACTCAAGTTCCCAAGTGCGTTCCTCAACACCGCCTCGAATCCATGCCACTTTGACTAATGAAACCTCTTTTCCACGCAACCGTTTGATACTAGTATCATCAATTCTGACTGGAGCCACTGGAAGTGTCAAATCTTCCCTTAACTGAACCGATTCAGGTTCTAACACATGGCTAGTATCAGGAGTGTACTTCCGAAGCTGCGACACATGAAACACGTCGTGCAGGTTCGAAAGATGAGGTGGTAGAGCCATCCGATATGCCACCGGTCCAACCCTTTCCAGGATCTGAAATGGATCGATGTACCGAAGATTCAACTTCTTTGCTTTAATCGCCCTACCTACTCCCGTGGTTGGAGTAACCTTAAGGAAAACATGATCTCCTTCCTCAAATTCCAAGGGCTTCCGCCTCTGATCGGCGTAACTCTTCTGGCGACTCTGCGCCGTAAGCATCCTATCTCGAATTTTTTTGACTTGTTCAGTGGTCTCAGCTATCATCTCTGGCCCCAACAAGTCTTTATCTCCAGTTTCATACCAACATAGCGGAGATTGACATTTTCTCTCATACAAAGCCTCATACGAAGCCATTCCGATACTCGCATGGTAACTATTATTGTATGCAAACTCCACTAACGGCATATATCGATCCCAACTTGCCGGCTGGTCCAGAACACAAGCTCTCAACATATCTTCTAGTGTTTGGATCGTCCTCTCAGATTGACCATCTGTTTGAGGATGGTAAGCCATACTCAAGCTTAGTCGGGTTCCGAAAGCTTTCTGAAATGCACCCCAAAACCTCGAAGTGAAGCGAGGATCTCTATCAGAGATTATGGTAGCCGGTACGCCATGAAGTCTCACAATCTCCTTTATGTACAACCGTGCTAGTTCCTCAAGGGTGTAAGTCATCCGAATGGATAAAAATTGGGCTGATTTTGTCAGTCGGTCCACAATCACCCAGATAGCATCAAAACCAGTCCTAGTCCTTGGCAATCCTGACACAAAGTCCATTGCAATACTTTCCCACTTCCACTGCGGAACCTCTAAAGGTTGCAACATTCCGGAAGGTCTTTGATGTTCAATCTTTACCTTTTGACAGGTTAAGCACTTTGAAACATATTCCGCCACATCATTCTTCATACCTGGCCACCAAAACATCGCCTTTAAATCATGGTACATCTTAGTACTTCCCGGGTGAATGGAGAATCTGCTTTTGTGTGCCTCCTTTAAGATATCTTGCCTCAAAGTGCCAATATCCGGCACAATGATCTTACCCTTGAATCTCCATAACCCATCTTTTTCTTCCGACACTCTCCACTGTTTTCCTTGCTCAGTAGCCGGTAACACCTTCCATAACGCTTCATCATTCTCATGGGCCTTTAGGAGTTCGGATTTAAAGTCACTTGAGATTTCTAACCGGCTCAAACACAAAGTTCCAGATACTTCTTTAGAACCAATTTTTAGACTCTCGAATCCCTTGAGCAACTTCTCCTCTTGAAGCATCATCCAAGCCGCATATAACGACTTCCGACATAACGCATCCGCCACTACATTCGCCTTTCCCGGATGGTAATTCAACTCAAAATCGTAGTCCTTCAATAATCCCATCCACCTTCTCTGCCTCATATTAAGCTCTTTCTGATCAAAGAGATATTTCAAGCTCTTGTGATCGGAGAAGACTTGGAACTTAACCCCATAGAGATAATGCCTCCACACCTTCAAGGAAAACACGACCGCAGCGAGTTTCAAATCGTGCGTAGGGTAACTAACTTCATTAGGTCTCAACTGTCGTGAGGCATACGCCACCACATTATGATGCTGCATCAGCACGCATCACACTTAGACAGTTTCGCATAGAGTTTCTTCTCCTTTAGGATCTGCAACACGATCCTTAAGTATTCCGCATGCTCTTCTTCAGTCTTGGAATAAATTAGTATGTCGTCAATAAAGACAACAACGAATTTATCCAGAAATGGACGGAACACTCTGTTCATATAATCCATGAATACTGCAGGAGCGTTTGTCAACCCAAAAGACATTAAAGTGTACTCGTAATGACCATAACGAGTCCTGAAAGCGGTCTTAGGGATATCCTCACCTCTCACCCTTATCTGGTGATAACCGGATCGCAAATTGATCTTGGGGAAAACCCCAGCTCCTTGTAACTGATCCATGAGATCATCAATTCTCGGCAATGGGTACTTATTCTTTATCGTGACCTTGTTCAGCTGCCTGTAATCCACACAGAGCCGCATACTCCTATCTTTCTTCTTTACCAGTAACACTGGAGCACCCCACGGGGAAACACTTGGTCGGATAAAGTTCTTACCCAACAAATCCTCTAACTGAGACTTTAGCTCGGCCATCTCTAATGGTGACATTCTATAAAGAGCACTTGAGATTGGTCCTGCCCTAGGCACCAATTCAATAACAAACTCGACCTCTCGGTTAGGTGAAAATTCATCAATGTCATCGGAAAACACTTCTGGAAACTCACACACCACCGGAATCTTTTCCAACCTTTGATCATCACCCGAAACACCCGCGGTTAACAATAGGATACCCTAACATTCGATTCCGGAATAGTTCACCATCATCGAATTCAAGTAATAATTATTCACCACGACTGGTCCTCCTGTATCTTCCGGCATAAAGTACACCGACTTTGTAGAACAATCAAGCAGGACATGGTTCTCAAATAACCAGTCCAATCCCAAGATAAGGTCAAGACCGATCATCGGTAAGCAGATTAAATTATGGACAAAATAACGCTGCTTGAACCTAAACAAAACTTTCGGGCATCCTAGCCTAGTTACCATGGCCTCATGGGTAGCATTATACACTTTTAGGTCATAACCTAAGGTTACGATCTTCAATCCTAACTCATGGGCTTTCTCAAATGCAATGAATGAATGTGATGCTCCCGAATCAAATAAAGCATTTAAAGTTTGACCAGCTATTTCACAGTTACCTCGGATAAGTGCCTCAGATCCCTCAGCACCTATAGCTGAAGTGGTGAACACCCGACCAGTCTGTTGTGCTTTCCCAGCACCTTGTTTCTGCTTCTTCGGACAATTTGCGGCTTTATGCCCCGCCTTTCCACAATTGTAGCACAAACCCCATCCAGCCTTGCATGGTGCTCCCGGATGGTGACTTCCACACCTAGTACAAGCTTGATCATTCTAAGGCTGCTTCCCTCGGTTCTGTGGGAATGATCCTTTGTGACTCCCTCTCTCAGCAGCCGCCTTCTTCACGCACTCTTCAGCAACTCTACACTTGTTCACCAACTCGAAGAAAGTTCTGATCTCCATTGGTCCCATTGAGCTGAAAATATCACTCCGGAGTCCTCCTTCATACTTAACGCACTTCCATTCCTCATATTCCACCGGAGTCCCTTGACACATACGAGAGAATCTGAACAGCTCCTCAAACTTGTCAGTATACTCAGATACGGACATAGTACCCTGCTTCAGCTGCAATAATTCAAGCTCCTTGGCCGTCCTAGCAGAAGTCGAAAAGTACTTCTTATAGAACTCCTCTTGGAAGACATCCCAGGTGATATAATCGTCACCCTGCTGCAGGAGGTGTCGGATTCCTTGCCACCAATGCGACACTTCCCCAGTGAGCAAATAGGTAGTAAACTCCACACGCTGCCCTTCAGGTACCACCTGCGCTTGCAGTGCTCGTTCCATGGCCTGAAACCATGTATCGGCCTCAGTCGGGCTAGTGGTTCCCTTGAACTTAGGTGGATTAACCTTCAAAAAGTTTACCAGTGTCATCGGGCCCTGAACTCCACCTCCGTCATTACCATGGTTGTTCATCTGTTGACCAAGAGCCTCAGCAGTGGCTTGCATAGCAGCAGCCATGTTCTCCAACACAGTCAAAAGTTCACCAGGTTATTAGGGTTAATCTCTGGCGCACGAGCGTTCGTATGACCTCTCCCACGGCCTCTACCGCGTCCACGAGGCACCATCTGGTTCCTATACACACCAAACAATCGATATTAAGTTGATCAGTCTCAATATCGGAAGTTTAGTGCTTCAAAGTCCCAAATGCATGCTCATGAATGTTTATGCCAACTATATCAAGTAGATATACTAACAGCATATAACACACATACAGAGAATGCACAGAAGCATAGTCAGTCCGTCCCTCGGGCTCTACAGGAACGAACTGCTCTGATACCATAATGTAACACCCTACCATACATAGTCTTATGCTTAAGTCATAATTCCGAGATGGCAAGGTATTACGACCTCTAGAATTAAAATTTAGTACGTATAGTAGTATGAATGATTTATTATAACTAGGAGCCTTTGTAGAAAAAGGGGTAAACAAAAACCGTAACTCGAAAGCGCAACACTCCGATCGATAACGTAACGAACAGGGATAAGCTAACGCGAGATTATATATATACAAAAGAGTGTCAAAAATGGGAATATCAAAACTTAAATCCGGATGCAAAGATAACCGGTCCGAGCATAGCAATATATACATATAATAAAATAAGAAAACCTCAAAGGAAACCCAAAGGGACACAAAAATAGAGAACCTAGTCTCCAAAATCCCCTCTAAGAGGAGTCATCACAGTTTGTATTATTCAATAGAGATAAAAGTATCTAAGAGAAATCATAAAATCAAAACAGAGTCCCGAGAACAAGGATCTTCGCTAATCCAGAAGTCTCCAGCATGCCTCAACGAGAAGCCTCGTGTCCTGCATCTGAAAACCACAAAATCCGCATGGGTGAGAACCAGAGGTCCCCAGCATGGTAACATTTCCCCATATATAACATGTAATAATAGAGGAAAGCCGAAGGCAATCCTAGGACTTCCTCCAGATAATATCAAAGCTTATAAACAAGCTAAACCATAAGTGGCAACTGACTAAAGATCCTTCAGTCTAACTAATACTTCCCTTTCCAATTCCTTCAGACCTCCCAACCACCAGCAGGAGTATAATATAGCAAACACAGCTAAATCAAACAAGAGATATACAAATAGGAACAGATAAGGCATTTAGACAATTAGCAAGTAATATGCAGTCAAATAGGCAATCTCAAACAATTCATATAGTATGCATATGATGAATGCTATCCCTAGTGGCTGATGATATCATCTGTCGAATATAGAGCTAACCTGACAAGTCCTGGTAGCTAACCATTGGACTGTCCCTCTGTCGTGTCTCCCTAACTCGAGTTATACTCAACAAATCATAATCATAATCATGATCCATATCCATCACCCTGACTGGTGAATATTTATGGGGGTGAGCTCATCCGGGGCTTTCACAGTGCCCGACCACCCTGACGACATAGGGTCAAAAGAGCTTCGAGTCTCAACCTGGAGCACGTGGTGGCTAGCCACTGCTTCCTCCCAGGGAAACCCTCATCTCCGATAGTGGAAGTGAAAACATTCACAATTCATTCAACAGCATATATGCATTTATACTTAGCCATAATCATGGCTCCACCATAACACGGCAATGATCCAGCCATCCGGCTCATGGTTAAATCCATAACCAGCCAATTCATTAACAATTACGGCCCTTCGGCCCATGGCATAACAAGCACTTCCACCGCCATCCTCCGCATCTCACATAATCATCTTTGATCCTCATTGATCATTTATTTTTTCCTTGCTTCACTCGCAAGTTACCACATTCACTAGCTCCTTGTCTCATTGCTAGGCATATCATAATAATTTAAGACATAAGTGGTGAGATCGGAGGCTTAGAAGTATGAAATTTGGCCTTTAAAACTCAAAAATCAACTTTGGGATGAAAAACAGGGCCACGCGTATGCGCACTCCACGCGCACGCGTGGATGGCCACAAAACTCATCGACGCGCAAGTGTCATACGCGCGGACGCGCGGATTGAAAAATAGCCAAACGACGCGCAAGCGTCAGCCACGTGTACGCGTGGGTGCTCTTGCGCCCCAGGCACAAAACTGGCACAACTCTGGTACAACTCTCGGGAAAATAACTGGACTTTTGGTGCAGCGCATCGACGCGCCCGTGCACACCACGCGCACGCGTGGATGGTGCTTTCTTGAAGAACGGCGCGTACGCGCCAAGTGCGCCTACGCGCGGAGGGTCATTCTGCTAAAAATTTTCTAAGTTAAAAGCTGCAGAATTCACAGATTCAACCCCCAATCTTCCGACGGACATAACTTTCTCATTTTAAATCGTTTTCCGCCCGTTCTTCCAGCGACGTGAACATCCCGGATCCAATTTCATTTCTAAACAAGTTTGGTACAAAGGGGATCCGTAGTCCAAGTTATGTCCCGTCAAAACATGTCCGAAAACCATGTTTTCATACAAAACCACAAGGTGCCATTTTCAAAACAAACCATTTTCAACTCTTTTTAAAATCAACCAAAACATGCCAATTTCTCCTTTTTCTAAATCAATCAAAATGTACCAAAATCAACATCAAGCCATCCTCAACTCACACATTGACACTTTACCAAAATTTCCAAAATCACCGTCCAACCATTTTAACACTTCTCATTCAAATGGCTACAGGGCAAACACAATATCATATCACACATCCTCCCTCATCCCAATTTTCGATAATACCATTTCCAAATCAAACATCATTATACATAATCATTATCATACTCACCATCAACATGGTACCACCCACCAATTCAACCTCAATCATTCATCAAGCATATATCACAACATGCAGTTTCTCATATATCACACAATCAAGGCATCAATATTCATAATCACATATATGATCACATCATATATCTCAACCATTCAACAACATCATCAATTCAATGCCTATCTTAGGGCCTCTAGCCTAAGTATTTCCTACCACATTACATATTAGATACGAGAAACCGAGACCATACCTTAGCCGATTTTCCAAGCTCAACCAGAGCACTTCCAAACCACTTGTCCACAAGTCCTCTAGGTCTCAACCCCTCCAAGAACATATTTTTACCACCAAAAATCCTTTTTCAAGCTTTCCAAGGTCTCAATTAAGCCCCAATATTCACATATACACAACCTAAGCTACAATCATCATACCGATACACAACATCTCAATACCCAAACATCATAGAACAATAAATTACACTAGAGTTGAGAATCTTACCACATCCAAGGTCCAAGAAGACAAGATTAACCTTCTCCTTCAAGAGAGTTGGGTCCTATAACATCAAAGAGCCCAAAATCTCAATATTTTTGCTCATAAAACTCGAAATCAAGGCTGGAAACTCGAAGAGTAAAACATGGCTTAACTCAAGATTGATTGTATGGGTTTTGTAGAGCTCTCCGTGATGAACGCGTGGCCATAAACGGTGCAGCGATCGGAGCTCTAGATCAAAAGTTATGGTGGTTTGAAGATCAAGTGAGAGATAGAAGTTTGAGAGAGTGTTCTTCCCCTCCCTTACTCCATTTCAGCGTGTGTGTGTAACAAATGAGGAGAGAGAGTGCTGAAAACTAGGGTTTTGGCTTAGTTTAGTTGGGCTAAGGGCCCACTTTGGGTCCGGTTGGCCCGGTTTGGCCCGTTCGGTCCAAGCTTAGTCCGATTTCTATAAAATTGGTACCGAAATTCTCGTCTCAATCTCCTCTATCATCTTTAGCCATAAAAATTACATTTTTGGCTTTCTAGAATAAATTCTCATTTATGGGTTAATTAGTCGTTAATTAACCGGGTTTTACACTAAGTAATCTCACAGAGTAAAAGATCAAAAATTAAAAAAAAAGAATTTATTTTTATTAGGAGTCTCATTATCTTTTAAAATAATTATGAAATCCTGCTGATTTTTTATTGTCTTTAAATAATATTCTATTTCATTGATAATAATATGTAAAATAAAGTCAATATTCATGGTCAAGTATTTAATGTGCTTCCAAATTAGTAATCTTCTCAATAATTATGAGAATATATATAATATCAGAAGCATCTAATTTTATTAATTTAATATGTGAATGCATTAATATTTAAATCTTATCATCAATATACGTTCATGCATCTCTACACAATTACTTTAGATGAAAACACAATATGTTTAATACGAAATGTATATATAAATACAAACCGTTCTAGGGAGATCATCAAGAGTTCATGTGAAAAAATATTGATCACCATGTTAGATGTTTGTTTCTATCGTCATTCACTGCCCTACCTACATATATAATTTTCAACTATAATGATCTTCAAATTGATCATCATATCAAGTTAATAAAGTACCAAAGGATTAGATTATTTTTGTTTTTATTGTTGCTATATGTTTTTAATAATAACCAATTCTGAGAGTTCATAATTACAATGATGAAAACAAACCTCTGCATTGTTGGGTGATGATATTGCAGGAGATTATTTTAATATTTTTTCTTACAAGCTCCATCATAGTTTTTAGGATTTTATGGTGTCCTTAGATGTTATAGTGAGCTCAAGTAAAAATAAATGAGATCTAATTTTGATACATCTTATTGATTCTAAGTGAAGTTCTTCGGTTATATAAATCTTTCGGAACTAATGTGCTATTTGAACGTTAGCAAATGAGATCCAATTGATGTATATACAATGATATAGTGTATTAAATTGAGAAAAATGTCATTTTATATTTTTAGTTATAGACAAGTAAAAAGTGAGATCTAATGTATGTTATAATAGTGTATTAAATTTGAAACTTTTCCTATTTTCTACTTGTATCTTTTATATGTAATAAATGCCTCTTTTAAATTTGGTGTTATTATAAAATCATATTTATTCTAAAAATTTAAATTAACAAGAGAAGATATATAATTATTTATATTTTTAATAGATTTTTTGTTTTTTATTTTCGATATTAACATATACTTTTTTATCATCAAATGAAACAGAGAAGTGTCCGAGAATATGTGAGAATATTATTTCTATTCTAACTATTAATAAAAGATATAGATGGAGTGTCGGGGTTCGAATCGCGCCTTGTACATGCAGCAATCTATTGGCCAGCGGCAAACCCTTAAATGAAATTCAGTACCGCGATAGATTAGTCCTTGTCCTATCGGGTTGTGGGATACCGTGGAAAACCAAAAAAAATAGATGGAAGCACAAAGACCAATTTACATTTTATTGCATATATAATTAAATAAAATAAAAGACATAACAAAATTATTTTTTTTTAAATTGGTTGAACATAATTAACTTATAATCATGTACTATAGAATATAGATTTAATCGATTAGACACTTATTATTTCGTTAGAATTTTAAAATTTACACTAAAAGAATATTTAATCTCAATGACACATTTTTTTATGTATATACTTATATAATATTTAAATTTTGTAAAATAAAAGAGATTAAAAGGTATTTACAAATTTATAATATTATTATTATTAATATTATTTTTGATAATAATAAAATAATTAACAGTTATTAACCGTTTAGCATGGTATAAATAATAACGGTAATACTTTGTGTTGAATTATTGTATTGTTTGACAAAAAAATATCTTTTGAGTGTATTTCATAAATGAAACATGTACATTGATAAGACATGTTTGTTAAATTTAAAATTCGTTGAAAAAGTCATAACCATTAAATAATTATGTGACTTTTGATTACTACCCATAATATATGAATACTAACCAATTGTTTTGAAGTGTGCAACAAAAGAAAATAAAAAGTATGCTTTTAATTTTCTTGTTCAAGAAATTTAAAATTTTTTTATTATTCTTAATTAAAAAATTTATTGGTTTCATTATATTTTGAGAAAATATTGTCATCAATCCTATACAACCAAATATAAAAATAAATATATATCTTTCTAAAGAAAACAATCTAATCATTTTTTGAAACCATCTTCATATATTCAATATGTACTAATTATTCTTACAAATTTTAAAATATTGATCATTTTAAAATTTGAATGGATCTAAAATTTAAAGGTAAATTATCAAATATTATTAAAGACTCTTTTGTTAAAATTACTTCCTGAAAGATCAAACTAATAAAAATTTTCTAAAAAATTTAAAATCAGAACATATTCCGAATATTATTTTTTTATATATAAATATCAAATAGTGAATAATGAAAATCTTTAAATATTGTATACGTAAATGTATAGCGTGAATAAATTTTACATATTATAGTATCTAAAATTGGAAGTTGTGCAGAATTATCTAATCTGTTATAAAGAAAAAGATCTAACGTCTAGGTGAATAATTAGACATACATCTTATGATAAGTATCAATTAAAGAAATACATTAAAAAATATATATATATAGCACAAGGATCAATAGCGATATGTCGAAGGGGATAGTAATCGAATCCAACTATATCTATCAAGTATTTATTCTAAAGTTAGACAAATAGATTTATTCCAAAAAAAACTTAAACTATGCAAAATTCTAAAGTATTAATAAGGATGTATTTTCTTTCCTTTTTTTAAAAATAAAAAAATTACATATGACTGGATCGGACAAAGATTTGAACATTAAAAGAAACGTGAATATAAAAATGAAATTAAAATGATAAGGAAAAAAAACATACTCGTAACATGCAATGTAAATTATATATGCTTCTGAAAGAAATAAATTTGTAATAAATGTATTTTGTGAATACATTTCAACCATTTTACAATTGACTATTTATTTAATTTATAGGATTAATGGTAAAATTAATCACTAAAAGATGATTTGTTCGTCGAATTCAGTCTCAAATAATTATTTAATCAAATTAATCTATAAAAAATTTAAAACTAATTGCATTTATCCTTTCGTTAATGAATTAATATTCTCAGTTAACAATTGACAGTGACACATCAAGAATATCTCCTCAACCTTCATAAATTATTAATCTCCTTTTGTCATTTTTAAACTTTTCACCATATAGTAAAAACCAATTATTTTTTATATTTGCTATGAATCTTTAAATATTTTTCATAGGACTGTCAAAAATACATAAATCAAGAGACAATATGAATCATAATAATTTATATCATTGAGAGCCTCTTCCAAATTAAGCCTACATGATGAGTCATGATTTTCCTCTTCTTTCATAAATTATAACAAAAGAATCCTCATTCATGGTTTTTAGTTTGTCAAATTGTAAAATTCATAGCAATTAATCATATTTTTAAGGGCAATAAAAAAAAATAATGTGCAAGTAAAAAAGACAAACAAAACAATTGACATCATAAAGGAGGAAATTTAACATACCATGTCAAGAAAATCATCCACTGTTAAGAGACGAAAAGGAGCATGAATTTTTAGTCCCTAACAATTTTGATGAGACACTGTTTTCGAAAACAATAGCTTCACTTGGTAGCGTTTTACCTCAAGTTAAGGCGGTTCATGAACTTTTTTGACGAATTAGACACACCATTGTTCGTTCAAGACACGAGATTCAAGCTGAAGTCTTTGTTCTACCTTGCTCCTTTGTTGACATCATCGCAAATATCATCGTTATCCTTTGTTTAAATCTTTTGACACTAATTTAATTGAAAAATCTATTGAAGGACAAATTTGATGATCGATCTATATTTTAGAGACTAATTTGACTATTAATTCTTAATTTATAAAAAAAAGTTTTGCATGATTAACACGCGCACGTAAGTTGCTCGTCTACGTGATACCAACTAAGTTCACCAATAATTTGAATTCCAAATTTGAATTTATCGACGGTCTTCTCTCATGGATTGCTTGAAATCCTAAACTTTCTTATGATAAAAATTTTATTAAAATTTTTTTAGAAAGCTACTATTAGATTGAAAAAAGTTAGTTTTTACAAACAACTCTACTAGATAATGTAACCAATTAGGGATGTAACTAACTACTGAAAAAAAAGTGCCCAGCCATTAACGGAAAAAAATAGTACCCTAACTCCAGAGCTACCTTAATTTCATTTTAACTCCCATTTAAAATAAAAAAAAACCACAAAGAACAAAAAAAACATCCGGAACATAACAGAAAAAATATCTAAAATTATTGTGAAAGATTATCCAATACCCTTTTACTTATGGTAAAGAAGAATACATCTCTTTTGGATATAGAAATATCCAAAACCTAATAAAAGAGATATCCAAAATAATTTTAAAAAATTTAAAACCTAATAAAAGGAGACATACAAAATTATTAGAAAAAGAATATAAAAAACTAAGGAAAAAAAACATTTAAAATTATTCAAAAAATAATAATTCAAAATCTAAAAAAAAGAAACATCAAAATTAAAATATATAATATAAGTACTTTCCTATTATTGATTTAAAGCTTTAGTGATTTAAAAACAATGAGGATTTTATATGCGCTAATTTGAATAATTAGATTTTGAACATTATTTTATAATTTTAAAAGAAAATTAATTTGATTATCTCTAATTATTGAATTTGAGTCTTTATTTGAAAAATAAATTATAAATTGATAATTAAATAGTATTTTCATAGATATTATTATTTGATTAAATTTGATTTCAAATTATTACTCTATTACCTTCAATTTTATTGAAATTACTAAATTATCCGAAATTCTCAATTTCAAATACAAAACCCTAAATTTCGAATTCCAAACCCTAATCCCTTCTACCCAACCCACACATACGTAACCCCCTCCCTTCACACTCGTTCACCCCCCAATTAGCCACGTTACCCACTCCTCACCGCTATTCACTCACCATCACCATTCCCTTTTTCCTTTTATCCCACCCACACCCACGCAACAAAAGAAAGAAAAATCAGAAAGGGAAAGAATGGAAACAGGGGGCTTGAGGGGAAAACAGAGATCAGAGGGAGAGTGTGACAGAACAGAGGAAGGAGATCGCCGGGCTGTGCTGCGCCCTGCGCCGGTTGTCATCGCTGCCGCGAGAGCTAGAGAAGGAGAGAAGTAAAACCGCGAAGAGAGAGAGATCGATGGAGACGTTCACGCTGTTCGTCCTCGTCACTGCCATGCGTTGCCGCCGCCGCCGTTAGTTCAGCTGCCGTCGAGCTCGCATCAACCGTCGCCATGGAAACTGCCACCATCATCTCCAAAGCCGCGTCATCGATTAGGTTAGGGAGAGGGAGAATCACGAGCAACCAGAGGAGGAGAAGAACGTGTGGTGGTGGGTGTTCTTTTAGCCATCGCCACCACCGGAGTCACAAACCAAGGTGGAGGAGAAAGCCATCTTCCCCGTTGCTGCTATAGTCGTCCGTACTACTGCCGCTGAAGGAAGGCCGTTTAGTCACCCTCATCAAGTTGCATGTGGCTGTTAGAGCTCCTTGTCTCTGCTCTGATCGTCGGAAGTCACCGACGAAGTTTTGGTCGCCCCATTCCACTATTCTTTTGAATTCCGTAAGTTGCACTCATTCCAAAAACCCTCACTGTTACCATTCTTTTTCATGGTTGTTGAGAATCTTGAGATATTAATGTATTAGGGTTGTGTAAATGCCGCTGCAAATTGTTTGATGATATTGCTATTGTGGAGAGTTGTTGGTGAGGCTAATGCCACTGCTGTTGCTAATCCGGTTTGAGGCTGTTGCTACTGCTGCGAGTTAGAACGAAGTTGGAGTCACGCCTAACCTTGTGGGTTTTGACTAACTAAGGTAGGGGATTTGTTTTAAAAGTAAAGGTTTTAACTTATGAATGCTACTAAAATTAAATGAGTAACTGCAAATAGTTTATGGTTGCTTTGTGTGAATAATTGACGGAATTGAGTTGAATTATAACTGTAGTTGGTGATTGATTTGATGATTGTGCGTACTGAATGTTGTAAGGGATAGAATAAATGGTGTTACTTTTGTTGCTGAGCTTGCTGGTGTGAATTGATGAGTTATTATGTGTTTGAATAATGATGATATGGAAAATTATGCTTGGCATAGTGTAGAAAAGAAAAGGGTTGATGATGCTTAAGTACTTGACATCGTGTGAATTATTGATTATGGGTTCTTGGGCTGTGTTGACAATGAAGACAATTTTGAATAACTGGAAAGAGGTTAAACGTGTGATTTTGGAAGGGTTATAAGTTCAAATGTGGTTTTTGATAAGTAAGGTTGTTGAAAATGCTTAAGGCAGAATTTCTGCATACATGATAGTAGAAAGAATCAATTTTTGGGAGCAGCCCAGGTCATATATTTGAATGAAACTATTTTTTCATGAAACTTTAATGTGTTTTGAGCATCTCATAAAAAATTTAGAATTTATTGATGAGTGGTTTGGGAGAAATGAATTTTTGAAGATTGATGGTTTCTGCAGAAAATTCTGTTTCTATACTGCAGAAGCACCAATTTCCAACTCCCTTAACTTTCAATTCTGGTAAGTATTTAAGCTGAAACAATGGCATTTTCAATCTTCCTGTGTCCACAGTCTTCATTTTAAATTTCATGTCAATACCCTACTTAACCAAGTAGATATGTTGAAAAGAGTATGGGTAGCTCACTGGATTTTGGAAACCGAATTCTAAAAGGCATGGCTGTGTTTCACTTCATAACTTTTTCATATGACATTGTATTAATCTGGAATTTGATTCAATGAAAAGCTAAAAGAGTCTTGTTTGAGGTCGTGAGTTTTGAAAGGCAATGAGTGAAAATTGAATTTTTAAGGAATTTATCAAACTTACTACTTCCTGCTGTTTTTCTGCTTTTTCTTAGAAAACAATAATAGAATTTTAAGAGAGATGGTACAAGTTTTAATTGTAACCAAATTACCTCAACACCAAGTTTTGCTTTTAAACCAGTAGTACTATAACAACTAGGAAGGGTTTAAAGTTAATTGGTGATGCGGAGGTATGTATAGTTAAGCGGTGATGCGGAGGTACGTTTAATAATATGGTGATGTGGAGGTATGAGTATGTAATTGGTGATGTGGAGGTATAATGAAATGAAATAAAATGAAAAGTCATGAATGAAGTAAATAAATGAGAATTGTATGTTAAACGGGCCCTACTTCAAACTGCTAATGCGAAATTGTCCGCCTAACGGATAGCCTGAGATTGCTAATGCGGGAATGTTCGCCTAATTGATAGGACTGTTTCTTACTGTGATACACATTATTATGATGAGGCCTAATTGACACGGGTAACCGTGATGCCAAGGTGTCTAATTGACACAGTAGAGAAACCATATTCGGGGTTCGCTCCGAGTAACGTCGGGTTGCGGGTAGACAACCGACGCATGAGCTCATGGCCTGCGCTAGGAACAGGCATGCATCATCTTGTTTGCGCATTTACATTTGATTGTGTTTGCTTTATTTTATTTATTTGTGTTTGTGCTGTTGTTTTGGTGATGTGCTTACGTGCTTTATGGATATTTTACTTGTGTTGTGGTCTTAATAAAGTAATTAGGAATGATGTTTATGGATAAGGAATTGTTAATGTGATTAGAATTTTGTTTAATTAACGTGAATTAAAGGAAGGAACTTAAAACTATTTTAAGTGAAATTGTTTTTATGATATGAATTAACTATTTGTATTTACTCTGTTTAGTGCGGCATTCATATTCCCTACTGAGAACTAGTGGTTTGTTCTCACCCCAAAATCTTCCACCCTTTCAGTGACAGGTTCGGAGACTCAGTTTGAAGCCGCGGGCGATTAGGAGTTTTATTTAAGTTAAGTTTATGTGTTGAGTTGCTTTTATAGAATTCCCTCGCCCTTGTTATTTTTTTATTTTATTTTATACAGAGGGATAGGAGTTGTAACTGAGTTTTTTTTATTCTTTTGTAAGATATTTATTATTATTAATAACTATGTGACTAGTATTTCTTGAAGATCTTTGATATATGATTTTAAGTAATAAAAACAAAAGTTTTCGGCTTTTTCCTAAAAATTGAAACGCGAAATCGAACTAAAGGCTCAATATTAAATAGTAAATAAGGAAAACAGGTCAGTAAAGCCTTGCTTTGGTATGATCATGACGTGATGAAAGTTGGGGTGTTATAAGAGACTTTGAGTTTAAAATTAAATAGAACTCATGATTTTCATAATAATTGGATATTTTCTTATTTAAAATTTAATGTTTTAGTAATTGAAAAATAATGAGAATTTCATATGATTTAATTTGAATATTGAGACTTATGAATTTTATTTTATGAATAAAAAAATTAATTAATTTGATTATCTCTAATTTTTAAATTAGAGTATTCTTCTGAAAATAATTGATAATTGATAAGTTGATAATTAATAATTATATTTGGTTTTCAATTACTATTCTACCTTTTTATTTTACTAAAATTTCTATACTACCTAAAACCCTAATCTAACCCTAAGACACACTCCCACTCACAGAACAAATACCCTCACCAAACCATAGCCGGTCGTGCCGCCGAGTGGAGGAGGACCAGAGCTGTCGCGCGCAAGAGAGGACGACGCGCAAGCCAAAGATGTAGAGAAGAAAGCTTCATCTTTGTCGCTACCGCGTCCTACATCGTTGCCACCGTGGAGTCACTTTGTCGTCGTCATAGTCATCGTTGCTGGGGTTGTGAATCGCTGTTGTGATGGTGCGCATGGAAAGGGATTTCGAAGAGAGAGAAAGGGAGCTCCGACGGAGTTCGTCACTGAGTTGCGTCGCCATGCTTCTAGGCACTGCCCATGTGGAGTCCCCACTGGTAAGGGCGTTCTTCCTTCTAATTTCCATTTCCTTTAACTTCTGGGAATATTGTTGTCATTGCATGCCATTATAGCCGCATCGCTGTGCCTCTGGTTGTCGAAAATCCACCACCGAGATTTTGGTCGCCACCGTCACTAGAGGTAGTTGCCAGAGATGCCACTAAATTGTTTCAAAGGTCGTTGCTGCTTCGTTCTTTTGTTACAGTAAGTTTTCTTGCTTGAAAACCCTAGCCATTACTACTTTTGTTGTACATTTATTGAGATTTCACGATGTTAATGTCTTAGGGTTGAGTTGCGATAATTTCATGCTGCGATTAAAGTTGTTGTGGTTGCTGTAATTTTGGATAATGCGGTCTCTTGGAAATTTCTGTGATTGCTGCCACTACTGCAGATTAACATGAAAAGAGGGTTTACTGTAACACCCTACCACACAGAGCTTTACACCTAGGATGTAAAATAGAGGTGGCAAAGCGCTACGACCTCTAAAAATAACATATATATATATATAATATGGAAAAGGATACAGTATATGAGGAGCCTTGAAAAATGGATAAAACAAAAATTGTGAAAATAAAAGTGCAACGCTCAGGAAACATAATTACTTGCGTACGAAGAAACTAGAGTTCATGAGTATAATTAAATGGAAGATAGGAATATAGGGTCAAAGGTACAAAATAACAAGCTCCTAACTCAGCCTGCGAAGCTAAGGCTGGCCGGAGAATGTTTACATACATATAAACATAACCCGATATCCAAAATACATATATAAAACCCTAGTTCTCCATAATCCTCTAAGAGGAGCAAAATAAACAAGTATATCAAGGGAGAATCTATATATACATATATCAAAAGATAAAAAAAAACCCCAAAAGAAACCACTTCGTTGCAGAAGCTCCAGACGCCTAGCGAGGTGCCTCTCGACTTGCATATGAAAAATAACAACACAGTATGGAATGAGAACTGGAGGTTCTCAGCATGGTAAAGGTGCCATGCATATAAGATATAAGGTCCTGGGAATGCCAGAGGCAATCCTAGAATGCCGACACTCAAATTATAAAACTTAGAGAGCTAAAATAGAAACCATAAATTAGGGTGGCTCTCTAAGGCTTTCTAAACTAAATCGATTCCTTAATATCTAACTAAAACTGAACTAGAATCCTAAATCTCTCCACCTTTTCTCCATTCCTCCATCTCCGATGATATTACAAAGACAAACAAGAAAACAAAGGCAGACACAGGTAGAATACAAATAGTACAAATAGCAAGTGTAACAATGATGAGCGGATAATTTATACGCTTTTTGGCATTGTTTTTAGTATGTTTTCAGTAGAATCTAGTTACTTTTAGGGATGTTTTCATTAGTTTTTATGTTAAATTCACATTTTTGGACTTTACTATGAGTTTGTGTGTTTTTCTGTGATTTCAGGTAATTTCTGGCTGAAATTGAGGGACTTGAGCAAAAATCAATTTCAGAGGTTGAAGAAGGACTGTTGATGCTGTTGGATTCTGACCTCCCTGCACTCAAAGTAGATTTTCTGGAGCTACAGAACTCGAAATGGCACGCTTCCAATTGCGTTGGAAATTAGACATCCAGGGCTTTCCAGCAATGTATAATAGTCTATACTTTTCCCAAGTTTAGATGATGCAAACTGGCGTTCAACGCCAGTTCTCTGCCCAATTCTGGCGTCCAGCGCCAGAAACAAGTTGCAAAGTGGAGTTCAACGCCCAAAATGGCACAAAAGCTGGCATTCAACTCCAGAAAGAGCCTCTGCACATGTAACATTCAAGCTCAGTCCAAGCACACACCAAGTGGGCCCCGGAAGTGGATTTATGCATCATTATTCCAGTATGATCGAGAACCTCCAGATGATTATCCATGCAGTGACAGCGCATCGGACCATTTTCACAAGGAGGAATAGGATGCAACCAACGACAAAGGTGATGCCTCCAGACGATTAGCCGTGCTGTGACAGAGCATTTGGATCATTTTCCCGAGAGAGATCGAAAGTAGCCATTGGCACCGGTGACATCCTTACATAAAGCTAGCCATAGAAAGGAGTAAGATTGATTGGATGAAGATAGCAGGAAAGCAGAGGTTCAGAGGAACGAAAGCATCTCTACACGCTTATCTGAAATTCTAACCAATGAATTACATAAGTATTTCTATCCTTATTTTAGTACTATTTTCGAAAACCCCATTACTATTTTATATCCGCCTGACTGAGATTTACAAGGTGACCATAGCTTGCTTCATACCAACAATCTCCGTGGGATTTGACCCTTACTTACGTAAGGTATTACTTGGACGACCCAGTGCACTTGCTGGTTAGTTGTGCGAAGTTGTGAACCATGGTATTGGCATCGTGTTTTTGGTGCCATTGCCAGGGAAAGAAAGAGCAATGAATTTTACATAATTAAAGTGTAATCACAATTTCGTCCACCAAATTTTTGGCGCCGTTGCCGGGGATTGTTCGAGTTTGGACAACTGACGGTTCATCTTGTTGCTCAGATTAGGTAATTTTTTTTTGTTTTATTTTCAAAAATTCTTCAAAAATCTTTCAAAAATTTCTCATCTGTTTTCGAAAAAAAATGTGTTTTCAAAAATATATTTTTCTTCAGAATTTTTAAGAATGAATTCTAGTGTTTCATGAAGCATGTAAAGCCATGTCTAAATTCATTTGGACTGAGGCTTCCAATTTGTTATCAAGAGCAAGCTAGTTGTTGCTAATCCACCTGCTACTGTTCTTGATTTACATACTAAAGCTTGGCTGGCTATTAAGCCATGCCTGACCCTTTGATTGGAGCTTTAGACTAAAGAGCATAAAGATTCCTGGAATTCATATTAAAGATTTTGGAATCCTTATTTTTCTTTTCCAAAATGATTTTCGAAAAAAATTAAAAGAAAATACAAAAAAATCATAAAATCATAAAAATCAAAAATATTTTTTGTGTTCTTGTTTGAGTCTTGAGTCATGTTATAAGTTTGGTGTCAATTGCATGTGCATCTTGCATTTTTTCGAAAATAATCATGCATTCATAGTGTTCTTCATGATCTTCAAGTTGTTCTTGGTAAGTTTTCTTGTTTGATCTTTGCATTTGCATGTTTTGTGTCTTTTCTTGTTTTTCATATGCATTCTTGGATTCTTAGTGTCTAAGCATTAAAGAATTCTAAGTTTGGTGTCTTGCATGTTTTCTTTGCATAAAAAAATTTTCAAAAAATGTTCTTGATGTTCATCATGATCTTCATAGTGTTCTTGGTGTTCATCTTGACATTCATAGTGTTCTTGCATGCATCCCTTGTTTTGATTCAAAAATAAAAGAGAAAAACATGAAAATGATGTTTTAATTTTTCTCTCTCATCATAAAAATTCAAAAATAAAAAAAATTATCTTTCCCTCTTTTCTCTCATAATTTCGAAAATTAGATTTAACTTTTTCAAAAAATTTTAAAATCTAGTTGTTTTTATGAGTCAAATCAAATTTTCAATTTAAAAATCTTATCTTTTTCAAAATCTTTTTCAAAAATCAAATCTTTTTCATTTTTCTTAGTTATTTTCGAAAATTATAAAAATGTTTTTCAAAAATCTTTTTCTTAATAAATCTCATAATTTTCGAAAATAACATCATCAATTAATGTTTTGATTCAAAAATTTTAAGTTCGTTACTTGCTTGTTAAGAAAGATTCAAACTTTAAGTTCTAGAATCATATCTCATGATTTCTTATGAATCAAGTCATTAATTGCGATTTAAAAAAAAAAATCAAACCTTTTTCAAAACCAATTTCAATCATATCTTTTCAAAAATATCTTCTTATCTTATCTTTTTCAAAAATATGATTTCAAAATATCTTTTCTAACTTCCTAACTTCTTATCTTTTCAAAATTTGTTTCAACTAACTAACTAACTTTTTGTTTGTTTCTTATCTTTTTCAAAACCACCTAACTAACTCTCTCTCTCTCTCTAATTTTCGAAAACATCTTCCATCTTTTTCAAAATTTCTTTTTAATTAATTAATTATTTTAATTTTTAATTTTAATTTTCGAAAATTACTAACCTTTTTCAAAACTATTTTCGAAAATCACTAACTCTTTTTCAAAAATTATTTTTGAAAATCCTTTCCCTCTCTCCTCTTATTCTATTTATTTATTCATCTACTAACATCTCTTCCTCACATCACTCACCGAATTCGAACCCCCTCTTCTATCTGTGTTCGAATTTTTCTTCTTCTTCTTTTTCTACTAACAATAAAGAACCTCTTTACTGTGACATAGAGGATTCCTCTTCTTTTCTTTTTCTCTTCTCTTTCTTATGAGCAGGGACAGAGAAAAAGGCATTCTTGTTGAAGCTGATCCAGAACCTGAAAGGACTCTGAAGAGGAAACTAAGAGAAGATTGAAATTGATACTCTGAATGCCATATTGGCTCAGAACAAAATATTGACTCAGCAAGTCAATATGATTTCTCAGAGTCTGAATGGAATGCAAGTTGCATCCAACAGTACTCAAGAGGCATCTTCTGAAGAAGAAGCTTATGATCCTGAGAACCCTGCAATAGCAGAGTTAAAATACTTAGGTGAACCTTATGGAAACACCTATAATCCAACATGGAGAAATCATCCAAATCTCTCATGGAAGGATCAAAGGCCTCAACAAGGCTTTAATAATGGTGGAAGAAACAGGTTTANATGGTGTTGGGAGGCCACAACCAAACTCTGTCAAACCCCCATATCCAAACTTTAAGTTTGGTGTTGGGAGGTTTCAACAAAGCTCTGCACATCTGTGAGGCTCCATGAGAGCCCACTATCAAGCTATTGACATTAAAGAAGTGCTTATTAGGAGGCAACCCAATGTTTATCTAATTATATTTTTCTTAGTTATATGTCTTTATAGGTTCATGATCATGTGGAGTCACAAAATAAATATAAAAAAATTGAAAACGGAATCAAAAACAGCAGAAGAAAAATCACACCCTGGAGGAAGGCCCTACTGGCGTTTAAACGCCAGTAAGAAGCATGTTTTGGGCGTTCAACGCCAGAACAGAGCATGGTTCTGGCGCTGAACGCCAGAAAGGGGCAGCATCTGGGCGTTTGAACGCCAGAAATGCACCCTGGAGAAGAGCTGGCGCTGAATGCCCAGAACAAGCATGGTTCTGGCGTTCAACGCCAGAAATAGGCAACAAATGGGCGTTGAACGCCCAAAATGGGCACCAACCTGGTGCTGAACGCCCAGAGTTGTGTGCAAGGGCATTTTACATGCCTAATTTGGTGCAAGGTTGTAAATCCTTGAACACCTCAGGATCTGTGGACCCCACAGGATCCCCACCTACCTCCACTCACTTCTTCTCACCTCTCTTTCACACAATCCCATAAACACTCTTCCCCAAAACCCTTCACCAATCACCTCAATCTCTCTTCCCCATCACCTCTTCACCATTCGCATCCATCCACTCTTCCCCATAAACCTACCTCATAAACTCCACCTACCTTCAAAATTCAAAATCAATTTCCCACCCAAACCCACCCTAAATGGCCGAACTTACCTCCCCTCCCTTCCCTATATATAACCCTCCATTCTTCCTCAATTTCACGCAACACAACCCTCTTTTCTCTTCTTGGCCGAAACACACCTTTCCCCTCCTCTCCATATTTTCTTCTTCTTCTTCTTCATCTTTTCTTTCTTCTCTTGCTCGAGGGCGAGCAAAATTCTAAGTTTGGTGTGGTAAAAGCATAAGCTTTTTGTTTTTCCATTACCATTGATGGCACCTAAGACTGGAGAATCCTCTAGAAAAGGGAAAGGGAAGACAAAAGCTTCCACCTCAGAGTCATGAGAGATGGAAAGGTTCATCTCCAAAGCCCATCAAGACCACTTCTATGATGTTGTGGCCAAGAAGAAGGTGATCCCCGAGGTCCCTTTCAAACTCAAAAGAAATGAGTATCCGGAGATCCGACATGAAATATATAATAGTTCATACTTTGTCCAAGTGTAGACGACGCAAACTGGCGTTCAACGCCAGTTCTCTGCCCAATTCTGGCGTCCAGCGCCAGAAACAAGTTGCAAAGTGGAGTTCAACGCCCAAAATGGCACAAAAGCTGACGTTCAACTCCAGAAAGAGCCTCTGCATGTGTAACATTCAAGCTCAGCCCAAGCACACACCAAGTGGGCCCCGAAAGTGGATTTATGCATCAATTACTTACTTCTGTAAACCCTAGTGGCTAGTTTATTATAAATAGGACTTTTTACTATTGTATTAGACATCTTTGGACGCCTGGTTCTTAGATCAGAGGGGCTGGCCATTCGGCCATGCCTGGACCTTTCACTTATGTATTTTTAACGGTAGAGCTTCTACACTCCATAGATTAAGGTGTGGAGCTCTGCTGTTCCTCAAAGATTAATGCAAAGTACTACTGTTTTCTATTCAATTCAACTTATTCCACTTCTAAGATATTCATTCGCACTTCAACCTGAATGTGATGAACGTGACAATCATCATCATTCCCTATGAACGCGTGCCTGACAACCACTCCCGTTCTACCTCCGATTGAATGAATATCTCTTAGATTACTAATACAGGGGACCGAGTCCGAGATATTGGGATCTTCGTGGTATAAGCTAGATTGATGGCGGCATTCATGAGAATCTGGAAAGTCTAAACCTTGTTCGTGGTATTCCGAGTAGGATTCTGGGATTGAATGACTGTGACGAGCTTCAAACTCGCGAGTGCTGGGCGTAGTGACAGACGCAAAAGGATAGT
>NC_029789.2:45928136-45936644 GCF_000816755.2 Arachis ipaensis | reverse complement strand
CGTGCTGTGACAGAGCATTTGGATCATTTTCCCGAGAGAGATCGAAAGTAGCCATTGGCACCGGTGACATCCTTACATAAAGCTAGCCATAGAAAGGAGTAAGATTGATTGGATGAAGATAGCAGGAAAGCAGAGGTTCAGAGGAACGAAAGCATCTCTACACGCTTATCTGAAATTCTAACCAATGAATTACATAAGTATTTCTATCCTTATTTTAGTACTATTTTCGAAAACCCCATTACTATTTTATATCCGCCTGACTGAGATTTACAAGGTGACCATAGCTTGCTTCATACCAACAATCTCCGTGGGATTTGACCCTTACTAACGTAAGGTATTACTTGGACGACCCAGTGCACTTGCTGGTTAGTTGTGCGAAGTTGTGAACTATGGTATTAGCATCGTGTTTTTGGTGCCATTGCCAGGGAAAAAAAGAGCAATGAATTTTACATAATCAAAGTGTAATCACAATTTCGTCCACCAAACAACTAGCATGTTATAAGCAGTTAGGCATTCCCAGTTAATGCACAATCAAACAATTCAAACAATATGCACATGATGTATGCCTGTCCTATGGCTGATGAGGCTCATCTGTCGATTATCAAGCCAACCCGACAAGTCCGGTTTGCTAAACCCTTGGACTGTCCCCGTCGCGCATCTCCATGAAATAACTTTACTCAATGGGGGATAACCATTCCCGAAAATTTATACGTGCCCGGTCACCCTTACAACGTAGGGTCAACAGAGTATCGAGTTTCAACCTGGAACACGTGGTGGCAAGTCACGGTACATTACCCAAGGAAACTTGAATCTCAGATAATTATTTCTCATTCATTTATAAACATTTCATAACCATTCATTCATATAATTGCACTTTTATATATAACTCATCATAACCCGGAGCAAGTGGGGCAAAACCACAACCCTTGCATCTACCCGGAGAGCCTTTATACTAACCAACCTGGAGCAAGTGGGGGTAAAACCACAACCCTTGTGTCTACCCCAGGAGGTACGTTCTCATATGCCCATGAGGAACAAATGAGGGCATCCTAACCTCCCACCATCTCGCTGGAGGCGATTTTACAATAACAAGAGGAACAAGGAGGGGGATCCTCACCTTCCACCATCTCCTGGGGTCGCACTTTTGAGAAAGAGTACTCAGATAATGTAACATTCATTCTTTTCTTTAGCCAGTTGCATAATTTAAGTAGTATATATATACTTATACATATTCACCCTACCTCCTCATACCTAAAACATCACTTCTCAAACTTTCTTCATCCCCAAGTTACTTCCTTTTCCTAACTTCAACTTATTACTAGGCCTATCATTATGTTCTAGGGCTTAAAGGGTAAAAACAAAGGTTTAGAGGTTCGAAATGTAGCTTTATATTAGCAAAACTTGATTGCTGAAAACAGAGGGTTTGCGTATACAAGCACTTTACTCGCGTACGCAAGGGCTGATTTCTCTTTGCTCGCGTACGCATCCCACTTGCCTGCGTACGCAAGATGCCCAACCCGTAGGGATTGGTCGCGTCGCGTGCAGGTGGTCACGTATGCAACCCTCTAAAATCCGTTGCTCGCGTACGCATGCATCACCTCGCATACGCGAGATGCCCAACCCATAGATTGGTCACGTTACGTGTGGTAGCTCGCGTAGTCGAGTTATGCAGAAATCAGAAAATGCTTAAGTTGCAGAATTTTCACCTTTTCAGTACCAAACTTCCGACGCGCATAACTTTTTTGTTTTAAAACATTTTTATCCATTCTTTGAACGGCATAGACTTCATGAACCCCACTTTCATATGAAACAAATGTGAAATAATTTGGGGGTTTGGAAGCCGAGTTATGGCTCGCCGAAGTTCGGCCCAAAAATCAGTTTCTACACCAAAAACCTCAACCTCATTTTTTTACCAAAAAAAGATTTTCACAAACAATTCCAAGGTTTCCCATAACACCAAAACAATCCAAATTACTTTCTCCACATCCTCATTCTTCCCATAACATATAACACATCATTCAACTACTCAAAAACCAATCAATCCATATCCAAAGCAATCATGAGATATCAATGAAACAACAATAACAATTTCATATTCGTAAATCCTCACTAAATCACCATCAACTACAAGCAATAGTCACCATTCCCTTTCTCACACTCATTCAACATCCTCCATAAGTTTTACTAAACATTAAGCACAATCATACATCTAACATATCCTATGGTCATCTAACCTAATTTTTTACAGAACATTATATATTAAATATGTGAAACCTAAACCATACCTTGGCTGATTTCCACGTATTTTCGAATGGCTCCAAAGACTTCATATCATACATACATACACACCTAACACATATATAACATATTTATACCCAAAATTCAATACTCAAAATACTTAATCAATGAATTAGCTAGGGTTCTAGGATTCTCACCTTACCAATGGGAAATTGGGATAAGACTCAGCAAGTCCACCAAGTTAATTCGATCCTAAACACCAAAATCACACAAAATCTCAACACCGAAGCCCAAGAAATCCGAAACTGGAAATGAGGAAATTGAAGAAGAAAACGTGACTTCCTTATCTTACAATGTTTTGGGCTTTGTAGAGCTCGACGCCGCGGACGCATGGCCACAAACGGTGCGACGATCGGAACTCCGGATCAAAAGTTACGTGGATTTAAATGAAATCAAGGGTTTTGGAACTTAAGGTGTTCTTCCCCTTGTTTGATTGCTTCCAGCGCATTTGCATGCAAAAATGGGAAGAATGAGCTTCATCTCATTTTATTTAATGAGCTAGTTGGGCCCACGGGCCCGGTTCGGGTCTGATTCGACTGGTTCGGCCCGTTCGGTCGAATTTTTTGCCAAATTCTTTTGAAATTAGTATTAAAATTCTTATTTTAATTAGCTTTATCTTATTTTACTATAAAATTTATATTTCTAATTTTTTTATTAAAAATTAATTTATTAATTAATTATTCGCTAATTTTGCGGGGCTTACATTTATTGCGTTAAAATTGCTGCGGGCTTAACTTGATTCCTTGAGTTAAGGGATTTATTTTAAAATCAACCATTTAAATTATGAATGCCAAGAAACCTGATGAATAACTGCAAATAATTTCTAATTGTTTTGTATAGTTAATTGATGAATTGAGTTGAGTTGAGTTTGTGTTTGGTTTGGAATTATTGCAATGATGGTTTAATTGTGTCTATTTTTTTATTATTGAGAATGAGTTCTTGCTGTAAATTTTGATTATATTGATAATATTATTTTGGTTACTAAATTGAAATGGATATTTAAATACTGGATTAATGCTGGCTATTGATAGTCATAAGTTTGAAAACTGGATATTCTTTTAGGTTGTTAAGGTTAAATTTTGAAAGTACTTGAGAATGGATTGAAAGAATGCTTAAGGAAGATAAGGAAAAGTTTAAGGAAATATATAAGGTTAAGGGTATAAGTAAAGAAAAGATAAAGTTAAGAAAAAGGTTAAAGAAAAAGGTTAAGAAAAAAATTAACAAAAAGGATAAAGATAAGGACAAGAAAGGTTTGAAGATTAAGGTTTAAGTTCTAAAGAAATAAGGTTTGAGGAATAAAGTTTGAGGAAGATTGAATAATTTGAATCAAATAATCTGATTTTGAGCACAATCTCATGAGAAAGGCAAAATATAATGCTTACTTGAGATATTGTGCATGAGACTCAGTGGGGACGCTCACTTGAGACCCAAAGGATAAGGCTTAGGTGGGACAGCGATATATAACGCCCACTTGAGATCAGAAGGAAGGTTCTCCATGAGGATGGCGATATGTAACGCTCATGGAAGGGTGTTGGCTAAGGTAAGGATGGTGATACATAATGCCTATCTAAGGACCACTATCAGGTATCGGACAACGAACCGATGCGTGAGCTCATGGTCTGAATAGGAATAGACATTCGTCATGTGCATTTGTATGAATTACTTGGGTGTGTCTTTTATTGTTGTGTTATGTTATCTGTGAAATTTTTTGCTATTTGACTTGCGTGAAATACTTGTATGTTTGTATTGTGTACGTTGTTTGTGCTTGTTGGTTTATAAAACTGACTGTGAACTGAGGTGATTGAGGATAGATTAATGTAACTGAAAATTATTTTAAAGAAATGTGATTTGAAAAAAAACTACTAAATCATTTAAAGTAAGAACTTAGAATTTTAAATGTTTAGTAAAGGAGAGTATTCTTGAAAGATAAGAGAGCTATATGCATTTATTCTTTATTTTTACGGCATTCTCGACCTCTACTGGGAACGAGTGATTTAGTTCTCACCCCAAAATTTTCACCCCTTTCAGTGTCACAAGCTTGAAGAATCAGTGTGAAGCTGCAGATAGATAGTGAATTCTATTTTCTAAACTTAATTGCCTTCATAGAGTCCCCTCACTCTTGTTGCTTAAGATTTTATTTTATACAGAGGGATAGGTATTATATCTGAGTTTCATTTGATTTCATTGGTGTAATATTTATTATTATTAATATTTATGTGATTATTATTACCTGAAGATCTTTGATATATGACTTTAAAGAATAAAAGCAAAAATTTTTCTAGAGTTTTCTTAAAACTGAAATGCGACATCGATATAAAGGCTTAGTATTAAATAGATAATAAAGAAAAACAAGTCAGTAACACCTTACCTTTAGTACGATCATGATGAGTTAGGAGTTTGGTCGCTATATATAATAAAAAAAAAACAAAAAATAAAAGAAACATCCGAAACTAACAAAAAAAAAATATCCAAAATCGTTGTAAAAGATTATCCAAAACTTTTCAATTATAGTAAAGAAACGCATCATTTTCAGATATAGAAAAATCCAAAACCTAACAAAAGAGAGATATCCAAAACCTAACAAAACGAGACATCCAAAATTATTAAAAAATGAGTATCCAAAAACTAAAAAAGGAATCATCTAAAACTATTAAAAAATCAAAAACCTAAAAGGAAGAAACATCTGAAATATAAGAAAAAGAAACATCCAAAACATATAACAAAAATGCATCCGAAATCTAGGAGAAAGAAACATCGAAAACTAGTAAAAAGAATCATTCAAAACTTAGAAGAAGGTCCGGGGGTGACGAGTTTGATGTCAAGGAATCTTGTTAAGAGGCTTTTGCTGAACTGGGGAGTGGGTTGATGTGGCCTTGCACTGAAAACGGCACCAACAGAACATGAAGCTCTTTTTTGTCGTTGAAAGCCATGGTTTCACAAATAAAAACTAACAGAGGGATGGAGATATTGTTAGAGCGTTATTATTTTTTTATGAATATTGATTAATGAATATGCGGGATAATAACTTGCAGGGGAAGGCCGCGGTACAAGGAATTGTAGAGGAGACGCACGTCATGACACGAGGAATTGTAGGTAAGGCGTGCGCGTCATGGGATGAGGTGTTGCATGGAGAGGCGCATCGTCGCAACGATCATGGTTGGAGGGGAAGGGGCATGATGCCGCTGAGAGAAGAGTTGGGGGAGGATGCGGCAGTGCACGAGCGGCGATGGACCTTGAGGGTGCTCGAAAGGAATTGCAAAGGGAGGTAACGACATCGCGTGGGAGAGCAATTGGAGGGAAAGATCATGTTGAGGGTTGAGGTTGAATGACACGTGTTTTGAACCTAGTCCTTTTGGGAATTTCAAAATAAGATTTTTAAAAATTTTTAAAAAGTTGTTCAAGTTGATTATACATATTCGTTACCTATACTTTCTCTTCTACAAAAGAAAAACATCTTTTTATATTAAATGTTAAAATTTTTTAACATAAATATAAAATTCGTGTAAATCATTGATGTGCATTTAGACGAAATTTACATATATTGTTATTTTTGTACCAAATAAATATGTGCGAAATATTTTGGATTATTTTAGAAAGTAGTTAAAATTAATATAGTAAAAAAATTTGAGGCTGATTATATACAAATTTATAATAGAATTGACATTTTTTAAAACAAGCGTTAAATCTGTGTAAAATTATTATGCACGTTCAAATGAAATACAAACAAATTTTAATTTTTGTCTTAAACCTGTTACTAATTTGTTTAAAAAAATTTTGTGCCACAAAAATGTTTGACAAGAAATTTTGGGGCCAAACTTAGCTGAATTTGAAACTATTTTTTATAACCTACACCAAAATCTATTAAAAAAAAGTTAATTTTAAACAACAAATATATTTATTTGATACTTGATTTGATCTACACCAAAATCTATTAAAAAAGTTAATTTTAAACAACAAATATATTTATTTGATACTTAATTTGATGGCTAATTTTTTTATAAACTAAATTGACATGATTACACAATAATAAATTAAATTCACTTTTCAACAATAATTTTTTTCCCCATAATTATTCCGGACAAGATTCTAGGCTTTATTTTTTTTTTCCTTTAAATCTTTAATACTCATAATTCCGAACAATAAATTATTTCCCATAATTCAGCTAGTAGGTGCATTGCTTGTCTAACGTGTAAGCCACATGTTGGATCTGTTATTCTATATGGACACAGAAGAGGAAAAGAATACCCTTAGAGGTGGAGCCACCCAGTGTGGATAATTCAATTTGATTTATGTACTGAGAACTCCTTTACTGATTCATTAATTAGTATCAACTACTATTTTCTAATTAAAAATTACTTTGATAATAATGTTTATATGGTCTCATGTAGATTATAAATATATTATCTAGTTACTGAGTTGCAAAACTCATTCCATTTTTCTAAAATTATTTTTTAGAAACAAATACTTGAATATGTGAGTCCTTCTATCCAAGAGTAATGATATACAATTGATACCTATTTTATTATTGAGTTTCTAGATGTCATATGCTCCATATGTCATAGGCAGAATCTAACCATATTAATCTATTTTATGCTTTTTGTTAAAATAATGTGTAACTATTCTTTCTAGTATTTGTAAATTTATTAAAAGTATTTGAAACTTTCTTATTCGACTTATATCCGAATTTGTTAGGTTTGTTAGGGAACAATTTTTCTAAACGCAAGTCATAGCTCATTTTGGGTCGTGAGTCCGTAACAGTTTACTTTTTGCATATTTAAGGTGAATGCTATGGTGCCTAAAAAGTGGTGTCTACTTATTAAAAAAAGCTAAAAAGCAATATTTAATTTAAAAGATATAAAAAATAATTTTTAAAAAAATCAAAACTTACTACAAAAAATAAGTTAGGCAAAATTTAGACACCAACTTATAGACACCATAAAATTGGCCAATTAAAATTGCTAAAGCTCAAGTCTTTCGAAGTAAAAAATTATTTATTCTCCAAAAAATCGATTGACTTGTTAAATTTGATGTTAGGGATTAATTATAAATGCTCAACTGACAAATCCAATGATAGAATCGTTACATATCAACCATCTAGAATTTAATATATAAGCTGATCTAGATGAAAATCTAATGTGGATTTAATATAGTTTGATAATTAACCCATTCTCAAAATCATGGAAAAAAATTTATTTTGGATTCAATACATTTTGGTAATTAAGCTCCTTTTCAAAATCTGAGGAGGAAGTAGAGGCTGGGTAAGAAGCAGAGGATGGGGAAGAAGTTGAGGGTTTGGTCATCATAAATTTTAAAAATAAACAATGGCATTTGTACAAAATGTTGCAAAAGCCTATCAACACTAGGCAACGTGTTTCTTCGAATAAAAATATGATTAACAAACGACCATGCAATTTACCAATGGCTAGGCCATTTCTGATTGACCATCAAGCATGAGTCGTTGGTACGGCGCGTTATTAACGTGGAAAGTGTTGCAGTGTCCTAAAGTATATTTATGGTGTGATTTAAAAGCTAATTCTTATTGAAACTTGAACTAGGTGCGTGTTAGATTGATTATATATATAATTATTTCATATGTTAAATCATTATTAGAAAAATTATTTTTAGTGGTCATTTATTTTGGTTTTAGCAGCTATAAAAATAGCCGTTTTATGTTTTGTTATTGAAAATTATAATGATAATTATACAATTGTCGGTAAATTTTTTTTAACAATTGTAAACAGTATATAATTGCCATTATAATATATAGTAATAATGATAAATATATAATTGTCGCAAAAATATAAGTTAAATAAGATATATAACTACCATTATGTTATTACTACTAAAAGTGGTTTTTGTTATAGTGAATAGACAAAGTAAACCTAGTATACAATAATACATGATAAAAAAAAAGAGAAAATTTCACTCTCCTTTTTTAAGAGATGCTAAAATGACATTCTCCTCCTCTTTATTTGTGAAATGTATATTCTCCTCCTTTATAACTTTTAAAAAATCTCCTCTTTAATTCATTTAAAACTTTTTGTGTTAACTAATGTTAACTTTATCTATTTTTTAAGAAAAAATAAATTATTTTTTACAAAAATACCCTTTAGCAAAAATTTTATTTTTTTGTAATTAAATTTTACTTACCAAAATACTCTTTAATAAATTATTTTTTATTGATTAAATTATATTTTTACCAAAATATTT
>NC_029789.2:45880098-45927435 GCF_000816755.2 Arachis ipaensis | reverse complement strand
TATAATTATTTCATATGTTAAATCATTATTAGAAAAATTATTTTTAGTGGTCATTTATTTTGGTTTTAGCGGCTATAAAAATAGCCGTTTTATGTTTTGTTATTGAAAATTATAATGATAATTATACAATTGTCGGTAAATTTTTTTTAACAATTGTAAACAGTATATAATTGCCATTATAATATATAGTAATAATGATAAATATATAATTGTCGCAAAAATATAAGTTAAATAAGATATATAACTACCATTATGTTATTACTACTAAAAGTGGTTTTTGTTATAGTGAATAGACAAAGTAAACCTAGTATACAATAATACATGATAAAAAAAAAGAGAAAATTTCACTCTCCTTTTTTAAGAGATGCTAAAATGACATTCTCCTCCTCTTTATTTGTGAAATGTATATTCTCCTCCTTTATAACTTTTAAAAAATCTCCTCTTTAATTCATTTAAAACTTTTTGTGTTAACTAATGTTAACTTTATCTATTTTTTAAGAAAAAATAAATTATTTTTTACAAAAATACCCTTTAGCAAAAATTTTATTTTTTTGTAATTAAATTTTACTTACCAAAATACTCTTTAATAATTTATTTTTTATTGATTAAATTATATTTTTACCAAAATATTTTAAAAAAATTAATAATTAAATTATTTTTTCTAAGATATCCTTCAATAATTTTTTAATTGTTAAATTATAATTTTACCAATAAATATAAAAATAATTGTTAATAAAAATTTTGATTAAATCACAATTTAATAATTAAAAAATTATTGAAAGGTATCTTAAAAAAATAATTTAATTATTAAATTTTTTAAAAATATTTTGGTAAAAATACAATTTAATCAATAAATAAATAATTTATCAAAAGGTATTTTGGTAAGCAAAATTTAATGATAAAAAAAATAAAATTTTTTTAAAGGATATTTTTGTAAAAACAATTTATTTTTTCTTAAAAATAAATAAAGTTAACATTAGTTAACACACAAAATTTAAAATGGATTAAAGATGACATTTTTTAAAAATTATAAGAAAAGATAATGTACAATTTACAGATAAAAGAAAAGATAGTATCATTTTAACATCTCTCAAAAAAAGTGTAAGGTCCCACATCAGTTGGGGAGGGGAACGAAGCATGCCTTATAAGGTTGTGGATACTTCTTCCTAGCATGACGCGTTTTGACGAGTAAGTGTGGGGGGCTTCGGCTATCATCCCTATCGTCAAAGGCAAAACCGTGAGCCCTTGTGTGCCAAAACGGACAATATCGTGCTAGCGGGTGGTCTGGGCTGTTACAAAAAGAGTGAAATTTTCTCTAAAAAATAATTTATTCTCTAATTTCAAAAGAATACCAGAACAATTATCATCAATTATTTGATTGATAATATGTAAAATAAAGTCAATATTCAACGATAAAATATTTAATGTGTTTCCAATTTAGTAATCTTCTCATTAATTATGAGAATATTTATAATATTAGAAACAATTTCAATTTTATTAATTTAATGTATGAATGCTTTAATTATTTAAATCTTACCATTAATACATGTTCATGCATCTTTGCACAATTGTTTTAGATGAAAACACGATATTTTTTATCCGAAATGCATATATAAATACAAACCCTTCCATGAATCATCAAGAGTTCATATGAAAAATATTGATCACCATGTTAGATATTTGTTCCATATTAGTTGATTCTTTCATTTCCATATGGCGCTTCCATTTTCGATCAAAAATTTTTCTCTTTCTATCTTCATTCTCAGACCTACCAACATTTACAACATTTAACTATATGATCTCCAAATAGATCATCATATCACATCAATAAAATATCAAAGGATTAGATTATCTTTGATTTTGTTATTGCTATACACCATGAAGAAATACCACTTCTCAAAAGAAATAAGGTGTTTTTTCCAAGTGCGGTATATCATATGTTTGCAATCATGACCGCTTTTGGGAATTCATGGTGGCAATAATGAAAGCAAATCAAACTTCTGCATTATGGGTGCTGCTATTGCAGAAGTTTATTTTCCCTTGCAAGCTCTACCATCGGTTTTAAGGCTTTATCCTAGAGAAATTGTTCAAGCACCATCAGAATTTGTTGTTTTTAGCCATCACTTTTAGCTTTCATGCCAGTTCCTTTAGTCTAATAAGTAATAATCCAACAATATAATTTTTAATCCACATTTTTAAACATTGATGGTTAACTGTTGGTCAAAAATAATAAATTATGTTGGTCGTCTAGCATTCTCCTTCACGCCATCCTTAAATGTTAAAAAATGTATATTTTCGTTTCATTATGTATGGATACCTATTTTGAATACTATGTTATAAAACTATACTTATCATAAAATAAAGTTTAAGTTGATCAAAAAATTAAACAATTATATTTTTAACAGATGTTTGTCACAAAATTTATTATTTTATTCTACAAATAATTATTGGATAACAAATAATGTGTATTTTTTTGTTATAACAAGTTTATTTTTTACAATTAACATATATTTTATCATCAAAGAGAGAAGCGACCGAGAATATATGTAAAATAAAATGATAATATTTTTAGTACTAGTAGTATTGTCATTAGTTATTCGATTGATAATATGTTCATGCATCTTTACACGATTGTTTTAGATGAAAACATGTGTTTGATTCGAAATAATATATAAATACAAAAACTTCATAGGATCATCAAAAGTTCATATTAAAAATTGATATTGATCACCATGTTAGATATTTATTCCACGTTATTTGATCCTTCCATTTTGATATGGCGCTTCCATTTTCTATAAAAATTTTTCTCTTCCTATTCAATGACCAACATATACAATCTTCAACTATAAAGAATTTCAAATATATCATCATACCAAGTCAATAAAATACCAAACGGTTAGATTATTGGAAAAAAGAACATTCGAAAATTAAAAAAAAAATATCTAAAACTATTCAAAAAAATAATCATTCAAAATCTGAAAAAAAGAAACATCAAAATAAAAAATATAAGAAAAAGAAATATCCAAACTATATAATAAAAAACAACCACAAAAAAAACACCAAAAACATAACAAAAAGAAACATACAAAATCATTATAAAAGATTATCCAAATTTTTTTTAATTATAATAAAGAAGAACACATCACTTTCGGATATAGAAACATCCAAAACCTAACAAAAGATAGATATCCAAAAGCATTTTAAAAGCTACAAGTTACTGGCGGACAGCAAAATCTGACGATAAATAATTAATCTGACAGTAATCTTATTACCAGCAGATTATTTTCATTTTTTTACTAATAAATCCGACAGTATTTAACGTTTTTCTTATAATATTAGCGGTCATTTATTTTACTTCTAGTGATAATAAAAAAAATTATCTATTAAATTTTCTTTATTTTTGTAGTATGAAAATAATCCTCTAAACTTCTTCCTCTATTTTTACTCCACATATCCTAATATTTGGTACCTCAACTCTTACAAAACAATAAATTATTATTTTAATTATTAAAAAACGAGTGTTAGCCATTTTAACTAAAAAAATTTGAATTACCTAGATACTCATCAAATACCAGGTTAGGTCAACCAAATTAGCCAAAATAAACTTATAATTAAATTTCTTACAAATGTTGGAGCCTTTTTTACATACTTTTTTCTTGTTTAATACTATGTTAATTTCTTTTTTTTTTCAATTGCATAGACTATATAGCATTTTGTCTATATTTTTTTGGTGATTTAATTTTTTTTATATTTTATTTGTTTGCTTTTCCTTTTATTTTTAGTATAGAGTTTTAGATGCATAACCACTTATTTGTTTTTATCTAATAACTTAAATTTTTTAAATAACTGATTTTGTGATATGGTATAAGAATTTTTATGATTAAAAGATTTATAATTTAATATTTGTTGCTCCTATTCTTCTAAAACAAATTTAAAGAATTAAAATATGGCAAAAACAAAAGAAAAAAATTATGCACAAGTACTTTTTAAGTCTAAAAGAGGATTAAATTTAAATTTTTAGAATAAATAATTTTATAATTAACATAGAGTAATGATAATGGCAATTACTGCCGTGCCTTTTTGAAATTAGAGGATAATTAACATGGGTTGGTGCGAAGGCTAGAGAGTTGGATACTTTCGGTTTCAAACTCTGGTATACAGGAAATGTGAAGAATAGGAATGGGGTTGGTATTATTGTGGATAAGCAGTGGAAGAAGGACATAGTGGATGTTAAGAGGGGGATAAGATTTTGGGAGGATCTAGAGAGTTTGGTCCAAGACATACCTTCGGGAGATAAGATTTTCTTAGAAGGAGATTTAAATGGCCATGTTGGAAGAGAAATGACTTGGTATGGAAGTATTCACGGGGGCCATGGTTTTGGGGTGATCAATGCCGAGGATAAAACTATTTTGGACTTTTCCTCAACCTTTGACCTTCTCATCGCAAATACATGTTTTAAAAAGAGAGATGAACATCTTATAACCTCTAAGAGTGGCATGACAAGCTTTCAAATCGACTTCTTCTTGTTGAGGAGAGTCGACCAGAAATTTTGTATTAATTGTAAAATTATTCCGGGAGAGAGTTTGACAACACAACATATGATGCTCGTCATAGATTTTCGCGTTGAGAAAAAGTTGAGGAAAAGATATCATACGAAAAACCCAAAGACGAGGTGGTGGCGGATGAAAGGTAAGGAACAAAGAAGCTTCCTAAGATGGGTAGAAGAAGAGGCAAAGTAGGATGGGAATGGAAGCGTGAAAGAGATGTGGAGGGAGATGACAAAAGTTATTAGAAGAATTGCAAAAGAAAGTTTTGGTGAATCTAAAGGAATATGACCAAGAGACAAGGAGTCTTGGTGGTGGAATGTGTAACACCCTATCACATAGAGCCTTATGCTTAAGTCATAAAACAGAGGTGGTGAGGTATTATGACCTCTAAAATAAAATTTAGTACATATAGTAGTGTGAAAAATATTTATAACTGGGAGCCTTTGAAGAAAAACGGGTAAAACAAAATCGTTAAATTGAAAAGCCCAACACTCCGATCGATAATGTAATGAAACAGATAAAGGATAAACTAACGCAAATACATAAACAAGAGAGTGCCAAAGATATGAATATCAAAACTCAAGACCCGATTTGTGAAGATAACCGGCCCGAGCATAAAAGTATACATATATATATATATATGTTTAATTTTGTCTGTCTTGAGTCTCATGGAAAAAGGCAAATAGTGAGGTTTGTATGAAAAAGCCATGGAGCGGAAAAAGGCAGAGAGTGCAAAATTAAAAGAAAAAGCCATAGATGTCCTTAGAGTTCTTTTGTATATCTGTGTTGTGTTTCATGATTCTGTGGGAATCCCCTTGCAAGTTGGGTTAGCACTTAGTAGTTGGAAAGCTTGGCAGTGACTAAGTCAAGTTCAGGATTGGGGTTTAGATTCTGGACTTGTTTCGGATAGGAAGGGTAGTTCATAGGGAGAATTGGTGTTTGTAATCAAGAATGATTATAGTGAAATTCCATCATTGTTGTGATGAAAACTGGATGTAGGCTGCCTTGCACTTTGTAGCTGAACTAGGATATATCTTGGTGTAATTTTCTCTCTCTTCTACTCCATTTCTGTTTCTGCTGCCCAGGAGATAAAACTGAAAAATATCTCGTGCCGGGTGACGAGACAAAAAGAAAAAGTCTCGTGGCTGGGTACGAGACAAAAATCAAAAAGTCTCCAAAAGTTGTTTTAAAGACCAGCAAGTATTATTAAGTTAAAAAGGGGCTAAGATTCAACCCCTCCTTCTCTTAGCCACTGAAAACCATCAATTGGTATCCGAGCTTGGTCTCAAAGAGATCAAGCTTTGTAGCTTGGAGAAAAAATTCAGATGGCAGAAAACAGTGGCTCAACTCTGGTGTCCTACAATCTGACAGAAGGACAGTCAAGCAACAAACCTCCTCTTTTCAATGGGAAAAACTACACCTATTGGAAGGAGAGAATGAAGATTTTTGTGCAAGCAGTAGATTACAGACTATGGAAGATCATCCTTGAGGGTCCTCAGTTTCCAACCACTACAAGTGCTGAAGGAGTAATCTCACTCAAACCAGAAGCTAGCTGGACCGAAGAGGACAGAAAAAAGGTAGAGCTCAATGCCAAGGCTGTCAACTTGCTCAACTGTGCTATCAGCTTCGAGGAGTACTGACGGGTATCACGATGCACAACGGCAAAGGAAATCTGGGACAAACTTCAAATCACTCATGAAGGAACCACCATAGTAAAGAAGACAAGGATATATATGTTGAACAGAGAATATGAAATGTTCTCAATGAAGGAAGGAGAATCAATAGATGAAATGTTTGAAAGATTCAACATCATCATTGGTGGCTTAGATGCTATGGGAATTGCATATCCTGATTCTGTGCTTGTGAGGAGAGTTCTAAGATGTCTTACAAAAGAGTGGAAAACAAAAGCTTTAATCATATCTGAGAGTAGTGGTCTAGATTCCATGACATATGATGACTTAAGAGGAAATCTACTTGCTTTTGAAAACACTTATTTGAAAAAAGATTCAAAAAAGAAAGAAATTGCTTTTACATCTATTTCTAACCCCCTGGATGATGAATCTAGTGATAATTCCTCTGAAAATGAATTTGTGTTGTTTGCAAAAAAATTCAGAAAAATGGTGATGTTCAAGGAGAGAAGCAAAGAAAGCAACTCTAGGAAACAAAGGAAAGATCTCAGCAAGGTGATATGTTACAGCTGCAAAGAAACTGGGCACTTCAAATCAGATTGCCCCAAGTTAAAGAAAGAAGAGAAACCAAAGAAGGGAAAGAAGAAAGGTCTGATGGCTTCTTGGGAGGACTTGGAAAACGATTCTGAAGATGATGAAGAATCTGAAACCAAGTCTCAACCATGCCTTATGGCAGACCACGTTGAACAGGTAGTCACTTATAACCCTGACACTGAAGCTCTTCATCTTATGATAGACCACCTTTCTGAAAAAATTAGATGCTTCTTGCTGGATAATCAAGAACTTGAACAACAAATCACCATTCTTAAAGCAGAAAATGGTTTTCTTAAAGAAAAACTAAGGGAGGCCGAAACTGCTGTTGATCTTGTTGAAGAAAACAAGCAGTTAAAAGCCCAACTTAGGAGCTGTGAGAGTGATCATTCTATTGTTGCATATGTAAACTGTTTTAAAGAAAATGAAGAGTTGCTCAAAGAGGTCAAAAGGCTTAAAGAAGACTTAGCTAAGTTCACTCAAAGTTTTGAAAATCTGAATCAAATCTTGGCTAGTCAAAAACCTCTTTATGATAAAGCTGGCTTGGGATTCTATAAATCTGTTGAGAAACCTTATTTTGAAAAACATTGCCTCATCTTCTAATGATACAAGGTTTCAAAACCCAACAAGCTTTAACAAAACAGCAACTCCAAGGTTTTGTAGACTATGTAACTGAAATGGACCCTTTCCCATTCAATGCTTTTTTGGTGAAAGGATGATTGGTGATAAAGTTTACAAAGTTGTTTTTGATTATAATGGATTAAGACATAAGAGATTGTTTAACATGAAAGGATACAAGAAAATTTAGATACCTAATGTCACTTGAGCTTGTTTTGTAGGTGTGCCTAGTGATGACATGTCACCATGTCATGTTTTTCTATGCTTTTTCATACAAGAAATTGATAATTAGTGCTTAAATATTATATTCTTTTATGCTTAAATAGTATATTTCCTTGATCTTTTAATTTTATAAATTTGGTAGGAAATAAGAAGAAAAAGAAGCACAAAATAAGCTAAAAAGGAGAAAAAAAGAGCTTTGGGGCACACTTTGAAGTTGGAGCACACTTTAGAGCCTTAGGCCACGCTTTTAAAAGCGTGGCCCATGACCAAATAAAGGAAGCATGAACAATCAGCACACAAAGCTCAGTTCACTAAGTGAACCTAGCTTTGCCGTACAAGAAAAATGTGCTTGGAGGCAAGAAATTTCGCTAAGTTAAAATCTGGGCGTTTACAGCATGACCATGCCTCCTTCAAAGGGCAATAACTTGAGCTACAGATGTCCAATTGATATGCTTCCAGTTGCGTTAGAAAGCTGACATTCATAGCTTTCCAACGATGTATAATAGTCCATATTTAGCATGAAATTAAGGCACAAGTGAAAGGCATCTTTAAGGACAAAAAACAAGCAAAAATAAACCAAAGTGGCTTCACCAAGGCTCGAAGGGGGAGAACAAGGAAAGCAAGGCAAGAGCAAAATAGTGCTCAGTTCACTTTTCCAACTTAGCTTTATCGGGCTCCCACTCAAGAAAATTCAAGGAAAAGGCTCACAAAACTTCTTCCACCAAGAGTTGAACTTGGAACCTTGAAGATTCCATTTAAATTCAATTCTTCTCCAAATTGAATCAAGGCCAACCAAACCCATTTCTCCTCAGATCCAAAGCAAGCAAAGCCCACATCATCACTCAAAGGCACAAGAACAAGCTAGAATTAGGATTTTCATTTAATTTGTTTTTCATTTCAATTTCATTTTTTACTTTGTAAAGCCTATATAAAGGCATCAATTCCATCTCATTAAAGGAGCTCGCAGAGAAAGGAGGCTAGCTCCAATAGGGAGTTTGGCATTTTTTAGTTTTCATTTTGCTTTTTCTCTTATTTTTCTTTTCTGTTTTGAAATTTTGGATTGAGATTGGAAGGAATTCTGTTTTCATTCTCCATCTGCAACTTCTCTTGTTCTTCTTCTGCAATTTACTTTTCCATTTTTATTTTGCTATTGTTCTTGTTGGATCAAGGAAGGATTGGAGATCTAGACTTGTTTTCTAGTCTCCTCCACCCCTGAGATTTTCAACACCCTTTTAAATTGCTGCAAATTAAGCATTGCTTTTCTGTTTTTAAAATTCTCCAAGCATTTTTACTTTCTGTTGCATTGCTTCCAATTTACATTTCCTGCAATTGCTCTAAATTCTTATCCACTGAAATTTTGCTTCTCTGTTTACATTGCTTCCAGCACCCCAGCCCCTTTACTTTTCATGCAATTTACATTTCTTGTCATTTAAGATTCTTGCAATTTACTTTTCTTGTTCTTTAAGTTTCTGTCCAATTTTACTTACTGCACTTTATAATTTCTGCACACTTACTTTCTGCAATTTATAATTCCTTGTCATTTACATTCTGCTGCTTCAAGTCTCACCCAATTTCACTTAAATGTTAGCTTGACTAAACTAATCACCCACTAAAGTTGCTTGATCCATCAATCCCTATGGGATCGACCTCACTCTAAGTGAGTTTTACTACTTGATATGACCCGGTACACTTGCCGGTGAGTTTTTGGTGTTTTGGGAAATTTAGTTTTCCACAAAAATACCATCAAATTGGAAAGCTTGGCAGTGACTAAGTCAAGTTCAGGATTGAGGTTTAGATTCTTGACTTGTTTCGGATAGGAAGGGTAGTTCATATGGAGAATTGGTGTTTGTAATCAAGAATGATTATAGTGAAATTCCATCATTGTTGTGATGAAAACTGGATGTAGGCTGCCTTGCACTTTGTAGCTGAACTAGGATATATCTTGGTGTAATTTTCTCTCTCTTCTACTCCATTTCTGTTTCTGCTGCCCAGGAGATAAAACTGAAAAATATCTCGTGCTGGGTGACGAGACAAAAAGAAAAAGTCTCGTGGCTGGGTACGAGACAAAAATCAAAAAGTCTCCAGAAGTTATTTTAAAGACCAGCAAGTGTTATTAAGTGAAAAAGGGGCTAATATTCAACCCCCCTTCTCTTAGCCACTGAAAACCATCACTAGGCAATGCCCTCCGGACATGTTCTCCAAATGGACCCAACTAGATATCTCTTATGAAGGCTTGGGTGAGATGTACAAGATGAGCTTAGATACCTCTGCAGGGGGTTCATTGCACAAGAAGAAGACACTAGAGGAGACTATTGAGCTTATTAAATTGGTTGCTAGCAACCAATATTTATACTCATCTAACAGGAATCCTGTGAACTCTAAGACCTCTCAGAAGGGAGGCGTGTTGGAAGTGGAAGCTGTTAATGCTCTTCTTGCTCAGAACAAGCTTATGTCTCAGCAAATAAATCTACTTACTCAATAGATGGGTGGCATTCAAGTCTCAGCTATCAACACCCAATATCCACCTCAAGAGGCCTCCTATGACATGGCAGGTAACTTTGTACAAAATGATAATTATGATTATGCTCAACCCTCTTCTGAACAGGTAAATTACATGGGGAGTGGTCCTAGGAATCCCAACAATGATCCATATTCTAAGACATACAATCAGGGGTAGAGGAATCACCTAAATTTTGGATGGAGGGACCAACCTCAGAGATCTCAGAACTTCAACAATAGTTCTCAGGGCAGTTTCCAACAGAACAATTACAATAATCACCAATTTCAGTCTCAGCAGCAACAACCACCTCAGCAGGTAAACTCTAAGCCCAATAAGATTTTAATTGGGAGATGATGAGGAGTTTTATGCAGGAAACCAGAGCCTCTATTAGAAACTTAGAGGTGCAAATGGGCCAACTAAGTAAGCAATTACCTGAGAGGTCTGCAAGTACATTTCCAGGTGATACAGTGATGAACCCAAGAGAAGATTGCAAGGCTATTCAATTGAGAAGTGGTAAAGTAGCTGGCTCTAAGACCAAGGCTAATGAAGAGCTAGTTGAAAAGGAAGCTCTAGAGGAGAAGAAGGGAGATGTAGAGCACGCCCCTCCTAAACGTGTAGACAACCCGTTTCCTGACTCTCTTGACACTTATCCCACCTTGCCAAAGGCTCCTGAATACAAGCCAAAAATGCCATATCCTTAGAGGCTTCAGAAGGCATCCAAAGAAAAGTAATTCTCTAAATTTTTAGATATCTTCAAGAAGCTGCAGATCAACATTCCTTTTGCAGAGGCTCTGGAGCAAATGCATCTCTACGCTAAATTTATGAAATAATTGTTGACCCACAAGAGGAATTTCAAGGAACAAGAGACAGTAGTGTTAACCAAGGAATGTAGTGCCATAATTCAACACATCCTCCCTGAGAAGATGCCAGACCCAGGGAGTTTTGTCATTCCTTGCACCATTGGAGATGTCGGCATTCAGAGAGCTTTATGTGATCTTGGAGCTAGCATCAACTTCGTGCCACTTTCAGTGATGAAAAAGCTTCAAATTGAGGAGGTAAAACCCACTCGTATTTCTCTTCAACTTGCTGATCTTTCTATTAAATTACTTGTGGGTGTGGTTGAGGATTTACTTGTTAAAGTAGGACCATTTATTTTCTCTGTTGATTTTGTTATATTAGACATGGAAGAAGAGGTAAAACCCTCTATTATACTTTGTAGACCCTTTTTAGCTATAGGTAGAGCTCTGATTGATGTGCAAAAGGGTGAATTAACCCTGAGGGTCAATGAAGAACAGGTGGTCCTAAATGTTTTTGAAGCCCTCAAGCACCCTAATGATTCTGAAGGGTGTATGAAAATAGATGTTATTGAACCACTTGTTCAAGAAGTACTAGAAGCTGAGGTACTTGATGATGTTCTGGATCCTATTTCTGAATATGAATTAGTTGAAGTTGATGATCCACCACCCCAAAAGGCTATGGTTCACACGCCTAAGGTAGAGGAGGAAGCCCCCAAGCTTGAGCTCAAACCTTTACCTCCTTCTCTGAAGTATATGTTCTTGGGTGAAAATGATTCCTATCCAATGATTATTAGCTCTTCCCTGAAGCCTGAAGAGGAAGAGGCGCTTATTTCAGTGCTTAGGAGCCATAAAACAGCTCTTGGATGGACCATTAGTGACTTGAAGGGGATTAGTCCAACCAAATGCATGCACAAGATCCTCCTTGAAGATGATGCCAAACCAATTGTGCAACCACAAAGAAGACTCAATCCAACTATGAAAGAAGTGGTCCAAAAAGAGGTAATGAAACTATGGAAAGCAGGTATTATTTACCCTATTTCTGATAGTCCTTGGGTAAGTCTTGTGCAGGTAGTTCCCAAGAAAGGAGGGATGACAGTGATCAAGGATTAAGAGAATGAGCTTATTCCTACATGAACAATCACAGGATGGCGAATGTGTATAGACTACAGGAGGCTCAACACTGCTACAAGGAAGGATCACTTCCCCCTGCCTTTCATTGATCAGATGCTTGAGAGGTTAGCTGGTCATGCCTTTTACTGCTTTCTAGATGGATATTCTGGATATAACCAAATTGCAGTGGACCCTCATGATCAAGAGAAGACAGCATTCACATGCTCCTTTGGAGTATTTGCCTACAGAAGAATGACTTTTGGACTTTGCAATGCTCCAGCAACTTTTCAGAGGTGCATGCTTTCAATTTTTTTTTATATGGTTGAAAAGTTTATTGAGGTATTTATGGATGACTTTTCTGTCTTTGGTAATTCTTTTGAATCCTGCCTTAAGCATTTATCTCTGGTCTTGAAACGGTGTCAAGAATCAAATCTTGTTTTGAATTGGAAAAACTATCATTTTATGGTTACAGAAAGTATTGTTCTTGGAAATCGGATTTCAAGTAAGGGAATTGAAGTTGATAGAGCAAAGGTGGAGGTAATTGAAAAATTACCACCACCAACTAATGTTAAGGCAGTCAGGAGTTTCTTGGGTCATGCAGGATTTTATAGAAGATTTATAAAGGATTTTTTTAAAATTGCTAAATCTTTAAGCAACCTGTTGGTTGCTAATGTTCCTTTTATCTTTGATTCTGATTGTTTGCATGCTTCTGAAACTCTGAAAGCAAACCTGACCTCTGCTCCCATTATAGCTCCCCCTAACTGGGATTTACCATTTGAATTAATGTGTGATGCTAGTGATTTTGCTATAGGATCTGCTTTAGGACAGAGGCATGGTAAGCTTGTACATGTCATTTACTATGCCAGTCGTGTGTTAAATGATACTCAAAAGAATTACACAACTACAGAAAAGGAATTATTAGCTGTTGTGTATGCTATTGATAAGTTTAGGCCCTATTTACTTGGTTCTAAGATTATTATTTATACTGATCATGCTGCTTTAAAGTACCTTCTAACCAAGCAGGACTCTAAACCAAGATTAATCAGATAGGTGTTGCTCCTTCAGGAGTTTGATATTGAGATAAAAGACAGAAAAGGGTCAGAAAATCAAGTAGCTGACCATCTCTCCAGAATTGAGCCTGAAGTAGAAGTACAACCACCTACAGCTATGACTGAGACGTTTCCAGATGAGCGATTGTTCCTCATTCAGCAGGCTCCATGGTTTGCAGACATTGCCAATTATAAGGCCATGAATTTTATCCCAAGGGAGTACAGCAGGCAACAAGTAAAGAAGCTATTGACTGACGCCAAGTACTACATTTGGGAGGAACCATACCTCTTTAAAAGGAGTTCAGATGGCATCATCCGAAGATGTGTCCCAGATGAAGAAATACAACAGATTCTTTGGTACTGTCATGGTTCTGATTATGGAGGCCACTTTGGTGGTGAAGGGCAGCTACAAAGGTCTTTCAGAGCGGGTTTTACTGGCCAACTCTCTTTAGAGATTTAAGAGAATTCATGAAGCACTGTGATAGATGTGCAAAGGCCACGAATCTCCCTGCCAACCATGAAATGCCACAGCAGGGGATTCTTGAGGTTGAGTTGTTTGATGTGTAGGGTATTGGCGTTAGGATTTTATGGTGGTGGTAAAGAATTTTATAAAAACAGTTGCGTTGTAGATATAGTCTCTAAACCAACAAAAATCCCTTCGTACAAACATTTTGGTTGTCACAAGTAACAAACTCCTAAATAAATTGATAACCGAAGTATTCAAACCTCGGGTCGTCTTCTCAAGGAACTGCAGGGAAGTATGTTCTTATTATTGGTTATGGAGATTGTAAATTGGGGTTTGAGAATGAGGAGCGAATGGTTTAATTAACAATTAAATTAAATGAAGAACAAGTAAATTAAATGGCAAGTAAAATAAATAAATGACTGTAAATAAACTTTTGGCAAGGTATGAGAAATTAGAGGTCCTATCCTAGTTATCCTTATCAACGATGATGAGAATTGAATCTTAATTCCACTTTGTTAACCTTTACTAAGATAAAAGAAGGTCAAGGGATTAATTGGTTTGATCTTCGAATCCTATTTATTTCCTAAAAAAGATTGGGATTATTGAAGTTCAGTTTAATTGATAACGACAACAATTATCAATCATGTTTGAGTTTGATAACTCCTGAGTTACTGATTTCTTAACCAAGACCAAAAAGGAGAAAAGTAAATCCACTGGAATAAAAATGCCTTCAGATTGGGAATAATAGCAATATAAATAAAAGAAAGTAATATTAAACTGAAATACCTCAAATAACATTAATTCAAAAGAGTAATCTGTAACATGGAAGAATTCATAAATTAAATTGCAACATCAAATAATCAACTAAAGTAATGGAATGAATAAAAAGTGAAAGGGAAGCATAAAGTAAAAGAACATTGAACCTGGGATCGAGAGTCACTCCTAAAACTAAGAGAAATCCTAAATCCTAATCCTAAGAGAGAAGAGAGAGGAGAGAACCTCTCTCTAAACTAAATCTAAATCATGAAAACTAACTAAAGTGGAGACTCCCCTTGAACAGATGCATTCTCCCACTTCATTACCTCTGGTCTATGCCTTCTGGACTTGGATTTGGGCCAAAAAGGGCTTCAGAATTTGCTGGGAGCATTTTCTGCAATTTCTGGTGCGTGGCCTCTGTCACGCGTCCGCGTGGATCACGCGGTCGCGTCATTCGGAGTTGTCATTGCCACGCGGTCGCGTCAGTCATGCGGCCGCGTCATATGTGTTCTGCTTAAGGTGCACGGTCGCGTCAGTCATGCGGCCGCGTCGCTGCTTCTTCGCGCTTGGCATGCGTCTGCGTCGCCCATGCGATCGCGTGGATGCTAGTTTCTCCAAAAACTCTGTTTTGTGCTTTCCTTTCATTTTTGTATGTTTCCTTTCCATCCTTTAAGTCATTCCTAACTTAGAAGATCTGAAACTACTCAACACACTAATCACGGCATTGAATGGAAATAAAGGTAATTAAAATAGTTACTTTTAAAGCATAGGAAACATGTTTTTCACATACATCACATAATAAGGAAGGGAAAGTAAAACCATACAAATAATATGAATAAGTGGGTGAAGGATTGAATAAATCACTCATATTAAGCACAAAATATATCATAAAATATGGGTTTATCAACCTCCCCACACTTAAACAATAGCATGTCCTCATGCTAAGTCCAAGAGTAATGTTAGGTTAAAGTGGTGGAATGCCATCAGGTGATTGGGGGGTTATAAATTTGAATCCACGCGATCAGGTGGAGCATGCGGTCGCGTGGCTGGGGTGAAATGGGGGTCGACGCGATCGCGTGAGTGGCGCGATCGCGTGGAAGGCAAAAAGAGTAAATGACGCGATCGCCTGGGGCATGCGATCGCGTCGCTGGAAATTGTGCGAAACGCACAGTTCTAGCGTCGTTTTAGCGCAACTCTCTGTCTCCTTTGGGGTGTTTATGCAATCCATGCGACGCGATCGCGTCGCTCACGCTGTCGCGTGGGATGTGTGTTGTGCAAGTGACACGATCGCGTCAGGGACGCGATCGCGTGGGTCATTTGTGCGAAACGCACAATGGCCACACGATTCCAGCCTAACTTTCTGGACGTTGGATCTTTACGCCGATCTCCAGGGCACGCGGTCACGTGGGAAGTGTTTTTCGCAACTTGACGCGATCGCATGAGTGATGCGGTTGCGTCACACACCCCTTTTTTTTATGCAGGTATGCAATTATGCAGTATGCAGAATGCTATGATTAATATGAATGAGATGCAAAACTTCCAGGTTCAATATAATAAAATAAAATAAAACTTGAAAACAAATAAAACTAAATAAAAAAATATTGAAAAAGGAACGATCATACCATGGTGGGTTGTCTCCCACCTAGCACTTTTAGTTAAAGTCCTTAAGTTGGACATTGGATGAGCTTCCTGTTATGGCGGCTTATACTTAAATTCATCTAGAAATCTCCACCAATGCTTGGAATGCCAATAGCCTCCGGGGTCCCAAACTAGGCATGTGAAGCTTCTGAGCAGCTTCAAACAGATTCTCAGGCTCCCGGGGTGATGATTGTCAGCATAGATTCCAGGATCCCAAACTTTGCTTTTAAATCCGCCTTCGTCTTGATCTATACTTTTCCATCTGGGCGGTTTAGAAATTAGATTCTCACCAGGATAACCAAACATTTTCCGAGATCCATCCGATTGATCATGGTGCCAATCCGTGCACTTCGAGTTGAAGCGTGGAACCTTATTGAACCTCGTGCACCAGTGACGTTGGATTCTTGCTAGTAAAGAATTTTAATAAAACTGTCGCGTTGTAGAGAATTTTAACAAACCCCTTTTAAAATTGATAACCGAGTATTTAAACCTCGGGTCGTCTTCTCAAGGAACTGCAGGGAAGTATGTTCTTATTATTGGTTATGAAGATTGTAGAATTGGGGTTTTAAGAATGAGGAACAAGTAATTTAATGACGAGTAAATTAAATGGCAATTAAAAATAGATAAATAACTGTAAAGCAAACTTTTGGTAAGGTATGAGAAATTAGAGGTCCTATCCTGGCTATCCTTATCAATGATGATAATAATTGAATCTTAATTCCACTTCGTTAGCCTTTACTAATATGAGTAATCTGTAACATGAAAGGATTCATAAAGTGACTTGCAAAAGTAAATAAAAGGAATATTGAACCTGATCAAAAGAGATAATCCTGAAAGCGAATAAAAATCCTAAATCTAAATCCTAATCCTAAAGAGAGAGGAGAGAACCTCTCTCAAAACTAAATCTAAATCATGGAAAGTAAAAATTGGCGAGCTCTCTCTGAATGGATGCATTCCCCCACTTCATAACCTCTGGTCTATGTCTTCTGGACTTGGATTTGGGCCAAAAAGGGCTTCAGAATTCGCTATGAGCATTTTCTGCAATTTCTGGTGCGTGGCCTCTGTCATGCGTCCGTATGGGTCACGCGGTCACGTCATTCGGAGCTTTTCTTGTCACGCGGTCGCGTCAGTCATGCGGTCGCGTCATATGTGTTTTGCTTAAGGCGCGCGGTCGCGTCAGTCATGCGGCCGCGTCACTGCTTCTTCGCGCTTGACTTGCGATCGCGTCGTCCATGCGATCGCGTGGATGCCATTTTCTTCAAGGACTCCGTTTTGTGCTTTCCTTCCATTTTTGTATGTTTCCTTTCCATCCTTTGAGTCATTCCTGCCTTAGAAGATCTGAAACTACTCAACACACTAATCACGGCATCGAATGGAAATAAAGGTAATTAAAATAATTAATTTTAAAGCATAGGAAACATGTTTTTTCACATACATCACATAATAAGGAAGGAGAAGTAAAACCATGCAATTAATATGAATAAGTGGGTGAAGGATTGAATAAATTACTCAAATTAAGCACAAAATATATCATGAAATATGGGTTTATCAACCTCTCCACACTTAAACAATAGCATGTCCTCATGCTAAATCCAAGGTAAAGGGTAAGGTAAGGTGGTGGAATGCCATGCAATGCAACCTATTCTAAATGCAACTACCTAAATGAGTCATGCAATTCTAATTTATTCACTCATATATAAAGCTTACATGTATTTAAATTAATTCACATTCTCAAGGAGTCATATATATAAATAGCCAACTCTTAAATAATAAAGCACTTTTGCAAATGAGATGGGAAAGAAAAATATTTTACAAACTTGCAAAACAATTAGTAAATTAAGCATAGATATATGTTCATGAGTTATTGAACCCTCACTGGATTTTGTGTTTACTCTCTAGTCACTTAGTGTTTATTGGGTTAATCACTCTATTCTTCTTTTTATTCTTACTTTCTATAACTTTGTTCTTCATCTAACCAATCAACAATTATAGAATATAGTCATACCAAAAATCATGAGGTCTTAAGTAAGGTTGTAATGGGGCCGAGGTAAAGGTAAGGGTATATGTATAAGGCTAAGTGAGCTAATTAAGTGAATCCTTGATTAGTCTAAGATTTTACCTAACATACATACTTTCTAAATTTGAGCTTCTTCACCTCTTTTCCCATTTTTTCACTTTTGATGTTACATGCTCATGTGTTGATCTTTATTTTTATCCCATGTGCATTGTTTTAATTTTGCATTTTGGGGAATTCTTTTGTATCCACTTTATTCAAATGCTGAAAATTAAAATATTATAATAAATTATTTTATTATTATTATTTTTTTAATGCACATGGTAAATTAATTATTTTAATCTCACATGAGCATGTTTCCCAAAAATTTTATTTTGATTAATTTTATTTCTTTCAACTTCCTACCCTTTCTTTCTATGTTCCCAATAGGTTTTCCCACACTTAAACAATAAACAATTTCTATCTTAAGCTAACCAAGGATTCAACTTGGGATTTTTATTTTATTTTTCTGCTTAAGGCTAGTAATGTGGTTATTAAAAAAAAGGGGGATTTAAAGGCTCAAGGGGGCTAACAAAGGTGATGTAAAAGGTAGATTATTTTTGGGACAAGTGGGTTAAAATCAAATAATGGCCTCAATCACTTTCTTGGTATGTATCTATATTTTACAACTGGACATATAGATTAAAACAAAGTAAAGAACATCAGAATAAAAAGAAGTGAAACACACAGGGATGAAATTATGGTTTGAATGCAACCATACAATTAATGCTCAAGACTCACAGGCTGTGTGTTCTCTAACTCAAACATCATATATCATTCATATATGTTATGCAGGTTTAGTTAAAAATTCCCATTATTCTCATAAAAAAATTATTTAGGGTGGCCTTTAAGGTTTTAATGTTTCTCCTTGATGAAATGTTGTTAGTTTAACTACATGATGTAATGCTACATATACAAGGTTTATGGATTTGATTCTGTTATGTTCAAGTTCCTAGCTTACTTCTTTTTTATATTTTCCAATTTAAACTAAGCTATCTTATGCTAAAAAGGGTAAACTATACTAATTAATCCACTAATAAGTTAGAATTACAAACTAAACTAAATAACTAAAATATGAACTAAAAATGCAAAATGCAGGAATAGAGTAAAAATACATAAAAGTAGCAATGTATAAATACTCAGAAAATAAAAATAAAAATAGAGAGAAAAATACAGAAAAATATCCAAAATAAAAGAAAAAGAGTCTGTAGTGGTTCACCAAGATAATACGCCAAAGATGGCGACCTCCCCACACTTAAAATGAAGCATCGTCCCTGATGCTCAATCAAGCAGGGTGTGAAGGGGTGTCATCACTGGAAGGAATGGTAGCTGAAGTCTCTGTGGTGGTGGGCTGAGGATCTGGCTGCTGTAGAGGAGGTACTGTCTGGATAGGGATCTCAGGATCTGCAGCCTAAATCTGATGTGGAACCTCTACCTGTGGTGCAGCCTGCTTTGTGCCTGCCTGCTCTGTCTCTCCCTAGGGATGGGTCTCAGCCTCGGGATCATCCGCCTCCTCCCTCGGATGGTGTGTCAGGCTCGGAGGGGATGTCGCCAGAGCGTATCATCAGCTTCAGGTGCTCATAGCGTCGCTTGTTGCGACGCTCCATCTGGTCAAGCCGCTGAAACAGGCAGTGCACTAGATGATAGATGGGCTCTGGGGCAGGTGGAGGTGCAGTGGTGGTGGAGGGTGTAGCTGTAGAGGAAGAGGGGCCGGCAAATGGTGTGGCAGTGTCACCAGGAAGGACTGGAGGTCTGTAGCCCAAGGCTAGAAAGTTCTTGCTGTGCGGGATAATCTTCTTGCATTCTGCAGCAGGTGGCCTTTCATCGGCATCCTCCCAAGGCACATAAGCTCGACGGCCCAGCTGTGTAACCAAATAGGGAAAGGAAAGTAGGGAAAGGGAAGAGTGCCTCGGACGTGGACCCTGGCCATATAGTGCCGGATAAAGCGTGGGAGGTACAGGTCCTTACCCTCCATCACACACCATAGGAGGGTGATCATAGCGGCAGGTATATTGGTCTCGTGAGTACTCGGCATAATGAAGTTGCTAAGAATCTGATGCCACAGCCGAGCCTCATCATTCAAGTATGCCCGCTTGATTCCCTTGGGCATGGTGGTGTTCTGACCCATAATCCAAGGAACGGTCGGGTCAAGGGCTATCCGGGCCTTGACTGCATATCCCAATCAAACTTTAGAAAGCGCATGTCTTCCTCAGCTTTCTGATAACTATCTGGCTGATCAGATTTAGGCAGAAGCTTCAGAACTTCTTCAATGGCCTCTTCAGTGACCAGAATCTGCTTTTTTCTGAGGTTCACTGCATTTAGGGAAGTCTTGAAGTAATTGCAGTAGAATTCCCTTACCCAAGATGCATTGACCTCAGACAGGTTTCTCTCCAGAAAGAACCAGCCTCTTTGCTTGATTTGATCAGAGGTGTATTACTGGAGTTCTTCTGGGATCTTCAGAGTTCTCTCCAGGTATAGGTTCCTGGAGTTTGCAAACACTGGATACTTCAGCTCACAGTATCGGTTTGCAAACTTCACTGGGTCATTAGCAGGGAGCAGCTGGTCGGCCTTCTCCTGCAGGGTGAAGTTCTTCTCCCGCCAGGAGGCATCATGCATGAGATCTATGATAGACATAGAGGCTTCTCCTCTTTTCTGTTTTCCAGTAGTAGCCTTGCCTTTTCCCTTTCTCTTGGAATCAGACATCCTGAAAAATAGAAAACCAGGATATAATAAAAAATAGGAAAACAAATAGGCAAATAGTCAAAAGAAACACAAAGTGGCAAAGGAGAATTAGAATGAGGTAAATGAGTTAAGTAAATGTGCATGAAGGATTGTATAGGAGGTAGAAGTTTGAAAAGAAGAATGCACAATCCAAAATGGAATTGAATTCATGTTAAATAGAAAAATTATCATTATGCCATGGTTAGAAGGTTAAAAGAAAGTGAAAAACTAGAAGAAAGATTTTAAAAGGTTAGTTTGGTTAGAAGTGAAAAAGAGTTTAGGAAGTTAAAATTAGGGAATTAGTGAAAAGTGTGTTAAAGTAAGTGGCATAATGAAAATATTCCAAGTAACAAGGAGTCACAGGTAGGAACTATAAGTAACTCATAACCAAACAAGGAAAACAGGTTGATGCTGATTCAAATAGATATAAAGAAGGTAAAAATTGGAATCAAAACATCACAAATGCAGTTTATGAACTAGGAAATCAAAAAATGATAAGGAAGCCTGCCCTGGCATTCATGAAATGGTTTGGTTAAATCAGAGTAAAACAGAGTTCAAAATGCCAAACCAAAACATGAATGAAAACATTTTACAGAAATTTGGGCAGCATTTCGGCTAAAAGTGGATTGTCCCGGAAAATAAACAGCAATCAAATAGTTCATATGAATGAAAATTAAAGCTTGCAATTACATATAAGGAACAGAAACATGAAAACTCAGTGCAAAGAGCAGCAAGAAACAAGAAAGTACAGCATATGAACATTACAATCATCACAGCAACAGCAGAATTGCAAAAATAATGAAACAGAAACATGAACAGCGCAAATAAACAGACCTAAATCCACTAACCACATCCTAGGCTACCTAACATCCTAAAATCCACTACAACATGCATATCTAACTAGCCTAAACAGGAACATAAACAGAAAATAATGAAATAATGACTAAGGATAGAGGGGTGGCGTTCATCGGAACCTGGTAGGCGAAAGATTGGGGGGGAAATGGGGGTGACGCGATCGCATAGGGCACGCGATCCCCTGAAATGGCTGAAGGAGTGAATGACGCGATCGCCTGGGGCATGCGATCGCGTCGCTGGAATTTGTGCTAAACGCACGAATCCAGCGTTGTTTCCGCGCAACTCTCTGTCTCCTTCTGGGGTGTTGTGCAATCCATGCGACGCGGTCGCGTCGCTCACGCGGTCGCGTGGGATTGGTTGTGTGCAATGGACGTGATCGCGTGGGTCAATTGTGCGAAACGCACAATGGCCGCACGATTCCAGCCCAACTTTCTGGACGTTGGATCTTTACGCCGATCTCCAGGTCACGCGGCCGCGTGGATGACGCGGTCGCGTGGGTAATGTTTTACGCCATTCGACGCGATCGCATAGATGATGCGGTCGCGCGGATTTCTTTTTTTTTTATGCAGAATGCAGAATGTAATATGCAGAATGCAGTACTTAATGTGAATGCTATGCATGATTCCAGGTTCAATAAAATAAAATAAAATTCAAAAACAAACAAAACTAAATAAAATTAAAATTGTAAAAGGAACGATCATACCATGGTGGGTTGTCTCCTACCTAGCACTTTTAGTTAAAGTCCTTAAGTTGAACATTGGAAGAGCTTCCTGCTATGGCGGCTTATGCTTAAATTCATCCAGAAATTTCCACCAATGCTTGGAATGCCAATAGCCTCCGGGGTCCCAAACTAGGCATGTAAAGCTTCTGAGGAGCTTCAAACAGAATCTCAGGCTCCCGGGGTGACGAATGTCAGAATAGAATCCATGATCCCAAGCCTTGTTTTTAAATCCGCCTCCGTCTTGATCTATATTTTTCCATCCGGGCGGTTTAGAAAGTAGATTCTCACCATGGTGACCAGACGTTCTCCGAGTTCCATTCGATTGAACATGATACCAATCCGTGCACTTCAAGTTGAAGCATGGAACCTTATTGAACCTTGTACACCAGTTCTGATTATGAGCCATTTCTCTCTTACTCTTAAAGCCGCAGAGAGCTCTAAGCTGGCCATCTGTTTCAAGCAAACCGTATTCAAGTGAAAAAGTAAAGTTATAGGCTAAGGATTGTACCCACTTGAAACTTGTATTGGGTGGTAATGGCCTTGGGGTAGGTGTTTCCGGTGGTTCTGTAAGTTCTACTCCCTTGTGCTCTTCTGTGAATTCCTCCACTTCCTTGTAAGGTTCTTCAAATGCATCTGAGTCCTGGTCTAAGTCTTCTATGTCTTCCTCATCACTTTAGTCATAGATTGGAGGTTGAGAGAAATCTACCTCCATGTCATCTTCGTATTCACTTGGGAAAGATTCTTCGATCTCAGAGAATTCACTTGCAGATGCAAGTTCATTACTAAGAGAGCTAGACTTGTGACTATCATCATCAAGGGAATTTGTGTCCTGGGTTATTCCGTCTAGTTCTTCATAAACGACTTGCCTTGGGATTGTGCAATATCCTCCTTAGCATCAACTGTAACGTCCTTGACGGAGTTCTCCTCAACTCTAGATTCCCATGGAGGTTCAGCATCTCCTAGATCTTCAACCAACTCTTCTTCTTGTACAATGACAGCTTCTTCTACTTGTTCTAGTACGAATTCATGCTCTGTCTTATCCACTGGAGTTTCTAGTGTCTCCTTCATGCTACGCTCTTCATTAGATTGTCCACATGGGGCTGTGGTTGGTCCTTGAATGTTCGCGCGTCTAGAAGCTAATTGAATTACTGCATGCTCCAGTTGTCAAATGGTTGTTTGAAGTTTATCTACTGTTGCCTTGAGACGAACCTCTGATTCTCGGAGTGATGGATTTGGACATGAGACATAGGGAAGTGGTGGTGCTTGGGGGTGATTGGATTGGAACTGGGGTAGGAAAGGATCATACGGTGGCGAATGGTGAAGAGAAGCTTGTGAGTGTGGTGGTTCGAGGTTATGTTGAGAGGTTGGTCTATAGGCACGGGGTGGGGCTTGTTAGTCACAAGGTTGTCCATCATATCTTTCAGCTGGGTATGCATTGTAGAATGGTCGTTGTCCGTGATATCTTGGAGGGTGTTGTTGCCTAAAGGGTTGATTAGATCCTCTTGGCTCTATCCATCCTTGATTGGTCTGACCTTGATGCATGTTCCTGCTGTAACTTCTATTTCCTTCAACAAAGTTAGAACTAAACTCAAAGCAAGAGGGGTGAGAGTTCATAGTAGCAAATAAAATTAAAAAGGAAAAACAGAAATAAATAAACAAGTAAAAGAAAAAAAAATATTTACAATAACCAATAATAAGGCACACGTTAGCAGTTCCCCGGCAACGGCGCCATTTTTGACGTTAGGATTCTTGCTAGTAAAGAATTTTAATAAAACAATCGCGTTGTAGATATAGTTTCTAAACCAACAAAAATCCCTTCGTACAAACGTTTTGGTTGTCACAAGTAACAAACCCATTTTAAAATTGATAACCGAGTATTTAAACCTCGGGTCGTCTTCTCAAGGAACTGCAGGGAAGTATGTTCTTATTATTGGTTATGAAGATTGTAGAATTGGGGTTTTAAGAATGAGGAACAAGTAATTTAATGACGAGTAAATTAAATGGCAATTAAAAATAGATAAATAACTATAAAGCAAACTTTTGGTAAGGTATGAGAAATTAGAGGTCCTATCCTGGCTATCCTTATCAATGATGATAATAATTGAATCTTAATTCCACTTCGTTAGCCTTTACTAATAATCTTAAATCTTGATCCTAATCCTAAAGAGAGAGGAGAGAACCTCTCTCAAAACTAAATCTAAATCATGGAAAGTAAAAATTGGCGAGCTCTCTCTGAATGGATGCATTCCCCCACTTCATAACCTCTGGTCTATGCCTTCTGGACTTGGATTTGGGCCAAAAAGGGCTTCAGAATTCGCTATGAGCATTTTTTGCAATTTCTGGTGTGTGGCCTCTGTCACGCGTCCGCGTGGGTCACGCGGTCGCGTCATTCGGAGCTTTTCTTGTCACGCGGTCGCATCAGTCATGCGGTCGCGTCATATGTGTTTTGCTTAAGGCGCGCGGTCGCGTCAGTCATGCGGCCGCGTCACTGCTTCTTCGCGCTTGGCATGCGATCGTGTCGTCCATGCGATCGCGTGGATGCCAGTTTCTTCAAGGACTCCGTTTTGTGCTTTCCTTCTATTTTTGTATGTTTCCTTTCCATCCTTTGAGTCATTCCTGCCTTAGAAGATCTGAAACTACTCAACACACTAATCACGGCATCGAATGGAAATAAAGGTAATTAAAATAATTAATTTTAAAGCATAGAAAACATGTTTTTTCACATACATCACATAATAAGGAAGGAGAAGTAAAACCATGCAATTAATATGAATAAGTCGGTGAAGGATTGAATAAATTACTCAAATTAAGCACAAAATATATCATAAAATATGGGTTTATCAACCAGCTCTAAGTACGAGCCATTTCCCTTTTACTCTTAAAGTCGCAGAGAGCTCTAAGCTGGCCATCTGTTTCAAGCAAACCATATTCAAGTGGAAAAACACAGTTAAAGGTTAAGGATTGTACCCACTTAAAGCTTGTATTGGGTGGTAATGGCCTTGGGATAGGTGGTTCCAGTGGTTCTGTGAGTTCTACTCCCTTGTGTTCTTCTGTGAAATTCTCCACTTCCTTGCAAGACTCTTCAAACATATCCATGTCCTGGTCAAAGCCATCTATGTCTTCCTCATCACTTAAGTTATAGACTGGAGGTTGAGAGAAATTTACCTCTGTATCATCTTCGTATTCACTTGGGGAAGATTCTTCGATCTCAGAGAATTCACTTGCGGATGCAAGTTCATTACTAGGAGAACTTGACTTGTGACTATCATCATCAAGGAAATCTGCTTCTTGGGTTATTCTGTCTAGTTTTTCATGAAAGACTTGCTCTGGGGATTGCGCACAATCCTCCTTAGCATCAATTGTAACATCCTTGACAGAATGCTCCACAACCTTGGATTCCCATGGAGGTTCAATGTCTCCTAAGTCTTCAACCAACTCTTCTTCTTTAATAATAACAGCTTCCTCTACTTGTTCCAGTATGAAGCCATGCTCTGTCTTGTCCACTGGAGTTTCTAGTATCTCCTTCATACTACGCTCTTTGTTAGATTGTCCACATGGGGCTGTGGGAGGTCCTTGAATGTTCGAACGTCTAGAAGATAATTGACTTACTGCTTGCTCCATTTGATGAAGGGTTGTTTGAAGTCAATTTACTGTTTCCTTGAGGCGAACCTCTGATTCTCGGGGTGATAGATTTGGATATGGTACAGGGGAAAGCGGTGGTGTTTGGGAGTGATTGGATTGGAACTGGGGTAAATGAGGATCATACGGTGGTGAATGGTGAAAAGGAGCTTGTGAGTGTGGTGGTTCGAAGTTATGTTGAGAGGATGGTCTATAAGTACAGGGTGGGGCTTGTTGGTAATTACAAAGTTGTCCATCATGTCTATTTGCTTGCTATGCATTGTAGAATGGTCTTTGTCCATGATATCTTGGAGGGTGTTGTTGCCTAAAGGGTTGATCAGATCCTCTTGGCTCCATTCATCTTTGGTTGCTCTGACCTTGATGCATGTTCCTGTTATAACTTCCATTCCTTTCAATAACATTAGAACCAAACTCAAAGCGATAGGGGTGAGAATTCATAGTAGCTAAGAAGAAATAAAGAGGGGAAAAATAAAGACAAATAAACAAGTAAAAGAAAAATATTTACAATAACCAAGAATAAGGCACACGATTGCAGTTCCCCGGCAACGGCGCCATTTTTTGGCGTTAGGATTTTATGGTGGTGGTAAAGAATTTTATAAAAATAGTCGCGTTGTAGATATAGTCTCTAAACCAATAGAAATCCCTTCGTACAAACGTTTTGGTTGTCACAAGTAACAAACCCCTAAATAAATTGATAACCGAAGTATTCAAACCTCGGGTCGTCTTCTCAAGGAACTACACAGAAGTATGTTCTTATTATTGGTTATGGAGATTATAAATTGGGGTTTGAGAATGAGGAGAGAATGGTTTAATTAGCAATTAAAGTAAATGAAGAACAAGTAAATTAAATGGCAAGTAAAATAAATAAATGACTGTAAATAAACTTTTGGCAAGGTATGAGAAATTAGAGGTCCTATCCTAGTTATCCTTATCAACGATGATGAGAATTGAATCTTAATTCAACTTTGTTAACCTTTACTAAGATAAAGGAAGGTCAAGGGATTAATTGGTTTGATCTTCGAATCCTATTTATTTCCTAAAAAAGATTGGAATTATTGAAGTTCAGTTTAATTAACAAAGATAACAATTATCAATCATGTTTGATTTTGATAACTCCTGAGTTACTGATTTCTTAACCAAGACCAAAAAGGAGAAAAGTAAATCTAATGGAATAAAAATGCCTTCCGATTGGGAATAATAGCAATATAAATAAAAGAAAGCAATATTAAACTGAAAATACCTCAAATAACATTAATTCAAAAGAGTAATCTGTAACATGAAAGAATTCATAAATTAAATTGCAACATCAAATAATCAACTAAAGTATTGGAATGAATAAAAAGTGAAAGGGAAGGCTAAAGTAAAACAACATTGAACCTGGGATCAAGAGTCACTCCTAAAACTAAGAGAAATCCCAAATCCTAATCCTAAGAGAGAAGAGAGAGGAGAGAACCTCTCTCTAAACTAAATCTAAATCATGAAAACTAACTAAAAAGGAGACTCCCCTTGAACAGATGCATTCTCCCACTTCATAACCTCTGGTCTATGCCTTCTGGACTTGGATTTGGGCCAAAAAGGGCTTCAGAATTCGCTGGGAGTGTTTTCTGCAATTTCTGATGCGTGGCCTTTGTCACGTGTCCGCGTGGGTCACGCGGTCGCGTCATTCGGAGTTGTCATTGCCACGTGGTCGCGTAGTCATGCGGCCGCGTCATATGTGTTCTGCTTAAGGCGCGCGGTCGCGTCATTCATGCGGCCGCGTCATTGCTTCTTCGCGCTTGGCATGCGTCCGCGTCGCCCATGCGATCGCATGGATGCCTGTTTCTCCAAAAACTCCGTTTTGTGCTTTCCTTCCATTTTTGTATGTTTCCTTTCCATCCTTTGAGTCCTTCCTGCCTTAGAAGATCTGAAACTACTCAACACACTAATCACGGCATCGAATGGAAATAAAGGTAATTAAAATAGTTAATTTTAAAGCATAGGAAACATGTTTTTCACATACATCACATAATAAGGAAGGGAAAGTAAAACCATGCAAATAATATGAATAAGTGGGTGAAGGATTGAATAAATTACTCAGATTAAGCACAAAATATATCATAAAATATGGGTTTATCAAGTATTGATTTCATGGGACCTTTCCCACCTCACATTCAAACAACTATATTTTAGTGGCGGTTGACTATGTGTCCAAGTGGGTGGAAGCTGTGCTCTACCCACTAATGATGCCAAGGTGGTAATGAGCTTTCTTCAGAGATATATCTTTAGCCAGTTTGGTGTCCCAAGGACACTCATTAGTGATGGAGGAAGTCACTTCTGTAACATACAGCTGGACTCTCTTCTGCATAGATATGGAATCCGTCATAAAGTGGCAACTCCCTATCACCCTCAGACAAGTGGACAGGTTGAAGTTTTCAACAGGGAACTTAAGAGGATTCTAGAGAAGACCGTCAGTGTTTCAAGAAAGGACTGGTCTAGGAAGCTTGATGATGCTCTCTGGACATACCGAACAGCGTACAAGACTCCCATTAGATGTCCCCGTATCAGTTGGTCTATGGAAAAGCCTGTCACTGGCCAGTTGAGCTGGAGCACAAAGCTTACTGGGTAATTAGGTATCTGAATCTTGATTCAGAAGCTGCAGGAATTAAGTGAATGCTTCAGTTGAATGAGGTTGATGAATTCAGATATTCAACCTATGAGAATTTCAAGCTCTATAAGGAGAGAACAAAGCTACTGCATGACAAGAAGATTGTCATCAGAGTCTTTGAGCCAGGACAGAGAGTGCTTCTATATAATTCAAGGCTCAAATTCTTTCTCGGGAAGCTGAAATCCCGGTGGTTAGGACCGTTTGTGGTTATCAAAGCTTCACTATATGGTCATGTGGAAATACAGGAAGAGAATTCTGACAGGAAATTTACAGTGAATGGCCAGAGGCTGAAGCACTATCTTGGAGGAGAGATTGATCGCCAGAGGTCCACTCATCTGTTGAACTAGCAAAACTGACTGTCAAGCTAATGACATTAAAGAAGCGCTTGTCGGGAGGCAACCCGATAAATTTGTATCCTTAGCTATTTTTCGTAGTAGTAGTTTTCTTCCTTATTTGATTTTAACTATGTTTTCACTATTTTTCAGATCATGCAGCTATCTTAGAACAGGAGCTGGATACAAAAAAAAAAGAGAGCACCCGATGCGCAAGTGTCGCTGACGTGTACTCGTCTGATGGGTGTGCATTAAAAATAAAAATGAACAGAGAGTTGTGCGGGAGTGGCGCAGGAATGATGCCTTACGCACAAACAAGCCCACGCGTACGCGTACCCCACGCGTGTGCGTCATTCATGATTTTGGCACTCCACACGTACGCGTCATCGACGAGTACGCGTGACCTTAAAAATCGATGTAAATAAGTGTTTGGGCAGAGAGTTGTGCTGGCATGGGGCTGGAAGTGTGCTAGAAGCAAAAAACTTGTTCACACGTAAGCGTCCCAGACACGTGCGCGTCATCTGCACAAATGGCCATCCACGCGTGTGCGTGCATGACGCGCACCCGTCGCATGAAATTATTGGTTCCCAAGCCACGCGAACAGAGAGTTGTGCGTGCGCACGGCTGGCTTCGTGCGAATCACAAAAATCATCCGCATGCCTGACGCTCACGCGTCATTAAGGAAAATTCGCGACCTACGCGTACGCGTGCTGCACGCGTACGCGTCGCCTTCACCGCACAACTACACTATTTCGCCGCCCAGTTTTAATTTTCTTTCTCTCTCTCCCAATCCTAATTCTCTCTTGTTCTTTTATCCTTTTATTCTTCTTTCATCATAATAGTTGTTTCTGTCTGTTTTCAGTTCTTCTTTGCTTGAGGACAAGCAAACCTTTAAGTTTGGTGTTGACGCTTCGCTTAGAAGTTTTCTGTTTATTCTTATGGCACCAAAGGGAGGCAAATCATCTTCACAAGAGGAGCACAATCTGAATAATAAAATGACCACTAGGATAACTAAGGTGGTTGAGTTCCTTTCATTTTATATTCCTTCCCGCTTTTACTATATTATGTTCCGATTTTCTGCTATTTTTCTTTGTTTGTTGCATGATCCTTTATTATTTAGAATCCTAGGTCTAGTTTAGTTTTCTCTTAATTGCTTGAATTCTGAAAAGATGTCTCATGTATTACTCACTGAGCTTGAATTCAAATAAAAAAATACAGAAGTGATGTATTGCATGAGAAAGTGAGTTTATATTGAAGAATAGTCTTATTACTTAGATGTGGTGGTATTTTCTGTGATTCTGAATACATGACATGAACAGTGCATATTTAAATTTGAATCAAAGAATGTTAATGTACAAGGAACAAGGATTTAGAGATTTATTATGATTTCTTTGAAATAAACAAAAATTTAATGCTTGAAGCAAAAGAAACAACATATAAAAAAAGGGGGGGCAAGGTCCAAGGCTCTGAGCATCAATGACTAGGGAGGTTGATAAAGCACTATTTCATGGTTTATCTTGTACTCAATTGAGTGGTTTTTATCAAGTCTTCACCCACTTATTCATATAAATTGCATGGTTTTACCATTCCTTCCTCATTTTATAAGATTTATAAAAACATGTTTCCTATGCTTTATTAATATTTAAATTTATTTATCCTTTATTACCATTCGATGCCGTGATTTGTGTGTTAAGTATTTTCAGGTTTCATAGGGCAGGAATGACTTAAAGGACAGAAAGAAAACATACAAAAATGGAAGAAAAGCATAAAAATGGAGTTTTAAAGAGAACGCAAGCGACGCGAACGCATGGATGACGCGGACGCGTGATTTGAGCAGAACGCATACAACGCGGACGCGCAACTGATGCGTACGCGTGACAGACGCCACGTGCAGAAACTGCAGAAAACGCCCCAGCGATTATTTGAAACACTTTTCGGCCCAGATCCAAGTCCAGAAACACAGATTAGAGGCTATAAAGTGGGGGAATACATCCATTCAGGGAGGTCTTTGATCTTCAATAATTCACTTTTCATAATTTAGATGTAGTTTTAGAGAGAGAGAGGTTCTCTCCTCTCTCTTAAGATTTAGGATTAGGATTCCTCTTAAAGGATTTAGGATTTCTTATTATTTCAACTTACAATTTTTTTTACTTCCAGGTTTAATATTCCTTTTATTTATTTTCTCAATTTAGTTTATGAACTATTTATGTTTAGATTGATTTTCTATTTAATATAATTTGAGGTATTTCAGAATTATGATTTCTTTCCTTTATTTATATAAATAATTCAGATTTTTCTCTTTTGGCTTTGGTTGATTAATTGGTAACTCTTGAATTGTCAAACTCATCGTGATTGATAATTGTTATCTTTGCTGATTGATTTAAATTCCTATAACTCTAGTCTTTCCTTAGGAGTTGACTAGGACTTTAGGTGTTAAATGTTAAAAGGTGTTAAATTGATTATCCACTTGACTTACCTTCATAGTTAGAGGTTGACTGAGTGGGAGCAAAAATATAATTCTCATCACCATTGATAAGGATAACTAGGATAGGACTCTCAGTTTTCATACCTTGCCAAGAGTTTTCTTAGTCATTGATTTACTAATTCCTGCAATTTATTTCTCTTGTTCAAACCTTTTCAAAACCCAAAAATACTGTTTTCCATAACCAATAATAAATCATACCTCCCTGCAATTCCTTGAGAAGACGACCCGAGGTTTAAATACTTCGGTTTATAAATTTTATTAGGTTTGTTACTTGTGACAACCAAACGTTTGTACGAAAGGATTTTCTGTTAGTTTAGAAGCTATACTTACAACGCGATTATTCTTATAAAATTTCTTTACTAGCAAAAATCCGATCATCAAAATGGCGCCGTTGCCGGGGAATTGCAAACATGTGCCTTATTATTGGTTACTGTAAATATTTTTCTTTTACTGTTTATTTGTTTTTTTTTTGTTTTCCCTTTTTCTATTTCTATTAGCTACTATGAGTTCTCACCCCTCTTGCTTTGAATTTGGTTCTAATTTTGTTGGAAGGAATGGAAGCTATAGCAGGACTATGCATCATGGTCAAAGCAATCAAAAATGGATGGAGCCAAGAGGATCTGATCAACCCTTTAGGCAACAACACCTTCCAAGATATCATGGACAAGGACCATTCTACAATGCATACCAAGCTGATAGGTATGGTGGACCCCTTGGTAGTTACCAACAAACCCCACCCTGTGCTTATAGACCATCTTCTCAACATAGCTTCGAACCACCACACTCACAAGCTCCTTTTCACCATTCACCACCGTATGATCCTTATCTACCCCAATTCCAATCCAATTACTCCCAAGAACCACCACTTCCCTATGTACCATGTCCATAACCATCACCTCAAGAATCACAGGCTCGCCTCAAGGAAACAGTAGATCAATTTCATGCAACCATTCGTCAACATGAGCAAGCAATAAATCAATTATCTTCCAGACGTTCGGACACTCAAGGAACTCCCATAGTTTCATGTGGACAATCTAATGAAGAACGTAGCATGAAGGAGACACTGGAAACTTCAGTAGACAGTAAGGAGCATGACTCTATACTGGAACAAGTAGAGAAAGCTGTCATTATAGAAGAAGAAGAGTTGATTGAAGACTTAGGAGATGCTGAACCTCCATGGGAATCGAGAACTATAAAGGATTCCGCTGAGACGCTTGAAATTGATGCTAAGGAGGATAGTGCACAACCTCCAAGGCATATACCTTGTGAAGAATTGAGCAGAACAGATCAAGAAGCTGATTCCCTTAGCAGTGATGATCATGAATCAAGCTCTCCTAGTAATGAACTTGCATCCGCGAGTGAATTCTTTGAGACTGAAGCATCTTCCCCGAGTGAATACGAAGATGATGTAGAGGTAGACTTTTCTCAACCTCCGAATTATGACTCAAGTGATGAGGAAGAAATCGAGGATTTTGATCAAGACATGGTTGAAATTGAAAAAGTCTGCAAGGAAGTGGAAGAATTCACTGAAGACTACACGGGAGTAGAGCTTGCAAAACCACTGAAAACACCTACCCCAAGGCCATTACCGCTCAATACAAACTTCAAGTAGGTAAAATCCTTAACTTTTATCTTTACTTTTCCACTTGAATATGGTTTACTTGAAACAGATAGCCAGCTTAGAGCTCTTTGCGGCTTTAAGAGTAAAAGGGACATGACTCGCACTCAGAGCTGGTATGCAAGATTCAATGAAGTTTCACACTTCAAATTGAGGTGCAAGGATTGGTGTCGAGCTCAATTGAAAGGATCTCAGAAGCTGTTCGATTGCTGCAGTGAGAATTCAGATTGCTCACCACCCAGCTGGAATAATGCAGATCAAGACAAAGACGGGTGTAAAAGCAAAGTTTGGGATCCTGGAGTCTGTCCTGACATTCAGCACACTGGAAGCTTGAGAACCTGTTTAAAACTGCTCAAGGGCTTTACATGCCTATTTTGGGACCCCGGAGGCTGTTGGCATTCCAAACACTGGTGGAGATTTTTGGATGAAGTCAAGCACAAGCCACCATAGCAGGAAGCTCATCAAATGTCCAACTTAAGGACTTTAACTAAAAGTGCTAGGTGGGAGACAACCCACCATGGTATGATCGTTCATTTTCAATTTTATTTTGTTTTGTTTGTTTTATATTATTTTATTTTCATTGAACCTGGATATTATTCATAGCATTTACATTAGCATTTCATATTGCATACTGCATAACTGCATAAAAAAAAAGAGATCACCCTACGCGAGCGCGCAGGCCACGCATGGGCGTGGACTGGAAATCGGCGTAAAGATCCAACGCCCAGAAAGTTGGGCTGGAATCGGCGGCTGGTGTGCGTTTAGCACAAAACGTCCCACGCATTCACGTCAGGGGACGCGAATGCGTCACTTGCACAACACTCATCCCACGCGAAAGCATGAGCGGCGCATCTGCGTCGTGCGGATATTATGGCCCCCTAAATAGAAACAGAGAGTTGCGCCAAAATGACGCTGAAACTGTGCGTCTAGCACAATTCACAGCGACGCGTTCCCGTGCCTCACGCATCTGCGTCACTCATCTTTTGCCCAACGTACGCGATCGCGTCCATCACATGACCACGTCATACCTCTTTTTGCCCTAATCACGCGATCGCGTGACCCACGCGTTCGCGTGGATTTGAATCCACTAAACTAACCCACGCGAAACCCTACCCGTCGCGCCCCATACCCCCCCTTCTCCTCCCTTCTCTGCAACCCCCTCCCCTCCTCTACGAAAACTCGCCCAACCCTAACCCAGCACCACCTACCTACCCCTGCAGCAACCCCAAAACGCTGCCGCGCTACCCTCCCCTCGCCGCCGCGTCAGCAACACCACCACCACATTCCCACTATCTCTCTGTGTCCGATTACTATTCATACACACACCAGGTTCCGCCGAACACTGATTTCGTTTTCCAATTCGTCAATTAGTGGCATAGTTTACAGTTTTTTGTTCAACATAGGATAGTTAGAGATGCATGTTGTAGTGGATTTTAGGTGGTTAGGTAGCTAGGATGTGGTTAGTGGATTTAGGCCTGATAATTGCACCGTTCTTGCTACATGTTTTTATCTGATTGGCAATTCTGAATTGGCTGTGATGATGTCCTATTCATATGATGCTCTTTCATGTTTGATGCTGCTGTTATACCATGTTAACCTCTTTAGCACTATTTAATTTCATATGAACTGGTTTTTCCTGCTGTTTATTACCCGGGAACATCCAATTTCAGCCGGAATGCTGCCCAATTTTCTGCAAATTATCCCTATTCATGTATTGGTTTGTAAATTCAGTATTTTGCAATCCCTGGCTACAACCTAACCACTTCATGCATGCATGGGCTAGCATTCTTATTCCTTTCGATTCCTTGGTTAATAAATTGCATTATTGATGATTTCATTTTAATTTTTGCTACTCTTGTATCTATATGAATTATCATAAATAACCTGATATCCTTGCTTGAATATGAGTTGACTGTTCTTTAAATTTGTGAATCACTTGTTACCTAGGAAAATGATTATCATGCCACTTACTTTAACTTTCTTTTTACTAACTCACTGCTTTAACTTTCTAGCTCCCTTTGCACTTCTTAACCATTTCAACTTTCTGACTTCTCTTTTTATATGACTACCTTAACTTTCTAACTCAGGGCGTGATCATTGTTTTTCCTTATTAACTTGAATTCCACTTATCATATATTTTGGATTGTGATCTCTATTTTCAGACTTTTCCACTTGAACACAATCCAAAATACACATATATTTGACTCATTTCATGCTTCACTTGCTCTTTTGCCACTCCACGCTTATGTTGCTATTATTCTATTTGCCTACTTATTTTTCTACTTTTGTTCTTCAATTATATCCTGGAATTTTTGCTTTTCAGGATGTCTGACCCTCAACGCAAAGGAAAGGGCAAAGCAACCACTGGCAAAAGGAAAAGAGGCGAATCCTTTATGACCATCCTCGACATTTTGCATGATGATTCCTTGCGGGAAAAGCACTTTACCCCGCAGGAGAAGGCTGACCAGCTCCTCACTACAACAGATCCAGCTAAATTTGCAAACAGATAATGTGAGCTCAAGTATCCAGTGTTTGCCACTTACAAGAACCTGTACCTGGAAAGAACTCTAAAAATTCCAGAAGAACTACAGCAGTACACCACCGAATAGATAAAACAGAGAGGCTGGTTCTTCTTGGAACGAAACTTGACAGAGGTCAATGTTTCCTGGGTCCGAGAACTTTACTGTAACTATTTCAAGACTTCCCTGGATGCAGTGCACCTCATAGGGAAACAGATTTTGGTCACTGAGGAAGCTATTGAGGACATCCTCCAGCTTCAGCCTAAGTCAGATCAGCCTGACGGTTACCAAAAGGCTGAAGAGGATATGAGATTTATGAGATTTGACTGGGATGCTGTCAAGCAGAGAATAGCCATTGATCCTACTGCCCCATGGGTCATGGGGAAGAATACAGTGATGCCTAAGGGAATCAAGCTGATATATTTGAATGATGAGGCTCGGCTCTGGCACCAGATTTTGAGTAACTATGTGATGCTGAGCACTCATGAGACAGAGGTGCCCACTGCTATGATCACCCTCATCTGGTGTGTGATGGAGGGTAAGGACCTGTATCTTCCACGTTTCATCAGGTATTATATGGCCAGGGTCCATGTCAGAGGCACTCTCCCTTTCCCTTATCTGATCACCCAGCTAGGCCGTCGAGCTGACGTGCCTTGGGAGCTTGCTGATGAGAAGCCAACTGCTGCAGACTACAAGAAGATTATCCCTCACAGCAGGAAGTTTTAGGCTTTAGGCTACATGCCCCCATTCCTCACCGCTTCTACTGAGGCAGCCACACCTTCAGCTGCCTCTTTTTCATCCACTGCTGCACCAGCTACCACCACTGCACCTCCACCTGCTCCTGAGCCCATTTATCATCTGGTGCACCGCCTCTTCGCCAGCCTAGATCGTATGGAGCGTCGCGACAAGTGGCGCTATGAGCACCTCAAGTTGATGATCCGATCCGGCGGTGACATCCCCTTCGAGCCCGACACCCCTTCTGATACATCTGAGGTGGAGGCGGATGATCATGAGGAGGAGACACATGCCCAGGCTGAGCAGGCAGGACCAGAGCAGGCTGCGCCACAGCATAAGGAGCCACACCAAATCCAGGCCACAGCTCTGGCAATTCCTCTACAGTTAGAGCCTCCACTGCAGTAGACAGATCCTCCAACACTTATCCAGTATGCAGACCTTCAGGCCACCACAGAGACTCCAGCAGCCCATCCTTCCGGAGATGACACTTCTTCACACCCAGCTTGAGTGAGCATCGAGGACGATGCTATATTCTAAGTGTGGGGAGGTTACCATCTCTGGCTTATCTTTTTGGTGAACCACTACAGACTCTTCTATCTTATTATGTTCATTTTCTGTATTTTCATTTTTATCCTTTGGTACTTGCACATTTTTCTTTTGCTCTTGCTGTATTTTTACTTTATTTCTGCATTTTACACTTGAGTTTATATCTTAGATATTTAGTTTAGTTGAAATTCTAAACTTCTTAGTATAGAATATGTGGACTAATCAGTATAGTTTACCCTTTTAGCATATAATAGTTTGATTTAATTGAAAATAAAAGGAGTAAACTAGAGACTTTAACAGAATCAAAACATCCACACACCTTGTATATATATAGCATTACATGTTAGTTAATTTATACAACATCTTTCAAGGAACAACACTAAAATTTTAAGGGCCACCCTAAGATTCACATTGAGTTGAATGAAAACTCTTGATTTCCACTTGCATGACATACATAACTGATATATGATTTTTGAGCTAGAGAGCACACAGCATGTGAGTTTTGAACTTAATTGTATGGTTACATTCAACCATAAATTTCATTCCTGTGTGTTTTGTCCTTCTTTTCTATGCTTGCAATCTTTACTTTGTTTTAATCTATATGTCCAATATAGAATATAGATACATACCAAGAGATGATTGAGGCCATGATTTAAATTGCTCACTTATCCCAAAAAAGCTTACCTTTTTCATCACCCTTGCTAGCCCCCTTGAGCCTTTTTAATCCCCTCTTGTTCTATAACCACATTACTAGCCTTAAGCAGAAAAACAAAAAAAAATATTTTTCCAAGTTGAATCCTTGGTTAGCTTAAGATAGAAATTGTGATGCACACTAAGTATGGGGAAACATGGGAACATGGGTTGATAGGAAAAGATTAATTCAATAAAATAATAAGGATTTTTGGGAAGCATGCTCATGTGAAATCAAATTAATTAAATTACTATGTGCATTAAAAGAAACTTTTAAATAATTAAATAAGGGGATACAAAATTTACCCCAATACAGAATAAGAAGAACCAATGCACATGGGACAAAATTCAAAAATCAATTTGGTGCATAAGCATGCAACACAAAAGTGGAAAAAAATTGGGTAGCTAGGTAAAGCATTTTAATTTATATAAAGTATGTATATGTTAGGTGAAATCTTAGACTAATCAAGGATTTACTTTGTTAGCTCACTTAGCCTTATACGTATACCCTTACCTTTACCTTGGCCCCCATTACAACCTTGAAAAAGACCTCATGATTTTTGTATGTCTGTATTTCATATTTGTTGATTGGTTAGATGAAGAACAAAGTCTTAAAAAGCATGAATAGAAAATAATAGAGTGATTAACCCCAAACACTGAGTGACTAGAGAGTAAACACAAATCCAGTGAGGGTTCAATAGCTCATTTCCATATATCCATGTTTAAATTGATTAATTGTCTTGCAAGTTTGTGAAATATTTTAACCCAACTCAATTGTGAACATGTTTTAATTTGGTTTGGCCTCACTTGTACATATATGATTCCTTGAAGATATGAAGCAAACTAAACCACATGTAAGCTTTATATATACATAGGTAGATAATAATTAGAATTACATGATTCATTCAGGTAGTTGCATTTAGATAAATTGCATTGCATGAAATTCCACCACTTTACCTTACTCTTTCTCTTGGATTTAGCATGAGGGCATGCTATTGTGTAAGTGTGGGGAGGTTGATAAACCATTATTTCATGGTTTATCTTGTACTCAATTGAGTGGTTTTTATCAAGTCTTCACCCACTTATTCATATAAATTGCATGGTTTTCCCATTCCTTCCTCATTTTATAAGATTTATAAAAACATGTTTCCTATGCTTTATTAATATTAAAATTTATTTATCCTTTATTACCATTCGATGCCGTGATTTGTGTGTTAAGTATTTTCAGGTTTCATAGGACAGGAATGGCTTAGAGGACAGAAAGGAAACATACAAAAATGGAAGAAAAGCATAAAAATAGAGTTTTAAAGAGAACGCAAGCGACGCGAACGCATGGACGACGCGGACGCGTGATTTGAGCGGAACGCATACGACGCGGACGCACAATTGACGCATACGCGTGACCAGAAAAAACTCCAGATGACGCGAACACGTGACCCACGCGAACGCGTGACAGACGCCACGTGCAGAAACTGCAGAAAATACCCCCAGCGATTTCTGAAATCCTTTTCAGCCCAGATCCAAGTCCAGAAACACAGATTAGAGGCTATAAAGTGCGGGAATGCATCCATTCAGGGAGGTCTTCGATCCTCAATAATTCACTTTTCATAATTTAGATGTAGTTTTAGAGAGAGAGAGAGAGAGAGGTTCTCTCCTCTCTCTTAAGATTTACGATTAGGATTCCTCTTAAAGGATTTAGGATTTCTTATTATTTCAACTTACAATTTCTTTTGAGTTCCAGGTTTAATATTCCTTTTATTTGTTTTCTCAATTTAGTTTATGAACTCTTTATGTTTAGATTGATTTTCTATTTAATATAATTTGAGGTATTTCAGAATTATGATTTCTTTCCTTTATTTATATAAATAATTTAGATTTTTCCCTTTTGGCTTTGGTTGATTAATTGGTAACTCTTGAGTTGTCAAACTCATCGTGATTGATAATTGTTATCTTTGCTGATTGATTTAAATTCCTATAACTCTAGTCTTTCCTTATGAGTTGACTAGGACTTTAGGTGTTAAATTGATTTATCCACTTGTCTTACCTTCATAGTTAGAGGTTGACTGAGTGGGAACAAAAATATAATTCTCATCACCATTGATAAGAATAACTAGGATAGGACTCCCAGTTTTCATACCTTGCCAAGAGTTTTCTTAGTTATTGATTTACTAATTCCTGCAATTTATTTCTCTTGTTCAAACCTTTTCAAAACCCAAAAATACTGTTTTCCATAACCAATAATAAATCATACCTCCCTGCAATTCCTTGAGAAGATGACCCGAGGTTTAAATACTCTTATAAAATTTTTTTACTAGCAAAAATCCGATCGTCAGAGGTCAGACATGATTAAAAACTCAAAGAGTTGTTTCCCTAGTTATATGCTTGTGGTGTTCTTGTGTCAAGTAATCCTTGAGACAAAACATTTAGAGTCGAGATCAATTGCAATTAGAAGAGTATGCCAAAGGCTTTGAGCACCACTGTCTGGGAGTAGCTGAAAGAAAAATCAAAACTCCAAAAAGAGTTCCCCAGTTAAGTGCTTGTGGTGTTTCTATGTCAAGTAAAGCTTGAGACAAAACATTTAAAGTCACGGCTAGGCTTAAGGTGCAAAGCACCAAAGAAAAGAAAAATTTGCTGTGTTCAAGGGTTAAATTGAGTTACAAAAGATCAAAGGATTCATATTATTATCCGGATTCTAATTCCGAATGACACTGACATCCTTTTGATTCAAAGGAGAGTAAGATGCTAAAACTCTTCAGGATTGCAGTTGTAAACCCCACTATAAGAAGAGACATGAGCTTAATTGAACACTCACTCTCATGCAAATTCACATCCTAAAGTTATATTATTTTGGTTGCTTGAGGACAAGCAACAATTCAAGTTTGGTGTTGTGATGCGTGAGCATCTTTCCTATCTTTTCCTAGTGAATTTGCATTTAATTTGTTAAGTTTTATCTAGAATTTATTATCTTTCAGCCACTATGGATGCTACTTTGAGTCTTGTGCAATTTTATTTATTTTAGGTAGCATTCGGATGAATTTGATGGAGTTTCTGCAGAGAAAGAGAAGAAACCAAGGAGCTGACCAGTGAGGAGCGACGCGTGTGCGTGCCTGACGCGTACGTGTGACATGCGAAAAAATCCATCGACGTGTGCGCGTGATTGACGCGTATGCGTGACATGCACGATATGCAGAAAATGCAGAAAATGCTGGGGGCGATTTCAGGCCGAGTTTCGACCTAGTTTTCGGCCCAAAAACACAGACTAGAGCCAAGGGATAGCAGAGACTCAAGGGAGATTCACACAAGAATGGTTATTCCCACTCAAAGTTAGGCGTGGATCCTACGAAGCAAGTGGTCCCCATCCATCAAATTGAGGACATGCTAACTGCTTTAATTAATTCTGATTTGAACTTTATTTGTTTTAAAAAATAGGAAAAGATATTATTTTAGTTTTAAGAAGATAGATTTTAAATTAATTAGGATTAGATATAAAAAGGGATGCCAACAGGGTGGTTCCAACATAACATTATTCCATTCCAATTTACAATCCTTATTTTCTACTCTGAACCATGAGCAACTAAACCTCCACTGTTAAGGTTAGGAGCTCTGTCTATTTGTATGGATTGATTATATTGCTTTTTCTATTTTAATTCATGTATGGATTTATAATTTAAGAATTATTTTTGCTCTTTATCTTATGAATTTGGGTGGAACGGAAGTATGACCCTCTTTCTATTTGAGTTCTTGTATAACTTGGAAAAGCTCTTTACTTGAACAATAGCTTGAAAATATATTCTCCTAAATTTTAATTATCTGGATTTAACGGGATATGTGATATATAATCCTTTTATTTTTTGGGTAATTAGAGTTTTTGTGGCATATAAACTGGAATTTGATCATCACCCTCTAATTGGAATAAATTGACCAAGGAGTTGGATGTTGATGAATTTTAGAGGAGACTAGAAAGGTCTAAGAAATTAGGGTCTAGTCACATATAGTTTGCCATAAATTCAATCCTACATGATTAAAATAGTTAGTAAGAAAAGTTAATCCGAAAAATTAGACAACTCTGAAACATTAACTGCTTCCTCCATATTTTATCCCCAACTCATTTACTTTACTATTTTAATTTCTGTACGATTGTTTAATGCTCTTTAAATATTCAAACACTCTTCTCTGTTTGTCTAACTAAGCCAATCAATCAGTCATTGTTGCTTGATCCATCAATCCTCGTGGGATCGACCCTCACTCACCTGAGGTATTACTTGGTACGACCCGGTGCACTTGCCGGTTAGTTTATGGGTTATAAATTTCGCACCATACTATCCGACTCTTGATGCATACCAATCTAATGTGTGTTGTTACCCTTATTGTGATTGTCAACCACAACCACCATATACATATGACCCATTCCCTCAACATACCCCTCAACAACCATACTCACAAGTCTCATACCACCATTCACCCCCATATGATCCTAACCCATATCCACCATACCAACCACCATACGAACCATATCTAGAGCCACCACCATTTCAACACTAATACTCCCATGAACCATAATTTTTTTATGCACCACCTCAAAACTTTTACCAATATGAACCACCTTCCAACTATAATGCCTTTCCCTCAAATGATGAACTCTCTCTTCCACCACCACTTTCATTGGACCAATCTCTCCAACCGTTATGGCAAGAGCTACAAGAACTTTTAGATAGGTGCCAAAAGCAAGAAGAAGAGAAAAAGATGCTAGGGTAATTTGCGGCTAACTTGACCGAAGTGATGAACCACATAGTATCATTGTTTTCAAGCGTCCAAGACACTCCCATTGTTGAATGTGGAGGATTAATTGAGGCGCACAATGAGAAGGAAAATTTGGAGCTTCAAGGTGGAGAAGAGGAGTTGAGACAAGAAGTGCAACAAGAGGAGGAGGTAGAGATAATTGAACCAAAGGAAGTGGTTGATGATTTAGGAGATTTTGAGTGCCAAGAGGAGTCTAGAGTTGAAGAACCTTCTTCCATGGAGTTTGAAGTTAATGTCAAGGAGGATAGTGCACAACCTCCAAGGCATGATGTGATTGAAGAATTAGAAGAAGTGGTACAAGCAACAAGTCCTCCTATCTATGATGATTCCGCATCAACATATGATCCTTTTGAGTTTGAGGAATCCTTCCCCACTATGCTTGGAATTTATGATGAGGTAGACTTCACTAAATCTACTATCTATGATTTGAGTGACGGGGAAGAGCTAGAGGACATTAGTGAAGAAGAATGTAAACTTGAAGAAGCTTGGCAAGAGGTAAAGCTTGAAGCACCTTGTCAAGTGGTGGAAGCCTCTAGAAGAGAATGGAAGGGAGTGGAACATGCTTTATCAAGACCGTTGGGAACCCCTTTACCTAGGTTGCCATCTAATCCTTCATTTTAGTGGGTAAAAATTCTAACTCTTAGCTTTATTATCCCACTTGAATTTGGTTTGCTTGAAACGGATGGCCAACTTAGGGTGCTTTGTGGAATTAAGCGTAAGAGGTGGATGTTTAGTGGTTGGCGGTGTAAGTCTAGGCTCATTATGGTTGGAAGCTCAAGATTGAGGAGCAAGGATTGGTGTAATGCTCAATTGAATGGGTCTAGGAGGATCGTTTGGTGCCTTCATGAGAATTCAGCTTCTCTACCACCTGGAGGAAATCACCATGATCAACTTCAAGACGGGTGTGAAAACAAAGTATGGACCCCAGATTACTAGAGGAGGATCAATTTTGGGAGCTCATGGTTTGTGAAGAACTCCATCAAATCTTGGAGCTATTAACTTTAAATGATGGAGCTTATTGGAAGTCCAAGAATTGGTGGATGTTCAAGGATGGATTCAAGCACAAGCCACCTTGATGGAGAGATTTCCATAAGTCCAACTTAAGGACAATAAACAAAAGTACTAGGTGGGAGACACCCCACCATGGTAACATCTTTCCCTTTTTCTTTTTTTGTAAATATTGGTAAAATTTGTTTAATTTCATATTTTGTTTGGTTAGTTGAGTTTATTTGGGAGTCTAGTAGGTTAAATAAGGTTTTATGGTATTTTGGTAGCTGTTTAGAGGTTTGGAATGCTTGGTTTAGTGCAAGAACTTGAAAAATTTTGAAAAATAGAGCACCATTCCATGCGTACGCATCATCCACGCGTACGCGTGACCCTCAGCTTTTCAACCATCCACGCATACGCCTCGACCACGCGTAAGCTTGGATCCAAAATTTTCACCTCCACACAAATTCCAAAGAGTTGTGTGAGTTTTGGGCTGGAGTTGTGCCTTTAGCACAAAATCCACCCACGCGTACGCGTCGATTCCCTTTTCCCTCACCATGTGCACGCGTCATCCATGTGTACGCGAGGATTGCCCTATTTCACTCATCTTCTTTTCTTCTCTTCTTTCCATTCCTCTTCTTCTTCTCTCTTCTCTTATTTTCTTTCCACTCTTTCAATCATCATCTAATACTACCAAACACCATCTAGCACCATTTTCTTTAGTTAGTTAGATTGTTAGTTATCCAGTTAGTTTGATTTTTTTGTTTAATTTTCTATTTTTTATGATACATGTTGGATTAGTAATCTTGCTTGCTATCTATTGCTGCCAATTATTGATAGGATGTTAGTTTAACATCATTGTTGTTAATTATCATTTTTGGATTATTTTGTTAAGGTTACTTGTTGTTACTTGGTTTTGAATTCTTCCTACTTAACATTTGTGAATACCAAGTACATGTGACATTGCCTTCAAGCTTTCTAAATCTTTTGAATTGCATGTTTTGGCCACCATGCATTCATCGTCCATTGTAGGAAATAGTGTATTATCAATGCAATTTTTTTAAGTGATGCTTGTTATGATCGATCTTTATGGACATCACCTATTTCATGTTTTGAGATTTTGGAATTGTGGAATTGGATTGAAAGCTTACCTAGTGACATATTTTTGAGCTTTCTAAGCTTTGTGGACTATGCTTGCTATGTGATTGATTTTAACTCTTCTATCCTCTTTTTCCTAAGTTCCATAGTACCCATGTGTTCTACTTCTATGTCACTTAGGTGTTGCAACAAACTTCAACATGTGTCATTGTTTGATGTGTGAGCTCTATATTTCATTTAGTTCATTAAGTTTCCTTACACATCAATCAATGTCCATTCATTATCCAATTTCACAATTGCTTGATTTTTGCTTGAATGCTTCTATGCTTCTTTATTGCTTGTTAGGTTGTCTTAACCTACAAGTTTTCTTTAATATATTTCAAGCACAATAGAATGAGTGAAGTGCATACTTCTTTTGTATAATTGTGACATGGCTTTTAAATACTAGGGCGTGAGTTCTGAACCGCGCGCAATCTTAGAATTTACACACCTATTTTTCATCAATATCACACTAATTCACTCACTCAATTCTAGTGATTTACCTCATTCCAAAAATTTACGCTTCCTTGCTTTTGCATTTACTTTTCTTACTATCCTGTTTTCTATTGCTCAGGATGATTTGTCATAAGCAAAAATGGAAGCAGAAGAAAGAACACGCAACACCGGTTGATCCGCCAGCTGAAGGTGGCAACTCGGAAAGTCGCCATACCCCCTTGCTCATCTTTGAGTGCACCAAGGACGGTGCAAACTTTTAAGTGTGGGGAGGTCGTCCGACCAATCGGCATTCTTGGGTGACAAATTTCTAATCGATGCAATTTCATGTTTGATGTTCTTTTGTTGTTAATTGGATTATTGTTATTGTTTCTTTGCAATTGGTAGTTGTTATATTTTATATTTCTTGCAATTTAATATGCTTTCTTTTTATGCCTTCCAAGTGTTTGACAAAATGTTTGGAAGGATGTTAGAGTAGATCTTTGAGCATTCTTGGCTTGGAAAAAGGAATTAGGCAATCTTAAGTCATCAATACCCAATTTATGTTGGTGATCTAGAATTGTTAGTTAATATTATTTCCATTGAGTTGATTAGGACTTTTGGATTGAGATTAACTAGTCTTATTTGACTTTCTCTCTTGTGAAGATAACTTTATACCTTCTTCCATATTGGAGATGACTAAATAGGATAAATTCTTGTTAATTATTGTTATTAGTGACTATGATAGAAAGCTTAAATTCTCAATCCTTGCCATGAATATGTCTCTTTTATTAATTGCTTTCTTTAGTTACTTGATTTACTTTTCTTGCCATTTATTTTCTTGCCCTTTTATAAATCAAACCCCCCTTGCATCTTCATAGCCAATAATTGATCACTTCATTGCAATTCCTTATGAGACGACCTGAGGTTTGTATACTTTGGTTAATTTTCATTGGGATTTGTACTTGTGACAACCAATCTTTTAAATTTGATTTGAGCATTGCTTATCGGTTGGGAGCTATACTTGCAACGAAGTTCTTCTTTCCATAAGAGAAATTCTTAGCCGACAACAATTCTTGTATCACCTCCCCGCTTGAAAAGCAGACCTCTAGAAGCAAAGCTCTTCCCTCGGTTCTGTGGGAATGGTCCCCTATGGCTTCCTCTCTCTGCAGCTGCCTTTTTCATACACTCTTCAGCAATCCTGCTCTTATTCACCAACTCTGAAAAAGTTCTGATCTCCATTGGTCCCACTGAGCTAAAGATATCGCTCCGAAGCCCTCCTTCATACTTAATGCACTTCCATTCCTCGAAGTCTCCTAGAGCTCCTAGACACATACGTGATTTCTTGTGAATCAAGTCATTAATTGTGATTTTAAAAATCAAATCTTTTTCAAAACTAATTTCAATCATATCTTTTCAAAAATATCTTTTTATCTTATCTTTTTCAAAATCATATCTTTTTAATCATACCTTTTCATATCATATCTTTTTCAAATATCTTTTCTAACTTCTTATCTTCTTATCTTTTAAAAATTGATTTTCAAAATTTGTTTCAACTAACTAATTAACTTTTTATTTGTTTCTTATCTTTTTCAAAACTACCTAACTAACTATCCCTCTCTAATTTTCGAAAATACCTCCCTCTTTTTCAAAAAAATTCTTTTTAATTAATTAATTGTTTAAATTTTAATTTTAATTTCAATTCTCCTTTAATTTTTGAAAATCATTAACTCTTTTTCAAAATTTAATTTTCAAAATTCTCTCTCCCATCTCCTTCTATTTATTTATTCATTTACTAACACTTTTCTTCATCTCAAAGCACTGCTCTTATCCTCACCCTTGTGTTTGGATTATCCATTCTTCTTCACTCTTATTCCCTTTTCTTCTTCTACTAACAACAAGGGAACCTCTATACTGTGGTAAAAAGGATCCCTATTATTATTTTCTGTTCTCCTCTTCTTCATATGAGCAGGAGCAAGGACAAGAATATTCTTGTTGAAGCAGACCCTGGACCTGAAGGGACTCTGAAGAGGAAACTAAGAGAAGCTAAATTACAACAATCCAGAGACAACCTTACAGAAATTTTCAAAAAGGAAGAGGAGATGGCAGCCGAAAATAATAATAATGCAAGGAGGATGCTTGGTGACTTTACTGCACCTAATTCCAATTTACATGGAAGAAGCATCTCAATTCCTACCATTGGAGCAAACAATTTTGAGCTGAAACCTCAATTAGTTTCTCTAATGCAGCAAAACTGCAAGTTTCATGGACTTCCATCTGAAGATCCTTTTCAGTTCTTAACTGAATTCTTGCAGATCTGTGACACTGTTAAGACTAATAGAGTAAATCCTGAAGGCTATAGGCTCATGCTTTTCCCATTTGCTATAAGAGACAGAGCTAGAGTGTGGTTGGACCCTCAACCCAAAGATAGCCTGAACTCTTGGGATAAGCTAGTCACGGCTTTCTTAGCCAAGTTCTTTCCTCCTCAAAAGCTGAGTAAG
>NC_029789.2:45875357-45879994 GCF_000816755.2 Arachis ipaensis | reverse complement strand
AACAACCAGTTTATGTACACTTCTGAGAGGAATCCTGTGAGTAATGGGATGCCTCAGAAGAAGGGAGTTCTTGAAATTGATACTCTGAATGTCATATTGGCTCAGAATAAAATATTGACTTAGCAAGTCAATATGATTTCTCAGAGTCTGAATGGAATGCAAGCTGCATCCAACAGTACTCAAGAGGCATCTTCTGAGGAAGAAGCTTATGATCCTGAGAACCCTACAATAGCAGAGGTGAATTATATGGGTGAACCTTATGGAAACACCTATAACCCCTCATGGAGAAATCACCCAAATTTCTCATGGAAGGATCAACAAAAGCCTCAACAAGGCTTTAATAATAGTGGAAGAAACAGGTTTAACAGTAGTAAACCTTTTCCATCATCCACTCAGCAACAGACAGAGAATTCTGAGTAGAATCCATCTAGCTTAGCAAATTTAGTCTTTGATCTATCTAAGGCCACTCTGAGTTTCATGAATGAAACAAGGTCATCCATTAGAAATTTGGAGGCACAAGTGGGCTAGCTGAGTAAGAAGATCACTGAAACCCCTCCTAGTACTCTCCCAAGCAATACAGAAGAGAATCCAAAGAGAGATTGCAAGGCCATTGATATAACCATCATGGCCGAATCCAAGGAGGAAGGGGAGGACGTGAATCCCAAGGAGGAAGACCACCTAGGACGTCCAGTGATCAACAACGAGTTTCCCTTTGAGGAACCAAAGGACTCTGAGGCTCATCTAGAGACCATAGAGATTCCATTAAACCTCCTTACGCCCTTCATGAGCTCTGATGAGTATTCTTCTTCTGAAGAGAATGAAGATGTTACTGAAGAGCAAGTTGCCAAGTACCTTGGTGCAATCATGAAGCTGAATGCCAATTTATTTGGTAATGAGACTTGGGGAGATGAACCTCCAATGAACTAAATGCATTGGATCAACTGAGATTGCCTCAGAAGAAACAGGATCCTGGAAAGTTCCTAATACCTTGTACCATAGGCACCATGACCTTTGAGAAGGCTCTATGTGACCTTGGGTCAGGAATAAACCTCATGCCACTCTCTGTAATGGAGAAACTTGGAATCTTTGAGGTATAAGCTGCTAAAATCTCATTAGAGATGGCAGACAATTCAAGAAAACAGGCTTATGGTCAAGTAGAGGACGTGTTAGTAAAGGTTGAAGGCCTTTACATCCCTGCTGATTTCATAATCCTGGATACTGGGAAAGATGAGGATGAATCCATCATTCTTAGAAGACCCTTCCTAGCCACAGCAAGAGCTGTGATTGATGTAGACAGAGGAGAATTGATCCTTCAACTGAATGAGGACAACCTTGTGTTTAAAACTCAAGAATCTCCTTCTGTAACAATGGAGAGGAAGCATAGAAAGCTTCTCTCAGTACAAAGTCAACTAAAGCCCCCACAGTCAAACTCTAAGTTTGGTGTTGGGAGGCTCAGCCAAACTCTAAGTTTGGTGTTGAACCCCCATATCCAAACTCTAAGTTTGGTGTTGGAAGTCTATAAAATTGACCTGATCACCTGTGTGGCTCCATGAGAGCCCACTGTCAAGCTATTGACATTAAAGAAGCGCTTGTTGGGAGGCAACCCAATTTTTATTTATCTAATTTTATTTTTATTTTATTGTTCTTTCATGTTTTATTAGGTTCATGATCATGTGGAGTCACAAAATAAATCAAAAACTTAAAAACAGAATCAAAAACAGCAGAAGAAAAATCACACCCTGGAGGAAGGACTCACTGGCGTTCAAACGCCAGTAATGAGCATCTGGCTGGCGTTCAACGCCAGAACAGAGCATGGAGCTAGTGCTGAACGCCAGAAACAAGCATGGAGCTGGCGTTCAATGCCAAAAATATGCTGCATATGGGCGTTGAACACCCAGAACAAGCATCACTTCGGCGTTTAAATGCCAGAAATGCATGCAAAGGCATTTTACATGCCTAATTAGTGCAGGGATGTAAATCCTTGACACCTCAGGATCCGTGGACCCCACAGGATCACCTCAGGATCTGTGGATCCCACAGAATCCCCACATACCTCCACTCACCTTCCCTCCTCATAATCCTATATCACCCTCTTTCTCCATTCACAGTCATTCTTTCTGTTTTCCATTCACCACTCACATCCATACACCCCACCTACCTTCAAAATTCAAAATCTCTTTCCCACCCAAGCCCACCCATATAGCCGAATACACACATCCCTCCATCTCCTCCATATCTTCTTCTTCTTCTACTATTCTTTCTTCATTTGCTCGAGGGCGAGCAACATTCTAAGTTTGGTGTGGTAAAAGCATAGCTTTTTTTGTTTTTCCATAACCATTGATGGCACCTAAGGCCAGAGAAACCTCTAAAAAGAGGAAAGGGAAGACAAAAGCTTCCACCTCTGAGTCATAGGAGATGGAGAGATTCATCTCAAGGGTCTATAGCTCAGTGGTAGAACATTTGACTGCAAATCAAGAGATCCCTGAGATACCTCAGGGGATACATTTTCCTCCACACAATTATTGGGAGCAACTAAGGATAGGAGCACCAAGAGCACTTCATCATCCTCCATGAGATTAGAGAAGATCAGAGAGCAATGAGGGAGGAGCAACAAAGACAAGGAAGAGACATAGAAGAGCTCAAGGACATCATTGGTTCCTCAAGAAGGAAACGCCACCATCACTAAGGTGGACTCATTCCTTGTTCTTAAATTTTCTGTTTTTCGTTTTCTTATGTTAAATGTTTATCTATGTTTGTGTCTTTATTACATGATCATTAGTGTCTAAGTGTCTATGCCTTAAAGTAGTGAATATGAATCCATCACCTCTCTTAAATGAAAAATTTTTTAATTCAAAAGAACAAGAAGTACATGAGTTTCGAATTTATCCTTGAACTTAGTTTAATTATATTGATGTGGTGACAATACTTTTATTTTCTGAATGAATGCTTGAACAGTGCATATGTCTTTTGAAGTTGATGTTTATGAATGTTAAATATGTTGGCTCTTGAAAGAATGATGATAAAGAGAAATGTTATTTGATAATCTGAAAAATCATAAAAATGATTCTTGAAGCAAGAAAAAGCAGTGAATAAAAAAGCTTGCAGAAAAAAAAAGAGAAGAAAAAAAATGGCGAAAAAAATAGAAAAAGAAAAAGCAAGCAGAAAAAGCCAAAAGCTCTTAAAACCAAAAGGCAAGAGCAAAAAGCCAATAACCCTTAAAACCAAAAGGCAAGGGTAAATAAAAAGGATCCCAAGGCTTTGAGCATCAGTGGATAGGAGGGCCTAAAGGAATAAAATCCTGGCCTAAGCGGCTAAACCAAGCTGTCCCTAACCATGTGCTTGTGGCGTGAAGGTATCAAGTGAAAACTTGAGACTGAGCGGTTAAAGTCAAGGTCCAAAGCAAAAGAAGAGTGTGCTTAAGAACCCTGGACACCTCTAATTGGGGACTTTAGCAAAGCTGAGTCACAATCTGAAAAGGTTCACCCAATTATGTGTCTGTGGCATTTATGTATCCGGTGGGAATACTGGAAAACAAAGTGCTTAGGGCCACGGCCAAGACTCATAAAGTAGCTGTGTTCAAGAATCAACATACTGAACTAGGAAAATCAATAACACTATCTGAACTCTGAGTTCCTATAGATGCCAATCATTCTGAACCTCAATGGATAAAGTGAGATGCCAAAACTATTCAAGAGGCAAAAAGCTACAAGTCCCGCTCATCTGATTGGAGCTATGTTTCATTGATAGTTTGGAATTTATAGTATATTCTCTTCTTTTTATCCTATTTGATTTTCAGTTGCTTGGGGACAAGCAACAATTTAAGTTTGGTGTTGTGATGAGCGGATAATTTATACGCTTTTTGGCATTGTTTTTAGTATGTTTTTAGTAGGATCTAGTTACTTTTAGGGATGTTTTTATTAGTTTTGTTGTTAAATTCACATTTCTGGACTTTACTATGAGTTTGTGTGTTTTTCTGTGATTTCAGGTATTTTTTGGCTGAAATTGAGGGACTTGAGCAAAAACCAAATTCAGAGGTAGAAGAAGGACTGGTCATGCTGTTGGATTCTGACCTCTCTGCACTCAAAGTGGATTTTCTGGAGCTACAGAACTCAAAATGGCGCTCTTCCAATTGCGTTGGAAAGTAGACATCCAGGGCTTTCCAGAAATATATAATAGTCCATAATTTGGCCGAGTTTAGGTGACGCAAAAGGGCGTTGAACGCCAGTTCTACGCTGTAGTCTGGAGTTGAACGCCAGAAACACGTCATGAACCAGAGTTGAACGCCAAAAACACGTTACAACTTGGCGTTCAACTCCAAAAGAAGCCTCTGCACGTGTAAACTTTAAGCTCATCCCAAGCACACACCAAGTGGGCCCCGAAAGTGGATTTATGCATCAATTACTTACTTCTGTAAACCCTAGTAGCTAGTTTAGTATAAATAGGACTTTTTACTATTGTAGTAGACATCTTATGATTTTTAGTTCAACTTTGGATCATATTGATCACGTTTGGGGGCTGGCCATTCGGCCATGCCTGGACCTTCATCACTTATGTATTTTCAACGGTAGAGTTTCTGCACTCCATAGATTAAGGTGTGGAGCTCTGTTGTTCCTCATGAATTAATACAAAGTACTACT
>NC_029789.2:45865904-45875142 GCF_000816755.2 Arachis ipaensis | reverse complement strand
TCTAAACCTTGTCTGTGGTATTCTGAGTAGGATCTGGGAAGGGATGGCCGTGACGAGCTTCAAACTCACAAGTGCTGGGCGTAGTGACAGACGCAAAAGGATCAATGGATCCTATTCCAGTATGATTGAGAACCGACAGATGATTAGCCATGCAGTGACAGTGCATTGGACCATTTTTACTGAGAGGACAGGATGTAGCCATTGACAACAGTGATGCCTAACATACAGCTTGCCATGGAAAGGAGTAGGATTGATTGGATGAAGACAGTAGGAAAGCAGAGGTTCAGAGGGACGAAAGCATCTCTATACGCTTATCTGAAATTCTCACCAATGAATTACATAAGTATTTCTATCTTTATTTTCTGTTTATTTACTATTATTATTCGAAAACTCCATAACCATTTAATATCTGCCTGACTGAGATTTACAAGATGACCATAGCTTGCTTCATACCGACAATCTCCGTGGGATCGACCCTTACTCACGTAAGGTTTTATTACTTGGACGACCCAGTGCACTTACTGGTTAGTTGTATCGAAGTTGTGACAAATTATGAATTAAGATTAGAGCACCAAGTTTTTAGAGCCATTATCAGAGATCACAATTTCGTGCACCAGTGAGAACCGGAGGTTCTCAGTATGGTAACAGTACCCACATATCTAACATGTAATGTCTTGGAAAAGCCGAAGGCAATCCTAGAACTTCCAACAGATAATCAAAGCTTATAAATAGACTAAACCATAAATGGCAACTGACTAAAGATTTTCAGTCTAACTAACATTCCCCTTTCCAAATCCTGCGAACCTCCCAACTGCCATCAGTAGTTTGATATTGCAAACACAATTATATCAACAAGGAAATGCACAAATAAGAAGCAGATATAACATTTACACAATTAGCAAGTATTATGCAGTCAATTAGACATTCCAAACAATTCATATATAATGCATATGATGTATGCCTGTCCTACTTGCTGATGAGTCTCATCTATCAGTTATAAAGCCAACTCGACAAGTCCTGGTAGCTAACTATTGGACTGTCCCTCTGTTGTGCATCCGCAACTCGAGTTATACTCAATCATAATCATCAATACATATTCACAACACCCGCACTGGTGTTTATCCACGAGGGCGATCTCATCCGGAACTTTCAGTGTCCGGCCACATGATGAGCGGATAATTTATATGCTTTTTGGCATTGTTTTTAAGTGGTTTTTAGTATAATTTAGTTAGTTTTTACTATGTTTTTATTAGTTTTTATGCAAAAATCACATTTCTGGACTTTACTATGAGTTTGTGTATTTTTTTGTGATTTCAGGTATTTTCTGGCTGAAATTGAGGGACCTGAGCAAGAATCTGATACAGAGGCTGAAAAAGGACTGCAGATGCTATTGGATTCTGACCTCCCTGCACTCGAAATGGATTTTCTTGAGCTACAGAAACCCAATTGGTGCGCTCTCAATTGCGTTGGAAAGTAGACATCTAGTTTTCATATTTCGAAACTGAGACCATTGATCACGTTTAGGGGGCTGGCCATTCGGCCATGCCTAGACCTTTCACATATGTATTTTCAACGGTGGAGTTTCTACACCCCATAGATTAAGGTGTGGAGCTCTGCTGTTCCTCATGAATTAATGCAAAGTACTGTTGTTTTTCTATTCAACTCAAGCTTATTCTTATTCTAAGATATTCATTCGCACACAAGAACATGATGAATGTGATGATCAAGTGACACTCATCACCATTCTCACTTATGAACGCGTGCCTAACAAACACTTCCGTTCTACATGAAAACAAGCTTGAATGCATATCTCTTAGCCTCCTGGTTCACGATCAGAGTCTTCGTGGTATAGGCTAGAATTATTGGTAGCATTCCTGAGATCCAGAAAGTCTAAACCTTGTCTGTGGTATTCTAAGTAGGATCTGGGAAGGGATGACTGTAACGAGCTTCAAACTCGCGAGTGTTGGGCATAGTGACAGACGCAAAAGGATCAATGGATCCTATTCCAACATGAGTGAGAACTGACAGATGATTAGCCGTGCGGTGACAGCGCACTTGGACCATTTTCATTGAGAGGACAGACGATAGCCATTGACAACGGTGATCCTTCGACATACAGCTTGCCATGGAAAGGAGTATGAATGATTGAATGAAGGCAGTAGGAAAGCAGAGATTCAGAAGGAGCAAAGCATCTCCAGACGCTTATCTGAAATTCCCACCAATGAATTACATAAGTATCTCTATCTTATTTTATTTATATTTTAGTTATCAAAACCTCATAACCATTTGAATCTGCCTGACTGAGATTTGCAAGATGACCATAGCTTGCTTCAAGCCGACAATCTCTGTGGGATCGACCCTTACTCACATAAGGTTTATTACTTGGACGAAGTGCACTTGCTGGTTAGTTGTGCGGAGTTGTGAAAAGAAGTTGAGATTACAATCGTGCGTACCAAGTTTTTGGCGCCATTGAGATCACAATTTCGTGCACCAAGTTTTTGGCGTCGTTGCCGGGGGATTGTTTGAGTTTGGACAACTGACGGTTCATCTTGTTGCTCAGATTAGGTAATTTTATTTTAATTTTAAGCTTTTTATTTTTATTTTTATTTTCGAAAAATTTTCAAAAAAAAATAATAAATTATTCTATGTTCTTCAGAATTTTTAAGAACGAATTCTAGAGTTTCATGATGATTTGGTTGAAGTCTGGCTGGCTGTGAAGCCATGTCTAATCTTTTGGACCGAGGTTTCAACTTATCATCACAAGAGCTTGTTGATTTCTATCAATCTTGCTATTGAATGTAATGATCTGCTAAATCTTGGCTGGCTATTAGCCATGTTTAGTGTTTTGGACCGAAGCTTTCACTAAAAGCTTGGCTGGCTAGTAAGCCATGTCTAATTCCTGGACAGGAGTTTTAGACTAACATTGCATGATTCCTGTAATTCTTATTAAAAATTTTAAATTTCCTTACTTTCTCTTTTTCCAATTAATTTTCGAAAAATTACAAAAAAATAAATAAAATCATAAAAAATCAAAAATAATGTGTGTTTCTTGTTTGAGTTTAGTGTCTATTTTAAGTTTGGTGTCCTGCATATTTTTAATTCTCTTGCATTTTTCGAATATATGCATTATGTTCTTCATTAATCTTCAAGTTGTTCTTGATTATTTACTTAGGTCGGATCTTTAAATTCTCTTGTTTTGTGTCTTTTGTTGTTTCTCATGTGTATTCTCAAGTTGTTAGTGTCTCTAATATGAAAAATTTCTAAGTTTGGTATCTTGCATGCATTGTTTATCTGATCTTAGTTACCATGATTAGTTTCATTTTGTTGTTTTTTTTTCATCATTAAAAATTCAAAAAAAAATTCAATTAAAAATTCAAAAAAAGATTTCAAAATTTTGTCTTTTCAAGTCAATAATACAGAGAATTGAAGATTCAGAACATACAGCAGAGGAATCACATAGAAAAAGCTGGGCGTTCAAAATGCCCAGTAAAGAAGGAAAACTGGCGTTTAAACACCAGCCAGGGTACCTGGCTGGGCGTTTAACGCCAGGATGGCACAGGAAGGGAGATTTTGTTTTTAATTCAAATCTTTTTCAAATCTCCAAAATTTTTCAAAATAAAATCTTTTCCAAATCACTTTTTTTATCATATCTTTTTCAAACTCAAATCCTTTCCATTTTTTTTTACTATTTTCGAAAATCCTTGCTACCAATTAATAGTTTGATTCAAAAATTTCAAGTTTGTTACTTCTTTGTTAAGAAAGGTTCAATATTTGAATTTTAGAATCATATCTTTTAAATTTTTTGTTAGACAAGTCATTAATTTTAAAAGTAAAATCTTTTTAAATTATTTTTCAATCATATCTTCTCAATCACATCTTTTTCAAAATAATTTTCAATCATATCTTTTTGATTGCCAATTTCAAAATCTTTTTCAAAATCACTTAACCACTTTCTCACTTTTAATTTTCGAAAACCATCATCCACTTTTTTAAAATTCTTTTTAATTATTTTAAAATTTTTAGTTATATTTAAAAATCTGTTTTCGAAAATTCTTCTCCCTCCTCACCTTTTTCTATCTAAGACTAACACTTCTCCTCCATTAGCAATTCGGACTCATTCCCTCTCTATAAATTCGAATTCTCCTCTCTATCTCATCCTTCTATTCTTCTTTTTCTCTGACGCCTCAAGGAATCTCTATACTGTGACATAGAGGATTCCATACTTTCTTTGTCTTCTTCTCTATCATATGAGTAGGAACAAAGATAAAGGCATTCTTGTTGAAGCTGATCCTGAACCTGAAAGGACCTTGAAGAGAAAGCTAAGAGAAGCTAAGGCACAAAACTCTGAAGAGGACCTGACAGAAATTTTCAAAAAGGAAGCAGACAAAACAAACATGGCCGAATCCAACAACAATGGTGGAGATGCAAGGAAGATGCTTGGTGACTTTATTGCACCCTCTTCTAACTTCTGTGGAAGGAGCATCTCAATTCCAGCAATTGGAGCAAACAACTTTGAGCTTAAGCCTCAATTAGTTTCTCTAATGCAGCAGAATTGTAAGTATCATGGACTTCCATTGGAAGATCCTCATCAGTTTTTAGCTGAGTTCTTGCAAATCTGTGACACTGTTAAGACTCATGGGGTTGACCCTAAGATCTACAAACTTATGCTTTTCCCTTTTGCTGTAAGAGACAGAGCTAGGATATGGTTGGACTCACAACCTAAGGACAACCTGAACTCTTGGGAAAAGCTGGTCAATGCCTTCTTGGCAAAGTTCTTTCCACCTCAAAAATTAAGTAAGCTTAGAGTGGAAGTCCAAACCTTCAAACAAAAGGAAGGCAAATCCCTCTATGAAGCTTGGGAAAGATACAAGCAATTGATCAGAAGGTGTCCTTCTAGTATGCTTTCAGAATGGAGCATCATATGCATATTCTATGATGGTCTGTCTGAACTAACCAAGATGTCGTTGGACAACTCTACAGGTGGATCTCTTCATCTGAAGAAGACGCCTGAAGAAGCTCAGGAACTCATTGAAATGGTTGCAAATAACCAATTCATGTACACTTCTGAAAGAAATCTTGTGAATAATGGGACAACTCAGAAGAAAGGAGTTCTTGAGATAGATACTCTGAATGCCATATTGGCTCAGAACAAAATATTGATTCAGCAAGTCAATATGATTTCTCAGAGTCTGAATGGATTGCAAGTTGCATCCAATAGTACTAAAGAAGCATCTTCTGAAGAAGAAACTTATGATCCTGAGAACCCTGTAATGGCAAAGGTGAATTACATGGGAAAACCCTATGGAAACACCTATAATCTTTCATGGAGGAATCATCCTAATCTCTCATGGAAAGATCAACAGAAGCCTAATCAAGGCTTCAATAATAACAATGGTGGAAGAAACAGGTTTGGCAATAGCAAACCTTTTCCATCATCTTCTCAGCAACAGACAGAGAATTTTGTACAGAGCCATTCTGGCCTAGCAACCATAGTCTCTGATCTATCCAAGATCATACTAAGTTTTATGAATGAAACAAGGTCCTCCATTAGAAATTTGGAGGCACAGGTGGGTCAACTGAGTAAGAAGATTACTGAAACTCCTCCCAGTACTCTCCCAAGCAATACAGAAGAAAATCCCAAGAGAGAGTGCAAGGCCATAACCATGACCAACATGGCCGAACCTGGAGAGAGTGAGGAGGACATGAGTCCCAGTGAGAAAAGCCTCATGGGACGTCCTCTGGACAGAAAGGAGTTTCTCTTTGAGGAACCAAAAGAATCTGAGGCTCACACAGAGACCATAGAGATTCCATTGAACTTCCTTCTACTATTCATGAGCTCTGATGAATATTCTTCCTCTGAAGAGGATGAAGACATCACTGAAGAGCAAGTTGCTAAATATCTAGGAGCAATCATAAAGCTGAATGCCAAGTTATTTGGTATTGAGACTTGGGAGGATGAACCCCCTTTGTTCACCAATGAACTGAATGCATTAATGAGGCAGACATTACCTCAGAAGAAACCGGATCCCGGAATATTTTTCATATCTTGTACCATAGGCACCATGACCTTTGGAAAGGCTCTATGTGACATGGGGTCAGGGATAAATCTCACGCCCCTCTCTGTAATGGAGAAACTGGGAATCTTTGAGGTACAAGCTACAAGAATCTCACTAGAGATGGCAGACAAATCAATGAAACAGGCTTATGGACTAGTAGAAGACGTGTTAGTGAAGGTTGAAGGCCTTTACATCCCTGCTGATTTCATAATCCTAGACACTGGGAAGGATGAGGATGAATCCATCATCCTTGGCAGACCCTTCCTAGCCATAGCAAAAGCTATGATTAATGTTGACAGAGGAGAGTTGGTCCTTAAGTTGAATGAGGACTACCTTGTATTCAATACTCAAGGTTCTCCTTCTGTAACCATGGAGAGGAAGCATGAAAAGCTTCTCTCAATACAGAGTCAAACTAAACCCCCACATTTAAACTCTAAGTTTGGTGTTGAGAGGCCATAACCAAACTCTAAGTTTGGTGTTGAGAGGCCCAAACCCTGCTCTGATTATCTGTGAGGCTCCATGAGAGCTCACTGTCAAGCTATTGACATTAAAGAAGCACTTATTAGGAGGCAACCCAATGTTATTTAATTATATCTATTTATTTTCCATTGTTATTTCATGTTTTATGTAAGTTGATGATCATGTGAAGTCACAAAAACAACTGAAAAATCAAAAACAGAATGAAAAACAGCATTAAAAATAGTTCACCCTGGAGGAAGAGCTTACTGGCGTTTAAACGCCAGTAAGAGTAGCAGAATGGGCGTTAAACGCCCAGTCTAGCACCATTCTGGGCGTTAAACGCCAGAAATGGGCACCAGATTGGCATTTAACGCCAAAAACATGCACCAGTATGGCGTTTAACGCCAGAACAGGGCACCAAGTTGGCGTTAAACGCCAAAAAAGGGAGAAAAGCGGGCATTAAACGCCATAAACAAGCAGCAATCTGGCGTTTAACGCCAGGATTGCACTCTAAGGGAGTTTTGCACGCCTAAATGGAGCAGGGAAGTTAAAGTCCTTGACCCCTCAGGATCTGTGAACCCCACAGGATCCCCACCTATCCCACCTCTTCTTCTCTCCTCTTCACACCTTTCTACAACCCTCTTCCCCAAATACCCTTCATCTATCAATTCTAACCCTCTTCCCCAAATACCCTTCACCTATCAAATCTTACCCTCTTCCCCAAATAACCTTCACCAATCACCTCATTCACTTTTCAAAACACCACCTACCTTCAAATTCAAAACTCTTTTCCCCCCCAAACCCAACCCCAAATACACGAACCTAACCCTACCCCACTCCTATATATACCCCTTATCACTCCTTCAATTTCAAACATCACACATACCTTATACACCCTTGGCCGAATTCACTCTCTCCCTCCATCTCCTCCATTTTCTTCTTCTTCTCCTTCATTCTCTCTTCTTTGCTCGAGGACGAGCAAACCTTTTAAGTTTGGTGTGGTAAAAGCATTGCTTTCATTGCTTTCATAACCATTAATGGCACCTAAGGCCAGAGAAACCTCAAGAAAGAGGAAAGGGAAGGCAATTGCTTCCACCTCTGAGTCATGGGAGATGGAAAGATTCATCTCAAAGGATGGGAAGTTCTCTCCAATCCTATTCAACAAGTCAGAATCTTAATGGTTCAAGAGTTCTATGCAAATGCATGGATCACTAGGAACCATGATCAAAGTATGAACCCAAACCCAAAGAATTGGCTTACAATGGTTCGGGGGAAATACTTAGATTTCAGTCCGGAAAATGTAAGGTTGGCTTTCAACTTGCCAATGATGCAAGAAAACGCATGCCCCTACACTAGAAGGGTCAACTTTGATCAAAGGTTGGACCAAGTCCTCATGGACATATGTGTGGAAGGAGCTCAATGGAAAAGAGACTCAAGAGGCAAACCGGTTCAATTGAGAAGACCAGACCTTAAGCCTATGGCTAGAGGATGGTTGGAGTTCATCCAACGCTCTATCATTCCTACTAGCAACCGATCCGAAGTAACTGTGGATCGGGCCGTCATGATCCATAGTATCATGATTGGGGAGGAAGTGGAAGTTCATGAGATTATACCTCAAGAACTCTACAAGGTGGCTGACGAGTCCTCAACTTTAGCAAGTTTAGCCTTTCTTCACCTCATTTGTCACCTCTGCAATTCGGATGGAATTGTCATAGAGGGAGACATCTTCATTGAAGAGGACAAGCCCATCACTAAAAAGAGGATGGAGCAAACAAGAGAGCCCACTCATGGACCTCAACAAGAGCATGAGGAAATTCCTCATCATGAAATCCCTGAGATGTCTCAAGGGATGCACTTTCCTCCACAAAACTATTGGGAGCAAATTAACACCTCCCTAGGAGAATTAAGTTCCAACATGGGACAACTAAGGGTGGAGCACCAAGAGCACTCCATCATTCTCCATGAGATTAGAGAAGATCAAAGAACTATGAGGGAGGAGCAACAAAGGCAAGGAAGAGACATAGAGGAGCTCAAGAGCACCATTGGTTCTTCAAGAGGAAGAAGATGCCACCCTCACTAAGGTGGACCCATTTCTTAATCTCCTTGTTTATTTATTTTTTCTGTTTTTCGTTTACTATGATGTTTGTGTCTTCATTATATGATCATTAGTATCTAGTGTCTATGTCTTAAAGCTATGAATGCCCTATGAATCCATTACCTTTCTTAAATGAAAAATGTTTTAAACACAAAAGAACAAGAAGTACATTATTTCGAATTCATCCTTGAAATTAGTTTAATTATTTTGATGTGGTGGCAATACTTTTTGTTTTCTGAATGAATGCTTGAACAGTGCATATTTTTTTGAAATTATTGTTTATGAATGTTAAAATTGTTGGCTCTTGAAAGAATGATGAAAAAGCAGAAATGTTATTGATAATCTAAAAAATCATAAAATTGATTCTTGAAGCAAGAAAAAGCAGTGAATAACAAGGCTTGCGAAAAAAAATGGTGAAAATAAAAGAAAAAGAAGAAAGAAAAGAAAAAGCAAGCAGAAAAAGCCAAGAGCTCTTTAAACTAAAAGGCAAGAGCAAAAAGCCAATAACCCTTTAAACCAAAAGGCAAGGGTAAAAGGATCCAAGGCTTTGAGAATTAATGGATAGGAGGGCCTAAAGGAATACAATCCTGGCCTAAGCGGCTAAACCAAGCTGTCCCTAACCATGTGC
>NC_029789.2:45855617-45865367 GCF_000816755.2 Arachis ipaensis | reverse complement strand
TTTCCTCACCTCATTTGTCACCTCTGCAATTCGGATGGAATTGTCATAGAGGGAGACATCTTCATTGAAGAGGACAAGCCCATCACTAAAAAGAGGATGGAGCAAACAAGAGAGCCCACTCATGGACCTCAACAAGAGCATGAGGAAATTCCTCATCATGAAATCCCTGAGATGTCTCAAGGGATGCACTTTCCTCCACAAAACTATTGGGAGCAAATTAACACCTCCGTAGGAGAATTAAGTTCCAACATGGGACAACTAAGGATGGAACACTAAGAGCACTCCATCGTTCTCCATGAGATTAGAGAAGATCAAAGAACTATGAGGGAGGAGCAACAAAGGCAAGGAAGAGACATAGAGGAGCTCAAGAGCACCATTGGTTCTTCAAGAGGAAGAAGATGCCACCCTCACTAAGGTGGACCCATTTCTTAATCTCCTTGTTTATTTATTTTTTCTGTTTTTCGTTTACTATGATGTTTGTGTCTTCATTATATGATCATTAGTATCTAGTGTCTATGTCTTAAAGCTATGAATGCCCTATGAATCCATTACCTTTCTTAAATGAAAAATGTTTTAAACACAAAAGAACAAGAAGTACATTATTTCGAATTCATCCTTGAAATTAGTTTAATTATTTTGATGTGGTGGCAATACTTTTTGTTTTCTGAATGAATGCTTGAACAGTGCATATTTTTTTGAAATTATTGTTTATGAATGTTAAAATTGTTGGCTCTTGAAAGAATGATGAAAAAGCAGAAATGTTATTGATAATCTAAAAAATCATAAAATTGATTCTTGAAGCAAGAAAAAGCAGTGAATAACAAGGCTTGCGAAAAAAAATGGTGAAAATAAAAGAAAAAGAAGAAAGAAAAGAAAAAGCAAGCAGAAAAAGCCAAGAGCTCTTTAAACTAAAAGGCAAGAGCAAAAAGCCAATAACCCTTTAAACCAAAAGGCAAGGGTAAAAGGATCCAAGGCTTTGAGAATTAATGGATAGGAGGGCCTAAAGGAATACAATCCTGGCCTAAGCGGCTAAACCAAGCTGTCCCTAACCATGTGCTTGTGGCGTGAAGGTGTCAAGTGAAAAACTTGAGACTGAGCGGTTAAAGTCGTGATCCAAAGCAAAAAGAGTGTGCTTAAGAACCCTGGACACCTCTAATTGGGGACTCTAGCAAAGCTGAGTCATAATCTGAAAAGGTTCACCCAGTTATGTGTCTGTGGCATTTATGTATCCGGTGGTAATACTAGAAAACAAAGTGCTTAGGGCCATGACCAAGACTCATAAAGTAGCTGTGTTCAAGAATCAACATACTAAACTAGGAGAATCAATAACACTATCTAAATTCTGAGTTCCTATAGAAGCCAATCATTCTGAACTTTAAAGGATAAAGTGAGATGCCAAAACTGTTCAAAGGCAAAAAGCTACTAGTCCCGCTCATCTAATTGGAGCTAAGTTTCATCTATATTTTGGAATTTATAGTATATTCTCTTCTTTTTTATCCTATTTGATTTTCAATTGCTTGGGGACAAGCAACAATTTAAGTTTGGTGTTGTGATGAGCGGATAATTTATACGCTTTTTGGCATTATTTTTAGGTAGTTTTTAGTATAATTTAGTTAGTTTTTACTATGTTTTTATTAGTTTTTATGCAAAAATCACATTTTGGACTTTACTATGCGTTTGTGTGTTTTTCTATGATTTCAGGTATTTTCTGGCTGAAATTGAGGGACCTGAGTAAGAATCTGATTCAGAGGCTGAAAAAGGACTGCAGATGCTGTTGGATTCTGACCTCCCTGCACTCGAAATTGATTTTCTGGAGCTACAGAAACCCAATTGGTGCGCTCTCAATTGCGTTGGAAAGTAGACATCCAGTTTTCATATTTCGAAACTAAGACCATTGATCACATTTAGGGGGATGGCCATTCAGCCATGCCTAGACCTTTAACTTATGTATTTTCAACGGTGGAGTTTCTACACCCCATAGATTAAGGTGTGGAGCTCTGCTATTCCTCATAAATTAATGCAAAGTACTATTGTTTTTCTATTCAACTCAAGCTTATTCTTATTCTAAGATATTCATTCGCACACAAGAACATGATGAATGTGATGATCAAGTGACACTCATCACCATTCTCACTTATGAATGCGTGCCTGACAAACACTTCCGTTCTACATGAAAACAAGCTTGAATGCATATCTCTTAGCCTCCTAGTTCACGATCAGAGTCTTCATGGTATAGGCTAGAATTATTGGCAGCATTCCTGAGATCCGAAAAGTCTAAACCTTGTCTGTAGTATTCCGAGTAGGATCTAGGAAGGGATGACTGTGACGAGTTTCAAACTCGCGAGTGTTGGGCGTAGTGACAGACGCAAAAGGATCAATGGATCCTATTCCAACATGAGTGAGAACCGACAGATGATTAGTCGTGCGGTGACAGCGCACTTGGACCATTTTCACTGAGAGGACGGACGGTAGCCATTGACAACGGTGATCCCCCAACATACAGCTTGCCATGGAAAGGAGTATGAATGATTGAATGAAGGCAGTAGGAAAGTAGAGATTCAGAAGGAGCAAAGCATCTCTATACGCTTATCTGAAATTCCCACCAATGAATTACATAAGTATCTCTATCTTATTTTATTTATATTTTAATTATCAAAACCTCATAACCATTTGAATCTGCCTGACTGAGATTTGCAAGATGACCATAGCTTGCTTCAAGCCAATAATCTCCGTGGGATCGACCCTTACTCACGTAAGGTTTATTACTTGGACGACCCAGTGCACTTGCTGGTTAGTTGTGCGGAGTTGTGAAAAGGAGTTGAGATTACAATCGTGCGTACCAAGTTTTTGGCGCCATTGAGATCACAATTTCGTGCACCACCACACTTACGACATAGGGTCAGCAGAGTATCGAGTCTCCACCTGGAACACATGGTGGCTAGCCACTGCTTTCACCCAGGGAAACTCGTATCTCAGATAGTGGAAGTGCAACATTCACTTTCCATTCAACAAGCATATATGCAATCATACTCAGCCATAATTCAATAATAGCTCAGCCATAATTCGGTAATAACTTAGCCATTCGGCTCATAATACAATCCATAACCAGCCAATTTATTAATAATTACAGCCATTCAGCTCATGGCATATAAAGCACTTCCACCACCATCCTCCGTATCTCATACAATTATCTTTGATCATCATTCATCATTAATTCTCCCCTTACTTTATTCACAAGTGACCACATTTCCTAGCTCCTTCCCATTGCTAGGCATATCACAAGGATTTAGGACATAAGGGGTGAAAACGGAGGCTTAGAAGTCTGAAATTTGGCTTTGAAAACTCAAAATTATTTTTTGATGAAAATGGTGTCATGCGTGTGTGTCGCCTATGCGCACGTGTGGATGCTGAAAACGTAGAGTGATGTGTGAGCGTCGCCCATGCGCATGCATGGGAAGCAGAGAGACCAAGTGACGCGTGCGCGTCAGCCACGCGTACGCGTGGGTACGTTTTGTGCTCCTCGCACAAAACCAGAACAATACCAGTGCAACTCTCTGGAATTTCTACTAGGCACTTGCATCCACACATCGACGCGTACATGTCGGCTAGGCACACGCGTGATGGGGCAAAAATTTGAGATTGACGCATGCGCGTCGGCCACGCGTGCGCATGAGAGCACGACTTGCCAATCTTCCGATGGGCATAACTTTTTCGTTTCAAATCATTTTTCATCCGTTCTTCAAACGGCATAAATATCTCAGATCCAATTTTTTTTCTAAACAAGTTTGACACAAATCGGGTATCCGGAGACCAAGTTATACCCTGTCAAAGTAAGCCCAAAAACCACATTTTCATACAAAACCACAAAGTTTCATTTTCAAAACAAACCAATTTCAACATTTTTCAAAACCAACCAAAACATACCAAAAATCAACCTCAAGCCCCTTCAACTCATATGTTAACATTTTTGTCAAATTCACAAACCACCATCCCACCATTTTAACCCATCTTAATCAAATAACTCAATTTCAAACACAATATCATGTCATATATCCTTCCTCATCCCAATTTCTAACAATATTATTTCCAATCAACCATCAATATATACAATCAATATCATGTAAAAACCCTAATTCTAGAGAGAATGGGGAGCTTCTCTCTCTAAAAAACTAATAAAAACATGTAAAAACCTAAACCTAAGTGCTCCCCCCTTCATCCCTCTTTAATTTGGCTTGAAATAGCTTCAGAAATGAGTTAGATTGGGTTTTGGAGGCCCAGAAATCTCTCCCAGCGGTTTGCAGTTAATGATCTCACGTGCTAGGACCTGTGCAGACGCACAGATGTGTGTGTCTGCACACTTGCTATTTTCTGACTTGTGCGTACGCACAAGTTGTATGCATACGCACACTTAGACTTATGGCCACTATAGCAAATTATATATCAATTTGAAGTCCCGGACGTTAGCTTTCCAATGTTGCTGGAACCGCCTCATTTGGACCATTGTAGCTCAAGTTATGATCACTTTAGTACCGAGAGGTCAGGACTGCCAGCTTTACAAATCCTTCATTTCTTGAATTCTCCCATTTTGCATGCTTTCCTTCTACTTCTTCAATCCATACTTACCTTGTAAGCCTGGAATTACTCAACAAATACATCAAGACATCAAATGGAATTAAAGTGAATAAAATTTAGCAATTATAAAGCTTAAAAAGCATTTTTTTTTAACTTTCAAGCACAATTTAGGGAGAAATTATGAAACTATGCTATTTCAATGGATAAATGCAAGAAAAGTTTATGAAATCCACCCACATAGAGAAAATAAACACCATAAAATGTGGATTCATCAACCTCCAAGAACAGATTTTTAGCACACAAAAGTTTATTCCAAGCTCTCCAAGACTTCAATCAAGCTTCAATATTCACATACACACTACCTAAGCCACAATTATCACATCCAAACACAATAACTCAATATCCAAACATCATAAACTAAGAAATTCCACTAAGATTGAGAATCTTACCACACCCAATGATCAAGGAGACAATATTAAGCATCTCCTTCAAGCTAGTTGGATACTATAACATCAAAGAGCCCAAAATCTCAACACTTTTTACCCAAAAATTTGAATTTAAGAGCTGAGAAAACTGAACTAAAATCGTGGCTTACCTCAAGAATAAAGTAGTGGGTTTTGTAGAGCTTGCTGCAGTGAACGTGTGGCCGCAAACAGTGTGGCAATCGGAGCTCCGGATCAAAAGTTATGGTGGTTTGAAGATCAAGTGAGAATTAGAACTTTGGAAGAGTATTCTTCCCCCTTTCCTCACACATTTCAGCGTTTTGAAGGTTTAAGAGAGGAGAGAGAGTGCTATTTTAGGGTTTTAAGTTGAGCTTGGTTGGGCCTTTTGGGTTTAAGGGAGGAGAGAGAGTGTTGAATGAGGGTTTTAGGTTGAGCTTGGTTGGGCCAAGGGCCCAATATGGGTCCGGTTGGCCCGGTTTGGCCGTTCGGTCCAATCTTGGGCCGATTTCTTTAAAATTAGTATCAAAATTCTCGTTTTAATTTCTTCTATTATATTAAGCCCTAAAAATCACATATTTAATTTTCTAGAAAAAATTATAATTTATGGGTTAATTAGTCATTAATTAACCGGGTTTTACAGAATGCGAATATACAAGAAAAGATAAAGATAAAAAGGGAGTGCTTTATAGAGTGTTCTTTATGTCGCAATGCATATAATTAGAAAAATATAAGGCGGCTAAGAAAGAGACAAAAGTGGATGTAAGTGAAGCAAGAAGAAGAGCATATGAGGGTCTCTACTAGTCTTTGGACATGAAAGAAGGAGAAAAAGGTATATATAGAATCGCAAAGAGCCGTGAAAGAAGAACGAGAGATTTGGATTAGGATAAGTGTATAAAAGATAAGGATGGAGAGGTTCTGGCTCAAGAGGAGAAGATTAATGAAAGGTGGAAGGGCTATTTCTACGATTTATTTAATGAAGGACATAAGATTCTTCCGAGCCTTGGTCGGTTATGTACAAGAGAAGAAGATCAAAACTTTGACTACTATCGAAGGATTCGAAACTTCGAGGTAAAAGACGCTCTAAAGCAAATGAAAAATGGCAGGACAGTAGGACCTGATAGTATTCCGATTAAGGTTTGGAAGGGCCTTGGAGGAAAAGGCATCAACTAGTTAACCAAGCTTTTTAATGAAATTTTAAAGTCAAAGAAGATGCCTGATGAGTGGAGAAAGAGCACATTGGTACCTATCTACAAGAATAAGGGGGATATACAAAGTTGTGAAAACTATAAAGGGATCAAGCTCATGAGCCATACCATGAAGTTATGGGAAAGGGTGACAGAACGGAGGTTGAGAAAAGAGATGTAACACCCTAACTATCAAAGCTTACGCTTCCGGCTGCGCTACTCTGATTGTTCTGGTGTTACGACGACCTTGAAAGTATTTAATACTAAAATATGAGCCTATTTAAAACTTTTTAAATCGTATAACTATCCCAAGAATACTTTTTGTTAGATAACATACATCCATACATACAATACAACTTACGAAACTCACAAAGAATACATGTATCAGAAAAGAAATAACGTCTATCAGAAAAGAAATAAGCTCTTCTGAACTTCGTCTTCCGTAACTTGAAAAAGAAAAGACCTGTAGAGGAGTGAGAACATCATCCTCGAAAGGATTCTCACTCTAGGGTTGCAGAATTACTATAATAGGATACGCAAGATAAAATCATTACAGTGATTAATAACTGCCTTATGTATCTTTTCAAAAACAAAGGCTTACTATATAAAAAAATATCTAAAATCTTTTCTGAAAGAGAAAATTGTTCATTTTCTAAAAATTCAAAAGCCTTTCAAAAGGTTTATCTATGCTGAACCAGATTAGTTTTTCATACTTTTCTAAACCAGAAACACAAAACTGAAACCAACCATCGGTCCATCTCATAATCAACCACGGCCCTAGGCCCAAACGATCCCAACAGCAACCAATCCACCACAATCCAACAGAGTTTCAGTCGCAAACACAAGTAGGAAGCTCAAGCACAAAAAAGCAGTTACATCAAGTAGAGCAATTAGCAATTAAACACAATTAATCACATAGGCAAACAAAGTACAATATGAACACCCAAACAATGTCACATAGATGCAAATGATGAATGCATGTCCTAGTGGCTGATGAGTCTCATCTATTGGTTATAAAGCCAACTCGACAAGTCCTGGTAGCTAACCATTAGACTGTCCCTCTGTCGTGCATCCCCAACTCGAGTTATTCACAGTCATAATCATAATTGACATCCAACACTCTCACTGGTGTATATTCACGGGGACGAGCTCATCTGGAACTTTCACAGTGTCTGGCCACACTTACGACATAGGGTCAGCAAAGTATCAAGTCTCAACCTGGAGCACGTGGTGGCTAGCCACTGCTTCTACACAGGGAAACTCATATCTCAGATAATTAGAAGTGCAACAATCACTTTATCAATTCAATAACCATTCATATTCATACTCAGCCATCCGGCTCATAACATATTCCACAACCAACCATGATTCATTATCATATACAGCCATTCCGGCTCATAACATATTTCACAATCAGTCATAATTCATTATCATATACAGCCATTCCGGCTCATAACATAATAGTACTTCCACTATCCAACATCATCAAACTCATAAAATCATCATTCAAGTCATAAATCACTTTTTCTCAAATCTCTTTTCTTAGAAATAAAAATCAATTCATTCCAGTCTTAACTTCAAAAATTCACATTTCTCAAATCACTTATAACTTATAAGCCATCTTTCTCAAAAGAAACTTCCTCTTTCAAAAGCCATATCTCCACAACATCCTTCTAAAATTTTCAGACGATTCAGCAACTAGGCCAAATCAAAAATCTCTTTTGAAAGACCCAAAAATTAGTCATCCAAAAATAGAGTTTGTTAATAGAAATTTCTCAGCAGAGTCTCAAGACTTTAAGGAAGGACAACCTATCTCAATTTCTTAAAAATTTATTAGAACTCTTAAAATCATAGGTTCTTGGTTTAAGTAAATAGAAACAAAATTTATTATAAAACCGAATCATATAAAGTCATAAGTCCCAACCCATTCCAAAACCAATTCACTTGCAACGGAGCCAATCCATTTAAATCAAAACCACTTTCAGGTTCCTTCTTAAAACCAATTCTCTGACTTCTCCCAAAATGTCACAAACGCAATTATGCAATCAAAAGTCCAATTTCCTTTAAAATCACTAAAAGCTCCTCTAAACAAAATCCTTAAGTCTAACCAAAAGCAAAAGTCCTTTTTATATTAAAAATCAATATTAGAACATAATACTTTCCTTCGGTGATTCAAAATGGTAAAATAATTCTTTTCTAAATAAGTCGAACTCAAGACATATAGTTTACTTAAATAAATTAAACTCGAAAACATAACTATTTTCTTAATAAATGAAATAATACAATTTCTCAAACCAAAACCTTTCTAAATAACTTTTCAAACAAAGTCTAAGATTTTTTTATAGAAATTTCGACAGCACCTCCCCTAAAACTTGAACTTTGCCACCCGGTTCGGGTCCCAACCAAACCATTCCACAATCCTTTTAAACGGTCCAAAACCCAAAATCAATTCAAAAGCAAGCTAAATCCAACAGTCATCTCATTTTCATATCTCAAGAAAACCGTTTCAAGATCAAATCATTATCAACCGATTAAACTCATTTGCAAAACTTTAAAGAAATAGTTCAGCAACAATCCATTTATCAAAACCAACAATAATCCAATCAAACATATACTCATATTCATCCAAACCAACCAGACAATACATAAGACTTATACAATCACTAAAAAGTATATAATTCTCACATCAGTATCCATCTATAACAATTCCAAAATAAAAATGGCCTTTTAGAAAAACCCTACCTCAAAGTCGACCCCTTTAAAGTTAACGCGTCAAGAGTCCTCTTTCTATTCCTAACTTGCGGCAGCAACCTCAGTGATTCCAGGCAATATCAATAACGACAATCAAGGTTCACAGCAACGACGACTTATCTGACGTAAATTAGAATTAACGCGAAATGGATATTAAACGAAATTACAACATAATTGTCAATAAAGTATTGCGGTAAAATAAATGGAACCGAATAGTCTCACCGCGAGAAACGAAGCAAGATGACACCGTATTTACTCTTATTTTAATCATACAATTTCTGAAACTCAATCGATAACAGCAAAACGGACGAGCCGCAATCCCAAACTGACCCGGCAGCAGCTCCGATAGCAGCCAGAAGCTCCGTGGATCAACTATAATAACCACGTAGCATCAAATCTTCTCAGAATCCAAAAAGGACAGAAACCACAATTAAAACCCTTACCTCAATGTCAAAACTCACAGAAATCACTGAACAGAGCAGCTCCATCAACGGCAGCTTGTACCGCAGTGACCCAGGCAATGCCATCAACTGAACAACAACTGCGATGATGGTAGAGGTAGAAATGGAGTAATACAGCGACAAAACCCAGCCTCCATCCCTTCTCACTCATCGAGCGCGCTCCCTGTTCTTCATGGTGCTCAATCGCCGGTGACATGAGCTCTGGCGGCAGTGGACTGCGACGAGATCGACGGTGGTGAGGCAAGGCACGATTGCGATGCAGCTGGCGGTGGCGGGAGGCACGAACGACGGCGGCTCCCCCCTGGTTCACCAACATTGGTTTTCTTTTCCCACTCCTCT
>NC_029789.2:45850910-45854396 GCF_000816755.2 Arachis ipaensis | reverse complement strand
GCAGCCATTCCCTCTAGCTCGACGACGACGCAACACAGCAGTGGTTCGCGTGGCTGGCGCAAGCCCCTTCCTCCTCACGCGACTCTCCCTCTGTTCTGGCCTTCTTCACGATGGCGACGGGCAGCGAGCAGCTCGGCGGCAACGGCGAGGCCAACCGGTGCTGGCTTATCCCTCTCTCCTTCTCCTTCTTCTCCGTTCTCCCTTCCCTCTGCTCCCCCTTTCTTTATTTCTTTTATTATTTTATTTTTTAATGTGTTTATTGAAGGGGAAACAAGTGTAGCAGCTAGGTTTCATTTAGAATAAAGGAAAAATATGTGTTAATTAGGGTTAGGGTTTGTATTTGAAAATTGGAAATTTTGGGGTTTAATTTGAAAACTAATGAAATCCTTAAAATTACTTTAAAAATATTATTTGTTGTATCAAATTACTATTTGATTTTCACTCAAATACTCTTATTAAAATGACAATACAATATAATTAATTTTCTTTATTAATAAAGCCTAAAGTATTTATTTATATAAATATTATCCAATGGAGAACTTAACGGATAAAGAAGTTGAAGCAGGGTTAGAGCTTACCAACACAGAGGACTCAGCGGCTGTTTTCGGCGGCAGAGGCGGCGACAGTGTCTTTCCGGCGATGGCGGCGTAGTTTCTCGGCAATCCATCACCAGTGGCGGCGCTGGGCAGAGACGGCGACGGCGTGACTGGGCGCGGCGGTTCCAGGTTCGCAGCCCTCTCTGACTCGCGAACTCTCTCTCTCCGTGGTTTAGCTTCGACGGCGGCTCCAAGGTGGACCAGTGGCGACGGCACGGACAGCAGCAGCGGCGCGACGATCCTCGCGAGGCCTTCCTCCCTTCTCACGCGCATGCCCTCTCGTCAGTCTCTTTCTCTCTCGCCTCAGTTCCGATCCGTGACGGAGACGACCCCGCGAACAGCAGCGGCGGCCTCAACTGGGCAGTGCACGGCGACAGAACGGCTCCCCGCGTGCAGTAGCTCGGTGTCTTCTTTCTTCAGCGGCATCGGCGGTGGTGGCGAGACTTAATGGCGCCGGCGCATCTCCCCTCTCCTGCTCCTCTTCTCTGTCGGTTCTCTCCCCTTCCATGAAGCTGCTGCTGTTGGTTTTGGGAAAAAAAGGGTTTCGGTGGTTAAGGGGGGGTGAGAATGGTAGCTAGGGTTTCATTTGGGATAGAAAGGGAAAAATTGATTTAATCAGAATTAGGGTTTGGGTATGGAATTAGAGATTTGGGTTAACTAGGGTTTGAAAATTCCTAAATCAATTTAGGTTATATGGTATTTATTTTGAAATCTAATTTAATCTTTAAAATTACTTTAAAATATTATTTGTAGTATAAAAATACTAATTGATTATCAATCAAATACTCTAATTGAAAATATATTACGGTATAACTAATTTTCTTTAAAAATAAAACCTAAAGTATTTATTTATGAAAATATTATCCTATAAAAATCTTATTATTTTACAGCTACTAATTTTATAATTTTAAATATAGAAAATAATTCAAAAATTGTAAAATTAGTTAAAATTCTAATATAAATATCCAAACATCATTATTTTGAATTTCTAAGACATTAAATAGTAAATAGAAAAATAATCCAAGATTATAGAGTTTGGACAAAGGTCTTAATTTATTTCAAATCTAATTAATCAAAATTACCTTTAATTATCTGTAATAAAATAATTTATGAACTTTAAAACTGTAAATAAAAATATATAATTTGAAATCAGTTTGTAACAATTTTTCAAAAGTTCTGGGTCTTACAAGAGACACAAGTAACAGATAACCAATTTGGATTTATGCCAGGTAGATCCACTACCGAAGCAATATACCTGTTAAGAAGGGTGATGGAGAGGTATCGTAGTAATAAAAGGGATCTACATATGGTGTTTATTGATTTGGAAAAAGTGTACGATAGAGTGCCAAGGGAGGTCTTATGGAAGGATTTAGAAAAGAGGAGAATAAGGATCACATATATTCGTGCAATTAAAGACATGTATGATGGGGCACAACTAGTGTGAAGACTCAAGGTGGTGTGACAGAGGAATTTCCTATTGGTATAAGATTACACTAGGGTTCATCCTTAAGTACATACCTTTTCATATTAGTCTTGGAAGTACTCACAGAGCACATCTAAGAGCCTGTGCCATGGTGCATATATACTTTTTGCCGATGATATCGTCCTTATGCATGGGAGAGTCAAGGGAAGACCTAAATAAGAGTTGGACTTATCAAGAGAAGCTCTAGAAGTGTATGGTCTGCGCATAAGCCGTCGCAAGACAGAATATATGGAATGTAAGTTCGGTTTGAGAAGGGAAAACCCAAATATAGAGGTGAAGATTGGAGAAAATATTCTATGAAAAGTTAAAAGTTTTAAGTATCTTGCGTGCATCATACAGGATAACGGAGAGATTGAACAGGATATAAATCATAGGATCCAAGCAGGTTGGTCAAAATGGTGGAGTGCATCTGGTTTTATATGCGACAAAAAAGTTCCATTAAAACTTAAAGGTAAATTCTATCGCACTGCTATAAGACCGTCTATGCTTTATGGTACAGAGTGTTGGGCGGCCAAAGGAGAGCACGAACATAAGTTGAGTGTGGTAGAGATGAAGATGTTGAGATGGATGAGTGGTCATATACGATTGGATAAAATAAGAAACGAAGATAGAAGGGAGAGAGTTGGAGTAGAACCCATTGTGGAAAAGATGGTAGAATCGCATCTCAGGTGGTTTGGACATGTGAGAAGAAGACCGACAGAACACCTAGTCAGGAGGGTGGATGAGATGAAAGATGGATAAGGGGTGAAAGGCAGAGGAAAACCTAAGAAGACCATCTATGAGGTGGTCAAACGAAATCTACATGTAAACGGTCTCTCTGTAGACATGATACATTAAAGAGTTCAATGACGTCGTTTGATTCATGTAGCTGACTCTACCTAATGAGACAAGACTTTGTTGTTGTTTTTTTGTTGTATCATATAAAAGCTTAATTTTATATATATTTAACACGTGATATAAATATCTTAACATATTTTATTTGAATATAATGTTTAAACTGAATTCTAAATAATTAATTTATTGTATAATTTCCATTTTTATGAACGTATAAAACTTCAGAAATACTTATGTGATTCTAGAATATATTTAATGTGCATTGTAAAAGCTTATTTTTTATCTAAATTTTAACTATATGTATAAGATTGACTAAAGTGTATAATTATTTCATTTGTTAAAAAGGTACAATACAGATCATTATGCAATAATACATGATCCAACAAAAAAATCTTTTTTCGTTCTTTGATCTTTCAACTCTATAAATTTTTGTTAGTCTTTTTTTTAATAATTTCTCTCTAAAATTAATAGAGCATATTTATATGACACGTTAAATTGTTAATCCGTATATGCTAATTGCTAATTTAGATTGATAGATTTTTTTATTAGGAGTCTTATTATTTTTTAGGGTTC
>NC_029789.2:45835409-45850394 GCF_000816755.2 Arachis ipaensis | reverse complement strand
ATATTCTCTATTTAATTTTATAAATGAAAAACTTAAAAAATTAATAATATTTTTTAATTTTACACAATAAATTTAATCAATGTATATGAAAAATAACAAAAAATACAGAAAAAAAAAATCCTAATCGACTACTAATAATTATCTCAAAAGACAATAAAATTTTTAGCTGATACTTAATGGATAGATCAATAGTTTATCATGCTATATAAGCACGCTCTGTGAAGTCCAGAAAAAGATCATTGACGGAGGAGATAACCAATCTCACGGAGTTGATTAAGGGCCTGAATTGAAAGAGAATTTTTTTTTTAGTTAGAATTCTAATTGCTTTTAGAGTAATTGTCTAGATCGTTTAAATTTTTTTTAATAATTTATTACAATTATACTTTATATAACATAACATTTATAATTTTGTAAAAATAACTTTGTAATTACATATTTATTATATCTAATATTATACAATTATTCTAGTAATAATTAATAAATATTAAGATGATTTTGAACTATTTAGTCTAATTTTTTATTATCTCTCGAACATTATTGTATTTGATTGATAATATGTAAAATAATAAAGTCAATATTTATGCTCAAATATTTAATGCGCTTCCAAATTAATAATCTTCTCAAGAATGATGAGAATATATATAATATCAGAAACATCTAATTTTATTAATTTAATATGTGAATACATTAATATTTAAATCTTACTATTAATATACGTTCATACATCTCTATGCAATTGTTTTAGATGAAAACACAATATGTTTGATACGAAATGCATATATAAATACAATTCGTTCCAGGGAGATCATCAAGGGTTCATATGAAAAAATATTGATCACCATGTTAGATATTTGTTTCGTATTATTTGATTCTTCCATTTTCATATGGCAGTTTCATTTTCTATCAAAAAAATTTTCTTCCTATCCTCATTCACATACATGTTTACATATATAACCTTCAACTATAATAATCTTCAAATCGATCATCATATCAAGTTAATAAAGTACCAAAGGATTAGATTATTTTTGCTATTATTGCTACTGTATATTTTTAATCATAATCGATTTAGGAAATTTATGGTGGCAATAATGAAAACAAACCTCTGCATTGTTGGTGATGATACTGTAGAACATTATATTTCCTTCCAAGCTTCACCATAATTTTTAGGGTTTTATGCTGTCTTTAAATATTATGGTGAACTCAAGTAAAAATAAATAAAATCTAGTTTTGATACATGTTATTGATTGGAATCGGAGCTCTTCGGTTACGAAAATCTTTTGGAAAAATGAGATCTAATTGATGTATGTACAATGATATTTCATATCTTTTGTTATAGTAAGGTAAAAAGTGAGATCTAATGTATATTACAATGGTATATTAAACTTGAAACTTTTCATATTTTTTATTTATACTTTTTATATGTAATGGACGTCTCTTTTGAATTTGATGTTATCATAAAATCATATTTATTCTAAAAATTTAAATTGATAGGAGAAGATATATAATTATTTATATTTTTAATAAATCTTTGTCTCAAAATTTATCATTTTTGTATTTTTTACCATGTTTTTTATTTCCGATAGTTACATATATTTTTTATTATCATCATATAGAGAAGTGTCAAGAATATGTGAGAATATTATTTCTATTCTAACTATTAATAAAACAAATAGATGGAAGCACAAAGACCAATTTATATTTTATTGTTTTTTTTTTGCATACATAACTAAATCAAATAAAAGACATTACAAAATTAGTTTTTTCTTTAAATTGGTTGAACTTATAATCATGTACTAGTTGCTCTTATGAATTTTAAAATATTTTTCACTTTAAAATTTGGATGGATCTAAAATTTAAGAAAAATTATAAAAAAAGATTCTTAAAAGATTTTAGCTTGTCAAAAAGATTAAACTAACAAAAATTTTCTCAAAAATTTAAAATCAGAACAAATTAAAGATAATCAAAGAATATTATTTTTTTTATAAACGCTAAATTGTGAATAATGAGAATCCTTAAATGTGTATATGGGTGTGTACTGTGAATAAGTTTCTCATGTTATAATATCTATAATTAAAGGTTGTTCATAATTGTCTAATCTATTAAAAAGAAAAAGATCTAATGTCCAGGTGAATAATTAGACCTCTTATGAGTATCAATAGGGATATGTCAAAAGGGATAATAATAGGATCCAACTATATCTATTAAGTATTTATTCCAAAGTTAGACAAATTAATAGATTTATTCAAAACAAACCTTAAACTTTACAAAATTCCAAAGTATTAATAAGGACGTGTATTTTCCCCCTTTTTTCTCAAGATTTAAAAAATTACATATGGATCAGACAAAGATTTAAACATTAAAAGAAACTTGAATATAAAAATGGAATTGAAATGGATTGGGCTCTACATTTTTAACGAGAGTCTCTTCCAAATTAAGCCCACATGAGTCATGATATTCCTCTTCTTCCATAAATCATAACAAAAGAATCTTCAATCATTGATTTTCATCAGTTTGTCAAATTGTAAAATTCATAGCAATTAACCATATTTTTAAGGGCAATCAAAACAACAATGTGCAAGTAAAAAAAGACAGACGAAACAATTGACATCATAAAGGAGCTAGGAAAATTTCATATACCATGTCAAGAAAACAACGGCTTCACTTGGTAACGTTTTGCCTCAAGCTAAGGTAGTTATCATGACTTCTTTGAAGAATTAGACCCACCATTGTTTGTTCAAGACATGAGATTCAAGCTCAAGTCTTTGTTCTACTTTGCTCCTTTGTTAACATCATTATCATCATTATCCTTTGTCTAAATTTTTCAGGACTAATTTGATTGAAAAATTTTTTTAACGATAAATTAACGAACCACCTATCTTTTAGAGACTAACTTAGCTACTAACCCTTGATTTATAGAAAAAAATTTTATTTGCATCTTTAACGTGCGTAAGCTGCTCGTCTATGTGATACCAACTAAGTTCACCAATAATTTTGAATTCGTATTTTGAGTTTTTCGACTATCTTCTCTCATGGACTGTTTGAAATCCTGAACTTTCTCGCGATAAAAGTTTTATTGAAATTTTTTTTACAAAGATACTATTAAATTGAAAAAAAAAGTTAGTTTTTACTTACAATTCTGTTAGGTAACTAATTAGGGATACAGCCAATACCAACTAGTAAAAAAAAACCCATTAACAAAAAAAAATATTACCCCAATTCCAGAGTCATCTTAATTTCACTTTCACTCTCATCCACAGTAAAAAAAAACCACAAAAAATAAAAAAATATCCAAAACGTAACAAAAAGAAACATCTAAAATCATTGTAAAAGATTATCTAAAACTCTTTCACTTATGGTAAAGAAGAACATATCACTTTCGGATATAAAAACATCCAAAACCTAACAAATGAGAGATATCCAAAAGCATTTTAAAAAATTTAAAACCTAATAAAATGAGACATGCAAACTTTGCAAAAAGAATATTCGAAAACTAAGAAAAGAAACATCTAAATCCATTAAAAAAATCCAAAACCTAAAAAAAGAAACATCCAAAATATATAACAAAAATACATCTAAAACCTCGGAGAAAAAAAATCCAAAACTAGCTAGTAAAAAAGAATCTTCCAAAACTTAGAAGAAGAAGGTTCGAAGGTGGTGAATGTGAGATGTCAAGGCCTCTTTTTAAGAGGCTATTGTCGAACTTGGGGAGTGGTTGATGTGGTCTTGTGCTAAAAATGTCACCAACAGAACGTGAAGCTCTTTTTTGTCGTCGGAAGCCATAGTTTCACAAATAGAAACTAATAACAAAGGGATGGAGATATTATTATAGCGTTACTTCTTTTTAAATATTGATTAGTGAATATGTGGGACGAGTAGTTGTAGGGGAGGCATCGCAGCACAAGAAATTGCAGGGGAGGCGCACGTCACGTCACGAGAAATTGTATGGGAAGGCATGCACATCATAGGATGAGGTGTTGGCATAAAGAGGTGTAGTGTTGCAGCAATTAGGGTAGGAGAGGTAGGGGCGTGGCGCCGCGAAGAGAAGAGTTGGAGGGGGGAGAGGCGGCGGTGCGCGAGGGGTGTATCCTTTAGGGCGCTCAAAAGGAATTGTAGAGGGAGTTCATGGCGTCGCGGGAGAAAAAAGTTGGAGAGGGGGAGGTCGCGCTAGGGGTTGAGGTTGGAGCGCGTGTTTTCAAATCTAATCTTAACTTTTGGAAATTTCAAAATCAAATTTTTTAAAAAAATTTTGAAAAATTGTTCAAGTTGGCTGTACATAGAGTTGGTTATCTATACTTTCTCTTTTACAAAAGAAAAATATCTTTCTACATTAAATGTTAAAATTTTTTAACATACATACAAAATCCGTCAAAAACACTAATGCATATTTAGACAAAATTTATATAGATTGTTATTTTTGTCCCGAATAAATTTGTATAAAATATTTTAAATTACTTTAGAGAGTAGTTAAAAATAATATACTAAAAAAATTTGAGGCTAATTATGCACAAATTTATAATAGAATTAACATTTTTTTAAAACGAGTCTTAAATCTGTGTGAAGTTATTATGTTTATTTAAATAAAATATAAACGAATTCAAATTTTTGTCTTAAATCTGTTGCTAATTTGTTTAAAAAATTCATCCAAAAAATATTTGACTAGAAATTTTGGGACCAAATTAAACTATTTTTTATAACCTACACAGAAATCCATTAAAAAGTTAATTTTAAATAACAAACACATGTATTTATTTGATATATACTTGATTTGATGGCTACTTTTTTTTAGGTTTAATTATTCTGTTGATCCCTATAGTTTTGCAAAATTTTCAATTAGGTCCCTATACTTTTTTCAATTAAAAAAAATTGGTGCAAGGACTCAATTAAAAGGAAAAAAAGAGTATAGGGACCTAATTAAAAATTTTGCAAAATTATAAGGACCAACAGAGTAATTAAACCTTTTTTTTATAAGCTAAATTTACACGATTAGACAATAATAAATTAAATGCACATTTTTCAACCATAAATTTTTCCCATAATTATTCCGGACAAGATTCTAGGCTTTATTTCTTTCCTTAAATACTCATAATTTTGGACAATATATAATTTTTTCCCATAATTCTAGGCTTTATTTTTTCCCATAATAATTAAAAAAATCTGAACAGCTTTAGAATTTATAATTAAAGTGTTCATACATCTAGTTACAATTTTATTCGGTATGATGCAATTTGTTTGAGATGCAATGGATGTATAAATATCCTTCTATGCGGTGCAAAATTCATATGATTTTTTGCTACTCATGTTAGATATATTTATTCCATATTATTTAAGGTCTTATATGACCATTCTTGTCTTTGTTATACACTTTTCCTCTTTCATATATGTACTATATCTTTAAAAAAGATTTACATATCAACTCAATAAAGTATCAAAAAACTATATTATAATTTCCTTCTTTGATTGATCTCATATATAATTTGAGTGATAATGTTTGTTAAACATATTTTTTGTGAGTGTTTTGGACAACACGACTACCTGCGATTGCTACCTAGAAAGGGACATCAAATTGTGCATAATTTGAATGTTTCTTTGGAATACATTCATCTAAGGCACATTCACATACATACGTTGGTGTGAGTGTTCAAAAGAAATAGAACAAGAGAATGCTCATGATGAGGTTTGGGTTGCCATTCAAGGTTTGGGTTGCCATTCAAGGTTTTACTATTGTCGTTTTCTTTTTTGTTAAGAATGTAATAATGGAAGTACCTTTTTGAGTTTGTTATGTAATTAGATTATCTTATTAGAGTGACAATGAAAATCTCTATCAATAATTAATCGAAAAAAGAATTTATTAGAGGAACAACAAAAATCTATGTCAATAATTAATCAAAAAAATTATTCATTTAAGAATTTAACATTAGATATTTAAAATCTAACAATCACATATTTAAAAAACATGCTAATTGGTTGATTATTTCCTGCAATTTATCCAAGTGTATAATATATAAGTCATAATATAATTGTATTTATCATTTTGCTTTGGTATGTACAAATAATGTATGTTTTTATTTCTCATATTAAGAATCAAGCGCTTTATTTAAAGAATAACAATTTAAATTGATACCATCTCAATTCACTAATAATTTTGAATTCAAATTTTGAATTTCTCGGTTGTCTTCTCTCATGGATTGCTTTGAATCCTGATGAACTTTCTCGCGATAAAAGTTTTATTGAAATTTTTTTTTACAAAACTACTATTAGATTGAAAATAGGTTTTACAAATAATTATGTTAAATAATTAACTAGCGATGTAACCAACTGCAGTCAACTAGTGAAAAAAAGATGCCCATTACCGAAAAAAAATAGTATTGCAACTCAAAGCCACCCTAATTTTACGTTTACTCCCATTCACAGTAAAAAAAACATAAAAATAAAAAGAAGCATCTGAAACGTAACAAAAAGAAACATCTAAATCATTGTAAAAGATTATCCAAAACTTTTTTAATTATGGCAAAGAAGAACGCATCACTTTTGGATATAGAAACATCTAAAATTAAAAAAAGAAAAATTCAAAATATAAGAAAGAAATATCCAAAACATATAACAAACATATCCGAAATCTAGGAGAAAAAAACATCCAAAACTAGTAAAAAGAATCATCCCAAACATAAAAGAAGAAGGTTTGAGGGTGGCGAGTATGATGTCGATGCCACTTGTTAAGAGGCTTTTGCCAAACCTGGGAGTGGGTAGATGTGGCCTTGCGCTAAGAATGCCACCAACAGAACGTGAAGCTCTTTTTTTTTTGTCTCGGAAGCCATGGTTTCACAAACAAAAACTAACAGAGGATGGAGATATTATTAGAGCGTTACTATTTTTTGTTATGAATATTGATTAGGGAATACGCGGGACGACAAGTTGCAAGGGGAGGTGTCGCGGCATGAGGAATTGTAGGGGGAAGCGCATGTCATGGCACGAGGGATTGTTAGGGAAGGCGTGCGCATCACGAGACGAGGTGTTACATGGAGAGGCGCGACGTCACTGTGATCAAGATTGGAGGTGGAGGGCCGTGGCATCGCGAAGAGAAGAGTTGGGGGGGAAGACGCGATGGCGCGCGAGGAGCGATGGACCTTGAGGGCGTTCGAGAGGAATTGTAGAGGGAGGTCATGGCATCGCGGGGGAGAGGAATTAGAGGGAGAGGTTGAGTTTGGATAGTGCGTGTTTTGTGAATCTAATCCTAATTTTTGGGAATTTAAAAATTTTTTGAAAAGTCGTTCAAATTGGCTGTACATAGAGTTGGTTTTCTATACTTTCTCTTTTACAAAAGAAAAACATCCTTCTACATTAAATGTTAAAAATTTTTAACATGCATACAAAATCCATATGAAACACTCATGCACATTTAGACGAAATTTACATCGATTGTTATTTTCGTCATAAATAAATTTGTGCGAAATATTTTGGATTATTTTAGAAGGTAGTTAAAATTAATATAGTAAAAAAATTTGAGGCTAATTATACACAAATTTATAATAGAATTAACATTTTTTAAAACGAGTCTCAAATCTATGTGAAGGTAATATGTTGCTAATTTGTTTAAAAAGTTTTTGTGCCAGATAAAAAAATGTTTGTCAGAAAATTTTGGGACCAAATTTAGTTGAATTTGAAACTATTTTTTATAACCTTGAAAGGTAATAGTGATGAATTGAAAGATAAGAGTAAAGAGTAGTGGAGTGAATAGAGTATGAGAAGACGGAGACTGAGACTGAGAAGAAGAAGAGAGAAAGGGTTTAACTAATTTGGTAAAGGTGAATTGAATTGAGACACACACTTACATTCTGTTACTAACAGCTAGGGGTGTGCAAAAAAACTGGTTTCACTGAACTGAATTAAAACTGAACTGAAACCATAGTTTTTATGAAAACCAGTTTATTAAAAACCAATTTTTATGGTTCAGTTTAGTTTTAAACCAAATAAAAACTGGTTTTATTTAAACTCTAAAATTAGTTTTTATATACGCTTTCTCTCTCTCTCTCCCCTTTCTCTCTCTCTCTCCCCCTTCTTCTCCTTCCCTTCCCCCCTTCTCTCTCTCTCTCCCTCCTCTCTCTCTCTCCCTTCTTTCTTCCTCTTTCTCTCTTCTCTTTTCCCTTTTTTTCTCTTTCTCTCTCCTATTTCTCTCTCTCCCCCTTTTCTTCTTTCTCTCTCCTCTTCTCTCTCTTTTTTCTCCATTTTCTCTCTCTTTCTTCTCATTCTTCCCTTCCTTTCTCCCTTTTTTGCTTTCTCTCTCAACCTTCTCTTACTCTATATCCATCTTCTCTCTCTCTCTCCCCCTCTTTTTTCCAAAATAAAAGAGAGAAGAAGGGAGAGAGAAAAGAGGAAAAAAGAAGGAAGAAGGAGAGATAGAAAAAAAGAGACGAGGAGGAGGAGAGAGAGAAAGAAAGAAGGGAGGGGGAGAAAGAGCGCAAGAAAGAGAGAGAGGAAGAGAGAGAGGGAAAGAAAGTGAGAGAGACAGTAAGAAAAAGAGAGAGAGGAAGAGAGAGAGGGAAAGAAAGTGAGAGAGACAAAGAGAAAGAGAGAGGGAGAGAGAGAGAGAGGGAGAGAGAGATAGAGAGGAAGAGGGATAGGGGAGAGAGTGAGAAAAAGGGATAGAGGGAGAAAAGGGAGAGAGAAAGAAAGAGAAGGGGGAAGAAAGAGGGGCAGGAGAGAGAGAGGGGAGGGGAAGAGAGAGGAAGATAAAAAGAGAGAAGGGGAGAGAGAGAAAAGGAAAAGGGAGAGAGAGAGAGGAAGACAAAGAGAGGAGAAGGGGAGAAAGAGGGGGAGAGAGAGAAGAGCAAGAGTGAGAGGGGAAAGAGAGAGAGAAAGGGAGAGAAGGAGAGAGAGAGAAAGGAGGAAGAGAGGGGGAGAGAAGAGGAGAAAGAGAGGAAAAGGAGAAGAAAAGAGAAAAAGGGAGAGAAGGGAGAGAGAGAAAGAGAGAGGAGAGAGAGCGAGGGGGAGAAGTAGAGAGAGAGGGTAAGAAAGAGAATGTAAAATCTAATTTTATATATTTTAAGAGAGAGAGGGAGAGAAAGAGAGAGAGGAGAGAGAGAGAGAAAAGGAGAAGAGGGAGAGAGAGAGAGAGAGAAGAAGAGGGATAGGGGAGAGAGAGAATGAGAGAAAGGGATAGAGAGGGAGAAAAGGGAGAGAGAGAGAGAGAGAGAGAGAGAAAAGGAAAAGAGAGAGGAGGGAGAGAGATAAAGGAGAAGGAGAGAGGGAGAGAAGAAGAGAGAGAGAGGAAGAGGGGAAGGAGAGAGAGGGAGAGAAGGGAGATAGAGAGAGGAGGGAGAGAGAGAAAGAAGGGGGAGAGAGGGAGAGAAGAAGAGAGAGAGAAAGAGAGGAGGGAGAAAGGAAGGAGAGAGAGAGGGAGAGAATGGAGAGAGAGAGAGTAGGGAGAGAGAGACGGAGAGAGAGAGAGAGATAGGGAGAGAAGGAGAGAGATAGGGGAGAGAGAAAGTGTAAAAACTAATTTTATATATGTTAAAAGTTAGAACTAGTTTTAGCCTATAAATCAGTTTAAACTGGTTTTTTCTATTAAAACTGGTTTTAATTTTATGAACTGGTTTAAACTGGTGCACTGTATTTTAAACTGGTTTAAAACCAGTTTCTTATTTGACAAAGTAGTTTGGTTCAGTTTCTAAACCATTTAAAATGGTTTAATGCAGTTTCAGTTCAGTTTATGAAAAAACTGAACCATGAACACCCCTACTAACAGCTGGCAATTTATTGTGCCTAATGACAACTAATTTGTAACTAATCTAACTGAGAGAGGTTGTAACTAATTCTACTAACTCAGCTACCTAACTTAGTGGTGCACGAAATTGTGATCTCCAGGCTCGAACAAATCCTGGTAATGGCTCCAAAGCTTGGTGCTCTGATCTTAATTCATAATTGTCACAACTTCGATACAACTAACCAGCAAGTGCACTGAGTGCACTGAGTAATACCTTACGTGAGTAAGGGTCGAATCCCACGGAGATTGTTGGTATGAAGCAAGCTATGGTCACCTTGCAAATCTCAGTCAGGCGGATTTAAACATGATACTTTATTAGATTAAAATAAACAATAAAAGGGATAGAGGTACTTATGTCTTTGGGCGTTCAACTCTGGTTTTGGATCCTTTTCTGGCGCTGGACGCCAGATTTGGGCAGAAAGCTGGCGTTGAACGCCAGTTTACGTCGTCAATTATTGGCCAAAGTATGGACTATTATATATTGCTGGAAAGCCCTGGATGTCTACTTTCCAACGCAATTGGAAGCGCGCCATTTCGAGTTCTGTAGCTCCAGAAACTCCACTTTGAGTGCAGGGAGGTCAGAATCCAACAGCATCAGCAGTCCTTCTTCAACCTCTGAATCTGATTTTTGCTCAAGTCCCTCAATTTCAGCCAAAAAATACCTTTTTGAAGGTAGGTGGAGTTTATGAGGTAGGTTTATTGGGAAGAGTGGGTGGATGTGAGTGGTGAAGGTTTAGTGGGGAAGAGAGATTGAGGTGATTGGTGAGGGGTTTTTAGGGAAGAGTGTTTATGGGGTTGTGTGAAAGAGAGTGGTGAGAAGAAGTGAGTGGAGGTAGGTGGGGATCCTGTGGGGTCCACAGATCCTGAGGTGTCAAGGCATTTACATCCATGCACCATTAGGCATGTAAAAATGCCTTTGTACCTAACTCTGGGCGTTCAGCACCAGGTTGGTGGCCATTTTGGGCGTTCAACGCCCATCTGTGTGCCATTTCTGGCGTTGAACGCCAGAACTATGCCTGTTCTGGTGTTCAGCGCCCAGAAGCTGCCCATTTTGGGCGTTCAGCGCCAGAACTATGCTCTGTTCTGGCGTTTGAACGCCAGACAGATGCTCCTCCAGGGTGTGATTTTTTCTTCTGCTGTTTTTGATTCTGTTTTCAATTTTTCTATTTATTTTGTGACTCCACATGATCATGAACCTAAGAAAACATGAAAAAAAGGTTTTCTCTGGATTGTTGTATTTTAGCTTCTCTTAATTTTCTCTTCAGAGTCCTTTCAGGTTCTGGATCTGCTTCCTCAAGAATGTTCTTATCCTTGCTCCTGCTCATATGACAAAGAAGAAGGCACAGAAAAATAATAATAATAATAATATATATCCTTTATACCACAGTATAGGGATCCCTTTGTGAGTGGAAGAAAAGAGGAGGAGACAAAGAATGTGATGTAAAGGAAGAAACACAACTGTACAGATGGAAGAGATGTGAGATGAGATGTTAGGATATGAATAAATAGAATGAGATGGGGGAGGGATAATTTTCGAAAATTATTTTGAAAAAGAGTTAGTGATTTTTGAAAAATGATTTTTGAAAAAATGTTAGTATTTTTTTTTTTGAAAATTAAGTTTTAAAAATTAAAAATAAAAGTAATTAGTTAATAAAAAAGAAATTTTTGAAAAAGAGGGAGATATTTTCGAAAATTAGAGAGAGGGAGTTAGTTAGGTGGTTTTGAAAAAGTTAAGAAACAAACAAAAAGTTAGTTAGTTAGTTGAAACAAATTTTGAAAAGATAGGAAGTTAGGAGGTTAGGAAAGATATTTTGAAAAGATATTTTTGAAAAAGATAGGATGAGAAGATATTTTTGAAAAGATATGATAGAAATTAGTTTTTGAAAAAGATTTGATTTTTAAAATCACAATTAATGACTTGATTCATAAGAAATCACAAGATATGATTCTAGAACTTAAAGTTTGGATCTTTCTTAACAAGCAAGTAACAAACTTCAAATTTTTGAATCAAAACATTAATTGATTATGTTATTTTCGAAAATTTGATATAAAATTAAGAAAAAGACTTTTGAAAAATATTTTTGGAATTTTCGAAAATAACTAAGAATTTTGAAAAAGATTTGATTTTTGAAAAAGATTTTGAAAAAGATAAGATTTTCAAATTGAAAATTTGATTTGACTCATAAGAAACAATTTTGATTTTAAAAATTTTTGAAAAAGTCAATCCAAATTTTCGAATTTGATGAGAGAAAAAGGAAAAGATATTTTTTTGATTTTTGAATTTTTTGAATTTTTATGAAAAACATGAAAATTATGCAATGCATGAAATTTTTAGATCAAAACAATGAATGCATGCAAGAATGCTATGAATATCAAGATGAACACCAAGAACACTATGAATGCCAAGATGAACATCATAGACACAATTTTGAAAAATTTTTAATGCAAAGAAAACATGCAAGACACCAAACTTAGAATTCTTTAATGCTTACGCACTAAGAATTCAAGAATGCATATGATAAACATGAAAAGACACAAAACAAAAAATCATCAAGATCAAGCAAGAAGACTTACCAAGAACAACTTGAAGATCATGAAGAACACTATGAATGCATGAATTTTCGAAAAATGCAAGATGCATATGCAAGTGACACCAAACTTATAACATGACTCAAGACTCAAACAAGAAACAAAAAATATTTTTGATTTTTATGATTTTCTAATTTTTTTGTTATTTTTCGAAAATTAATTGAAAAAGGAAAAGAAGGATTCCAAAATTTTTAATATGAATTCCAGGAATCTTGCCATGTTAGTCTAAAGCTTCAGTCCAGGAATTAGACATGACTCACTAGCCAGCCAAGCTTTCAATGAAAGCTCCGGTCCAAAACACTAGACATGGCCAATGGCCAGCCAAGCTTCAGCATGTAATTCAGACATGACACGCCTGACATACCCTACAGTCGTATAAGAGCTGATGGTTGGAAGCCTCAGTCCAAAAGAATTTAGACATGGCTTTACAGCCAGCCAGGCTTCACATGCTTCATGGAACACTAGAATTCATTCTTAAAAATTTTGAATAAATTTTTGAAAACATTTTTATTATTTTTTTCTTCGAAAACAAAAGAGAAATTTTTGAAAATATTATTGAAAGATTTTTGAAAAGAGAACGAAAAGAAAGTTACCCAATCTGAGCAACAAGATGAATCGTCAGTTGTCCAAACTCGAACAATCCCCGGCAACGGCGCCAAAAACTTGGTGCACGAAATTGTGATCTCCAGGCTCGAACAAATCCTGGTAATGGCTCCAAAGCTTGGTGCTCTGATCTTAATTCATAATTGTCACAACTTCGATACAAAACATCCCTAAAAGTAACTAGATCTTACTAAAAACATACTAAAAACAATGCCAAAAAGCGTATAAATTATCCGCTCATCACTTAGCTAATTCAATTCAACTTAACCATTACTCTATCATGCATTCTACTATTTGACTCCATTATTCAGCTCAACACTCATTCCATCAACTTACACTAAAATCCATTAAAAACAATTAATTTTAAACAACACATGTATTTATTTGATATTTGATTTGAGGGCAAATTTTTTTTTATAAATTAAATTGACAAGATTAGACAATAATAAATTAAATTCACTTTTCAACAATAAATTTTTTCTCATAATGATTCTGGACAAGATTCTAGGCTTTATTTTTTCCCTTAATAATGAAACAAAAAATCTAAATAGCTTTAGATTTTACAATTAATGTGTTCATGCATCTAGTTATAATTTTATTAGGTATATGCGATTTGTTTGAGATGCAATGAATGTATAAATATCCATTAATGTAGTGCAAAATCTGTATGATTATTTGCTACTCATGCTAGCTAGATATATTTATTCCATATTGTTTAAGGTCTCATATGGCCTATCTTGTCTTCATTATACACTTTTGCTCTTTCATATATGTACTATCTCTTCAAAAAAGATCATTGTAGATCTACATAATATATCAACTCAATAAAGTACCAAAAAACTATATTATAATATTCATTGATTGTTCTCATATATAATTTGAGCGATAATATTTGTTAAACATACTTTTTGTGAGTATTTTGGGCAACACGACTACGTGTGATTGCTACATTTAGAGGGACATCAAATTGAGCATAATTTGAATGTTTCCTTAGAACACATTCATCTAAGGAGCATTCACATACATATATGTTAGTGTGAGTGCTCAGAAAAATATTTATGAGCAAGAGATATGTTTTAGAACTTAGCAATAGTGTACAAAAAAGGAAAAGAATTCAAGGAGAGGAAAAAATGAGAGCAATGGGTGACGAAAGAAACACATCAACAGGTGCTCTGGGACTTTGAAGGTATAGGATACAATGTGTGATGTGTTAATTTTGCGGATTAGAATATGTTGATTATGTGTTTGATTTTATGTGTGAGTTGTCATGTTTTTATTGATATTTTAGATACTTTTGTTTGTTTTGTTAATTGATGTATTGTATATAGGTGTTGTTCGTCTTTGATAGCAATGCCGAAGAAAATAAATAATATCTATTACAAACTCTTTCTCCCTTTCATCGGGTCGAGTAACTTGGAACGATCGAAAAAAAGAATTAGAACAAGAGGATGCTCATGATGAGGTTCGGGTTACCATTCAAGGTTTTATTATTGTCGTTTTTTTATGTTGAGGATGTAATAATGAAAGTGTCTTTCTAAATTTGCTATGTAATTAGATTATCTTGTTAGAGGGACAATAAAAATCTCTATCAATAATTAATAAAAAAAATATTAGAGAGACAACAAAAATCTGTATCAATAATTAATCGAAAAAAAAATTATTCATTTAAAATCTCACTACAAGAAAAACACCCATTTAGGTACACTTGAAAAGTGTAGCCAAAAGTGAAAAAAAATGATGCCTTAGACTTTGGCTACGCTTTCGGGCTACGGAGACTTTTTAGTGGGGGATGCCTATTTGACCGTTGCTTATTCTCAAAGGCTATGCTTTTCTGCACCAAGGGCTATGCTTTTGGAGTTTGGGAATAGGGTGCGCTTTTCAAGTGATGCTGTCTAGGACCAAAGGCTACGCTTTTCAGCTTCCATTTCTGCCAGAATAGGTTACGCTTTTCAACGTTACTGCATCACTTTTAAAGCGTAGCTACATTGTATACCATAGCTACTCTATATAAGTGTAGCCTTAAATTTCTCATT